>NC_022012.1:69384650-69386502 GCF_000317375.1 Microtus ochrogaster | reverse complement strand
CCCCCACCTCACCCCCCTCACCTCTTTATCCTACAGGTGTCACAGTTCATTCAGATCTTTGTGACTCAACCTAGTCCTGAGAAAAGCTGAGTCCACAGAGTTTTCAAAGTAAACCAAGAATGACAGGAATAAAAAAACAGACCAGACCATCCAAAGCCATCAGATACGTCCGAGACAAGCTAATCATATTTATTGATTGCTGCATTTAGTCCCAGATTTCCATATAGCTGGTCAGGGTTAGGGTCAGAGTATGGTGAGAGAAGCCCTGAACTTAATGCAAAATGAAAAGGAGGGAGAGCCAGAGGTCTCAGTTATCAGGCTAAATAACACTTGGTTAAAATATGTCTAAAATTAAAAATTAACCAAAAAAAACCTCGATAAATAAAGTGTCCAATATTTATAAATTGTTGCATCAGAGTATGAATAATGGCCTCAGATGACACAGACGCTATTTAAATTTTTAAAAAGTGTTTTATGGGTGTTTGTCTGCTGGCATATCCATGTACTACATATGTGCCTGGATGGCCATTGGATTCACAGGAAAAATTACAGTTGGTTGTGAGCCACCATTGAGATGCTGGGAATGGAACCTGGGTCCTCTAAAATAGCAACAAGTGCTTTTTAATGCCGACCATCTCTCTAGCTCCTGGCCTTTACTTAAGATAACTTTGTTCAAGTGTGTATGTATGTGTGTGTGATGCATGTACACATGGGCGTGCAGCTGCACTCACTCTTGTACGTACGCATATGGAGGTCAGAGGTTGATCTCAGGATGGTTTCCACTGTTACTCTCCACCTTAATTTCTGTGACAGATTCCCTCCTGAACAATGTCTCTCAGTTTTAGCCAGACTGGCTGGCCTATGAGTTCCTGTGACCTGCCTGCCTGCCCTCTCAGAGATGGAGTTACAGCACATGCCACCAAGCCTGGCTTTTTATATAGGGACTGGAGATCCAAACTCGAGTTTTCCTGACTGTGAAACCACGGAACTACCTCTCCAGACTCTGTTCAATAATTTAAAATTACTATACATTAATTGTACAAGCCAGTAGGTATCATGAAATTTTCACACAAATATAGAACGTACTCAATTATATTCATCCCCCACTGCCCCCTTTCTTTCCCACTCAACCCATTGGTCCTATCTTCTCCCCAAGCAGTCTCCCTTCTACTTTAATGTCTTTGAAACAAAAATTCTACATTTTATATATAAGAGAAAATAGATGATATTTGGGCTTAGGAGTCTGACTTCCAGTGATGAACATGATCCTCTCCCTGCAAAGGGTGCAACTCTACTCTCCACTATGGTTGAAGATTATGCCACCTTCCCTTCATCTGTTTGTACAGCGATGGGCGCCTCGGCTGGTCCCATGATTCCACTGTTGTACACAGCACCAACACAAACATGGATATGCGGGCACTCTGGTCTCATGTGAACTTTGACTGCTTCCAGAAGCAGGATGATTAAATCATATGGAAGTTATTTCACCAACGTCTACGTTGATTTACAGAGTAGGGGAACTAGTTTACATTCCTATAACAGAATGTGTTTCTTGCATCTTCCTGAATATTAACCTTCATCAGGAGATGAAAGGAGACAGAGACAGAGACCCACATTGGAGGACCGGACAGAAATCTCAAGGTGCAAATCAGGAGCAGAAGGAGAGAGAGCACGAGCAAAGAACTCAGGACCGCGAGGGATGCACCCACACACTGAGACAATGGGAATGTTCTATCGGGAATTCACCAAGGCCAGCTGTCCTGGGTCTGAAAAAGCCTGGAATAAAACCGGACTCACTGAACATAGCAGACAATGAGGATTACTGAGAACTCAAGAACAATGGCAATGGGTT
>NC_022012.1:69374481-69384440 GCF_000317375.1 Microtus ochrogaster | reverse complement strand
TAATAAATAAATAAATTTAAAAAAGAAAAGAAAAAAATAAATAAAAATAAAAATTACTTATGAGCATTTACTTATTTTTATGTGTATTTTGCCGGCATCTATGTCTGTGCGGCACCTGTGTGCAGTACCTACAGAGGCCAGAAGAGGGTGTTGGATCCTCTGGGACTGGAGTTATCACCATGTGGATGCTGGGAACCAAACCTGGGTCTTCTGCAGAAATATGAAGTGCTCTTTACTGTGAGCCATCTCTTCACTCTTTTACCCATGTTCTCACCTGCATTTGTGTTGTTTTGACCTTTGAGACAATTTCACTGTGTAGCACAAGCTAGACTTGAACTTTCCGTCCTCCTGCCTAGGGTGCCATGCCTGGCCTATTGCTTGGTTTCTAGTTTTTATTATTTTTTTAAGTCGTGTGTGTGCAGAGGTGTTGGATCCCCTGAACTGGAGTAGTAGACAGTTGTGAGGTTTTTATAAGGGTGCTGGGAATTGAACTTGTGTCCTCTGGAAGAATGGTTAGGTACTCTTCACCACTGAGCCATTGTCTTGTTCCCTTTGTTTGTCTTCTTAAGAACAGCTATTCTTGCTGAGATGATATGGAGCCTCAATGTACTTTTGATTTGCATTTCTCTGGTGGCTAATTGTGGCTTTGAACACTTCTCATGACTTTATCAACCATTTATTGGATTTCTTTTGAAAATTCTATTGAAGTTTTGGTTGATTTTTTTCTTTTGGCATTTAAACTTTTAGTTCCAATTATTACTTTAAACAAAGTTGACAAACAATTTTTTCTTATTCTTCAGGCTCCTCACTCCAGTAATTGATTCCTTTGTGGTGTAGCTTTTTTAACTTGATGCAATATCATATGTCAATTATGTGTCTGTTTATTTATTATTTTTGGACAAGGTCTCACCGTGTAACTCCACCTGGGCCTGGAATTTACTATGGAGACCAGACTTGTCTCAGACTCAGAGATCCATCCTCCTCTGCCTCCTGAGTTCTGGGCTCAGAAGCACACACTTGGCCTTTTAAAAAATGTTTTTATTTGTTGGCAGCCACCCCTGCAGTTGCACAAATGTGGAGGTCAGAGGCAATTTATAGGAGTCGGGTTCACCCTTTCCAGTATGGGGGTCCCATGTCATCAGATTTAGTAGCAAGCACCTCCTTCCCGGCAGTTAGCTTTTGACAACTTGACATAAGCCAGAGTCATATGGGAAGAGAGAATCTCAACAGAAGAATTGCTTCCGTCAGATAGTTCTGCGGGCAAGTCTGTGGAGCACTTTCTTAATTAATGATCGATGAGGGAGGGTCCAGCTCACTGTGGATGGTGCTGTCCCTCAGCAGCAGCCCTGGGTGGTGTAAGCCAACGACAGGAAGCAAGCCAGTGAGCAGCCCGTGGTGTTCTCTGCTTCCATTCCTGCTTGGTTTCCCACAGCAATGGGCCATGAATGAGCTGAACGCTGTCAGCTGAAATAAACCCTGGCTTCCCTGCATTGTTTACGGTCATGGTGTTCATCATGGTGGTTGCTCTTCCATTCAAGGTTGCCTTTGCAGTTCAGGGTCATTTCTGCTTCCATGAGGATTTTATAATTATTGTTTTGTCTCTGTGAAGAATGACTCGGGAATTCTGATGGGAATGCACCAGGTCAATAGTTGCCTTGTAATGTGACTTCTTTCACAACCTTCATTCTGCCAAACGTGAAGTCTTACTTCCTTTTCTCGGTGTTCTATAATTTTACTGTACAGGTCTTTAACATACTGGTTAGATTTGTTCTCAGGTTTGTGGATGGCTTTCAAGACAAGCTTTCTCTGTGTATCCCTGGCTGTCCTGAAACTTGCTTTGTAGACCAGGCTGGCCTTGAACTCAGAGATCTTCCTGCCTCTCCCTCCCAAGTGCTGAAATTAAAGACTTGTGTCACCACCACCTGGCCTGATTTCCTTTTTAATTATTGCTATACAGGAGTTAGTGAATTTAGGACTGGGGAGAAGCCTTGACTGATAAACGCTTTACAGCAAAACCCCCTGACCTGAGTTTGAGTTCCCAAACCTGTCAGGTTCAAAGGAAACTCTAATTCCAAATTCCAAATATCCAGAAATGGGCTCACCTGAACTGTAGGAGGAGTTCTGGGAGTCAGATAAAAGCCAGAATTCCTCGGGAACTTGTGACGCTTGTTCCTCTCCACCAAAAGGAGTCCTTTTCTTATCTCTGGCATAGGGACCTGTGGTCACTCACTACCCAATGTGCTTTAGTAGCATATCAGAGCTCATGCTAGCTCCCAGGTTTCTTCTGTATCTTAAGTACCTGTTATACCTTTCAAAGTCCATGCTAGCATCCTAGCTCTTCCCACCTCCCCCACCACCCCCTCCAGCTGGCTGGCTTTAAAATACAAAGGTAATGAGATAGCAGGGCAGAGTCAGGCTGCGTGGGGGCTTGTCAGATGGGAAAGCCAGGATGTATAATCCAGGTGCCTACCAGAATCAGGTCTCCTACTAACGAGCTGTAGGATTTGAGGCACGCTGCTTCCTTGTTATGTGACTCGATTTTCTCCGTTAAATCGGGGGGGGGGGGACAAATGGTACTGAACTAGACACTGTCAAACGAAAGGAATGAGCACACACGAGTCTGAGCACAGGAGCTGGGGAGAAGGTACAGCGGAGATCACTTGTTGCTCTTCCAGAGGACATGAGTTCAGTTCCCAGCACCCATGGCAGGTGGCTCACAACCATCTGGAACTCCAGCTCCAGATGACCCCGTCTGTACCCTCTTCTGACATCCTCGAGCCAATGCTCATGCGCGCACACACATGCACACGTGAATCCATGGGGTTAAAGAAGGATTCTGTAAAAATCTCAGCACGGGTCCATGGCACACAGCCAGGAACTGCTCACTGGTGAGATTCCAGAGGCAGCAGAGACCTGAGACCCTGGTTCCCCGTGGGTGATGTCGTCAGCAGTGGCCTTGGAAAGCCTACCGGGATGTCAGTGTCAGATTGCTCAAGAGAGCCAAGTGGTTCAAATTCATGGGTCCCAGTAAGCTACCCTCATCTCAATAACCAGAGGAATGATGGGTTTTAATTCTGACTTGTAGGCCAGGCCTCCACCATCTGTTTAAAGATTCCTGTTTGGAAATATGGAGTTAAATAATTTTTTTTCAAAATTAAAAAAAAAGAAAGAAAGCCAAGTGGTATCTTTACTAAGGCAGGTGGCCTGCCAAAGTTTTCACCCCACACTCAAAAACTTTCCATTTAAAAGTCCCATGCCACGTATATTTGGAAATTTTATTCTTTTTATTGCAAATCTCTGGTAAAGGAAAAGACAGGATAGCTGATTCTCCTTTAAACTTTGGCTAGAAGAGAACTCTATTGTCTTCACTGGATGGCTGGCCTCCCAGCTACATACCAAAACACTGGGGCTTAGTGGGGGGGGGGGGCACTGATGCTGGTGACTGCCTTCCAGATGCTCTGACTAACTCTGGAGGTTGCTCAGCATCTGTGACTCTTCAAACTCCCTGAGGGACCCCATGCGGCCAGGGTGGAGAGTCCCCGTCCCAGGTCTGCAGCACACACTTAGGCAGACCTAAGTGAGCACCTAGGTGATTCCACCTGCATACACCACCTGCTGGGCCGGAGTTAGCTGGTGTCCCCTGTGCCCCTCTTCCCAGGCGTCATCTGTGCTCATCCTTCTCCCTCAGAGCCCCCAGAGGACAGAGACACTGAGGGGGTGTGGCCCTGTCCTGATCCTTGTGCTTGATCACTCCATGGAACATGGCTAGCCTCACACAAAGGGGAAAACGGGCTTTCTGAACATCAGCAACTTCTCCCAGGCGGAAAGATCTTCCTATCTAGAGATGCAAAGATGCGCGGGGAAATGAAGAAATGCGCGATGGATACGTACACCTCACCCAACCTCTCATGAGTCCAAAAAAACAGAATTTGTCAAGCTACCAAGAGTGAAATATTAGGTACTTTAGCAGCGTCCCTTACATGGGTCAACAGTAAGAGCCAGTTAGAATCTCATTGTGATTTATTCTAGAAATAGAAAACGATTTTTATTTTCCTGAGTCCTTGCAAATGAGAGAGGAGAGGAGAAGACAAGGTGGCATTCCGGGAACCTCTAAGTGTTCCTGCTCTCTCTCCTGGGGTACCCTCACACTTCACCACGCTGTCTTCTGGCAGCTATGACGTACTCACAGGCGAGCAAACAGCACAGGCTCCAGTCTTCAACAACTCACACACGGTGATCGAAAAGAAAACATCGACCAAGGTGCCGGGACACACATCTCTTCACGGTACGATAAATGTAGCCTCAGTTTGCTCTGCCCTTACAAAAGTGTGTGCAACCATCCCGTGAATGATGCCGAATGCGTCCCGTCATGACAGTGAAAACATCGTTAGGACACTTAAAAAGGACATACATAGGATCCCAGTTTCACATCGCAACCTGATGTGTTTACCACACTTTGTTTTGTTGGTAATGTTTTGTCTTGTTTTTACAGGGGACAGTACAGTGACATGATAAAAACCAAGGCACAAATAGACAGTTACAACAAACGTCTATAAACCCTAGCACTTAGTGTCTGTTTGGGGAACATTTAGGTGAATCGTAAAGTCCGAACAATCCTCACATCCATTGCGATGGATGAACAGTTAACTGTGTGACAAGCATACTGCTCTGAGCCACTGTCCCATTATTAAATATATGGCTATTGGCTACACCGGCTGTGCATGGGTCCCAAAATAGCTTTAAATATTAAAAGCTGGTACTAGGTGGATATAAATATTGTGCCTTGAGGGATCTAGATACATGTTGTAAGTTTCCACTTAATTTGCAATTTATATGGCAGTTATCAATTCTTAAAAAACTATTTTCATTATATAAATGGCAAGGTTTTTCCCCCCCTCCAGTGTTAAATCTCTTCTCTCTACAAAAGACAGGTGATTTACAAGAAAATAACCCAACATTTTTTTTAAAATGCATAGACAACAGTAAAACAATCCAGATGTGGACTTCAAGTTGAATTCTAATCTACCAGGACATTCTCTTAATGTAGGATGAGAAGCAATACATTATTCATTTCTTAATTAAAAAGAAAAACACCATGGTAGGTTTTTTTCCCCCAAAATAGTAGTCTTGGCTAGAGCATCAGCCATTGAAAATAAATTCTTTTCATTCATAAAAGCCTTTCAAAATCTGAGGGCATAGGGCTCAACTGCACTTAGATAGGGAAATACAATTGTAAAAATTGTACTGAAGACTTTTGAATAAAGGTGTTTTCAATAAGGTAAACGTTTAGACCCATGAGAACATGTTTCTTGGCACATGCACACCCTGGATGGGATCCAGAACGCAGCCGTGATCCAGCTGCAAAGGTGTCTGGTTCTTAGCCCCACAGGCTATCTCTTCTCCTGCCAGGTCCTCGTCCCAGCCCTCTTCACATGGAAGTTTCTGGCTTCTGCATCTGCTGGATCTGCTTCTGTAGCTGGTCCCTGTCCAGCTTCATCTTGGCCTCCAGCACTTGCCTCAGGGATCCTATGCTTTCGTAGATGGCTGTAAACCCTTGAGGAAGAGGCAAATGGCAAATGTCACGGGAGTCAACAGTTTACTGGCAGGGTCCTGCCAGAGTCTACAGCGACAGGGACAGTGGGTTCCTACAAACGCTGCAAATCCAGGGGTCAACCCTGGATGGAGACCCCCATGGAAACCGCTTTTTAATGACAAAGGGGGCTATTACAGTCAAGAAATAGGGTGGCTGTAGCTTTAACTATGTAACAGCTTCAACTGTCCTGGAACTTGCTCTGTAGACCAGGCTGGGCTTGAGAGCTCCACCTGCCTCTGCTTCCCGCATTCTAGACTCCATCTTAGAAACAAAACAGCAGCACAGAGGAATGACCCAGACACACGATACTAAGTAAATGAGCACAAGAGCTAATGACCATGTGTGGTCCTAGAGAGCTGGAGATGTGGTTCAGTGGGGAGAGTGCTCACCTAGAGTGCACAGAGTCCAGGGCTCCACCCTAATAAAGCATGCATAAAATGGGCTTGGCAGTGTATACTTGTGATACCTGCACTCAAAAGCTAGGAGCAGAAGGATTGTAAGTTCAAGGTTATCCTCAGCGACCTAGAGAGTTTGAGGCCAACCTGGACCAAAGACCTCATCAAAAGAAAGAAAATGGAAAGAAGGAAGGAAGGAAGGAAGGAAGGAAGGAAGGAAGGAAGGAAGGAAGGAAGGAAGGAAGGAAGGAAGGAAGGAAACATAAGAAAAGGTGTTGAGCATCACTCATCAGAAAGCAGCTACAGGTCACTGAAGTGTCAACTAACACTTGCAGGAAGGCTATGAGAAGCAGGAGACTAACCACTGCTGAGAACGTGGAGAGCAGAATCCCATAGATGGTGGTGGGAATTAAACACAATGTAGCCAAGGCCCAGTGCAGGCTTATGCCTTTAATCCCAGCACCTGGGAGGCAGAATTCTCGGCCAGCCTGGTCTACAAAGTGAGTTCGAGGCCAGTCAAGGCTACATACATACATACATACATACATACATACATACATACATACATACATACATTTAAAAAAAAGTCATAGCTTGAGTGGAAAACAGTAGAGAGACCCCTAAAAGACATCAAAAGCAGAGCTATCCTATGACCAGCAACGCCACTACTAGACACACATGGATAAGAAAAACTACCACCTAATAAAGAGTTCCTCATATTCATGTTCCACCTCCCCGGCTCCTTTTTTGGTGCTTTCAAGACTTCCCTGGCTGTCCTGGAACTCTCTTTATATTCCAGGCTGGCCTCGAACTCACAGAGATCCTCCTGCCTCTTTCTGTCTCTGTGCTAGGATTATAGGCGTATGCCACCACACCCAGCCCACCATTTTTATTTGTTTGTTTGTTTGTTTGTTTTTGAGGTGGGGGTCTCACTGTGTAACTGCTGAGCCATCCCTCCCACCCTGGCCCTCTGATGTTTATTGCAATATTACTCCCCATAACTGAGACACAGAGGCAACCTAAACTGTCTGTCAAGAGACGCGAACAGACAAAGACAGTGAGGTGTGTGTATATGCCATCAAAATTACTCAGGCTTACAAAGGAGCAGATCCTGCTGTTTGCCACACCATGGCTGAGACTAGAGAACACTGGCTAAATGAAGGAAGACACACACAGAAAGAAAGATGCTGCACGGTTTCATATGATCATCCACAAGGAAAAGAAATTAAAAACAGAATAAAATGGCAGATACCAGAGGCATGGTGTGGCAGACAGGGTAGAGAGAAGACTCAGGTCTTAGGGTAAAAACAGCAGAATAGATCAAATGAACAAGTCTAGAAATCTAATACATATTGTGAAGAAAATTCAATATATTGCCTGGGGTTTTTGCTGAAAGAGTTGAGTCAAGGTATACATACACACACACTAATGTCCACACACACTAATGTCCACACACACACATGCACACCATACACATATACATACACACATATATACACAATATACATACACACACATATATATACATACATTTACACACACACACACATATATATAGCACACACAAACACACATATATCCCCTCCATGTGAGATGATGGGTGGATTTACATGAACACAGTAACCATTTTGTTACATATATTAAAACATAAACTTTAAATATACATATAAACTTTTTTATTTATAGAACATTTGAGGGCTGAAGAGATGAATCAGTGGTTGTGCTGGCTAGTTTTATGTCAACTTGACACAAGATAGAGTCATCAGAGAGGGGGGACCCTCAACTGAGAAAATCCCTCAATGCCACTGGGCTGTAGGCATTTCCTTAATTAGTGATTGATGAGGGAGGGCCCAGCCCATTACAGGCGGTGCCAGCCCTGGGCTGGTGGTCCTGGGTTCTGGAAGAGGGCAGGTTGAGGAAGCCATGAAGAGCAAGACAGTAAGCAACACTCCTCCATAGCCTCTGCATCAATTCTTAACTCCAGGTTCCTGCCCTGCTTGGGTTGCTGTTCAGTGATGAACAGTGATGTGGAAGCATAAATCAAATAAACCCTTTCCTCCCCACGCTGCTTTGGGTCATGGTGTTTCATCACAGCAATAGTAACCCTCACGAGGACAGTGAGCAAGCACACCGTACTGCTCTGTCAGAGGACTGGAGTTCAGATCCCCACACCTATATCAGGTGGCTCACAAGTGTCTGTTGTTCCTGCTTCTAGAGATCTAGCACATCCCCTCTGGCCTCTGTGGTTACAGAGAGAGAGAGAGAGAGAGAGAGAGAGAGAGAGAGAGAGAGAGAGAGAGAAGAAAACGGGTCTTTTAAAAGAAATTTTGATTAAGAAAAAAGACTTAAAAAGTAGGAGAGAACCACCTCCCTGTTCATACGGCAGCAGCAGTGCAGAAGTAGCCCTCAATAGCACCTCAAGGGTGCATTGATCTTGGCCATGAACGGAAAGAAATCAGTGGGGGGCACTAAAGACAATGCCCATCATAAGCAGGTTAAGCATTCGTGGAGAGGCTTCATAGACCTGCAACTGAACTAGCACTTTGGGTCTGAGAGAACAGCTCCCTGGCAGAGGGCTTGCCTAGCGACTGTGAGGTGCTAAGTTCAATTCTCAGTACTATAATAAGTAAATAAGTTAGCTAGCATCTTCATTCAATACTGCACAGATACTTAAAATAGAAAGTAAGGACGTTTCACTGGGGTTTTTTTTTCTATCAAGCTCAGTCTGTTTCAGGGGAAATCTCAGTGACTAGCTTTTTAGCTAAAGAGGCCACGCGAGCTGTGTGGGGATTTGGCCTACCAGCGTTAACCTCCGCTTTCATTTCCTTCATGTCCTCGTTCATCTGGAACTCCAGTTTGCTGATCCGCCCATGCACCTTCTCCTCTTCCGGCTTCGTTCTCTGTCCTTCCACGTTCTTCTTCTGGCTCTCTTCGATTTTGTCAAGCCTGGCTGACATCTGGCTGAGCTTTTTCTCCATGTCTCTTTCACTGGCTCCCTAAGGTCACGACAAGAATTATACTTGGTTATTGCAAAAGAAGAGCGTATGTCTTGTGTCACATGAGTCATAGCACATAACCATCTGCAGGAACCAGAACCACAATGGTGTCTCATTGTCCATCCTGTATCCAGTCTCAAAGACCACCCAGAGTAAAAAAATCTACATTTTCTTCTGTGTCCTGATTTTGGTGTGGCCATGTGATCTAGCTAATGAGGTATAAGAACAAGCGCATGTAACTGCCTCCAGACAAAGTTAGAGTACACTTGCTGGAGATCCTTAATTCCTCCCTTTCCATTCAGTCAATGGATGGAACTCTTCCAGCCACCCGGAACCATGGGGACAAGCGCTACTCTCTGAGCCTGGCAGAAAGCAAACCTAAAAGAATTCTGGATCACTGAAGACTGACAAGCCCACACCTCATGTTTGTCCTGGAAAAGACACACCTGGATTTGTTTTACATGAGAGAGAAGTAGGTTTCCATCTTAATGAATTCGCCACTATCATAGAGTTTACTGTTAGCCTAAGCCAATGCAAAAAAATCAATCAGTAAACCACAGACTCAGAACTCCACAAAATGCATCAGGATGCATCAAGGCACAACAATGAGTAGACTTGAGGAAAGCAGGGGAAGCGTCAGGGAAAAGATTTGGAATACTGAATACTTCCTTGTCTTTGCAGTCCCCTATACTATGTTTTGTGAAACTCTGCATCCAGAGGCTTTAGGGACACCAAGCTCTCGTCAGGGGTGACATGACGACACTCCTGTGATGGTTCTGATGGAAAACCTACAGCTCAGTGAATGGCTCTGCACCTGGAACAAGCAGTCAGACCGGCAGACCAAACCGCACCAGCCACTTCTGTTCAGTCAAAACCCCATGGGAGGAAGCTGGGAGAGAAAAGAGAACCCAGCACAATTTGCCTGCCTAGCACCAGTTCCCAAACCTGCTGGTTTTAAATGCACGACTTTTTGAA
>NC_022012.1:69372920-69374381 GCF_000317375.1 Microtus ochrogaster | reverse complement strand
GCTGTTTGAGAGAGGGGGGTGGAGGCAGAAGTAGATGGAAAGAAAATGGTGAATGCTGATCCGTTGCCCTGGGAGAGGAAAGGCACACTGTCGTTACTGTGCCTTGACCTGGAGGGACAGAAAGCCACTCAACACTGGTGAAAGCAAAAAGTAGGTCACAACATAAACAACAAACAAAAACCAGAAAAACAGGTTCAAGTAGGTGACTGATGGCTCTATTTAGAAATGGGTGCTGGACAATTGGACGCATTAAAGTCTTGACTCAAAAGCCATACATTGAAGTGTTCAATTTGCCCTTTGCTAACCAACATCAATCAAAGCACTCCCTGTCTTTATGAAGACTATGAAGAAGAGGGAATGGCGGGTGCTTGGCTGGGGGCTTTGGCTGGGTGGTAAAGTTCAAGATCAGCAGATATGATGGCCAGTACTAATTTGTCAATTTAACAGAATCTAGAATTAACTGGTAGTCAGGCCTCTGTGTGTGCCTGTGGGGGGTTATTTTGATTTGCTTGAGTTGGGAAGAACCAACCCTTGTGGGTGGCACCATCCCCTGGCTGGGACACCGAACTGTGTAAGTGGGAAGAGAGCTGAGCAGTGACATTTAGTCACCCCTCGCTGCTTCCTGTGGTGGAGGCAACATGACCAGCTGTGTCGCGTCCCTGCCACCTTGACTCCCTCACCATCCCGAAGTGGACCCTTGACCTGTGGACCAGAATAAATTTCTTCTCCCTTAAGATGCTTTGCAGAGTATTTTCTCATAGCAACAGGAAAAGGAACTAAGATAGCAGGTACGAGAATCGAGGTTTGATCCCCAGAAGGAAGGAAGGAAGAGAAACAGAACAGGAATGGGAGAGGAAGAAGGGAAAGGGAGGAGGAACGTGGAAATTACTCAAAGGCAGGAAGGAATGCCTGAACAGCTTCTGGTGTTGCCAAATGAACGTGTCCTGAGTCCTTAGGTGCTATTGAGACACTGCAGGCCCCCTCTCAGTATCTATTATTCAAAAATATTAATACCTACACTGTTTTCCTTAACAATCAAGGAAAGATGTTCGATTTTCTGTAAAAGTTCTTTCTCTATCCGTTCTTGTTCTTGTTGCAGCCAACTCCGGGCAGATAAAATCTGGTTGCTGAGCTCCTCGACTGTACCTTTAAATCTAAAATAGAAATAAACGAAAGGGAAGAAAAGGTGTGTAAAGAAGTTGGATGTAAACAGTTTTGAGTATGAGAATGGCATTACCTTCTTTTAGGACCATGTGCCACATGGAGTGAGTGGAAACATACAACACAAACTCATCTGATGGTGCTCCTGCCCATGATGGTGCTCCTACCCATCCGATGGTGCTCCTACCCATCTGATGGTGCTCCTGCCCATGATGGTGCTCCTAACCATCTGATGGTGCTCCTGCCCATCATGGTGCTCCTACCCATCTGATGGTGCTCCTGCCCATGATGGTGCTCCTA
>NC_022012.1:69366085-69372820 GCF_000317375.1 Microtus ochrogaster | reverse complement strand
GCCCATGATGGTGCTCCTAACCATCTGATGGTGCTCCTGCCCATCATGGTGCTCCTACCCATCTGATGGTGCTCCTGCCCATGATGGTGCTCCTACCCATCTGATGATGCTCCTGCCCATGATGGTGCTCCTACCCATCTGATGGTGCTCCTGCCCATGATGGTGCTCCTACCCATCCGATGGTGCTCCTACCCATCTGATGATGCTCCTGCCCATGATGGTGCTCCTAACCATATGATGGTGCTCCTACCCATCTGATGGTGCTCCTACCCATCTGATGGTGCTCCTGCCCATGATGGTGCTCCTACCCATCTGATGGTGCTCCTACCCATCTGATGATGCTCCTACCTACCTGATGGTGCTCCTACCTTTAGGAGCTGGCAACACAGGCACTGAGGTGACACAGTAATGTAGAGATGCCAGGGGCTAATAACCCTTACAGTTCTAAGGGTCCACAGTTCTCATTGCTCAGAGAACACACTATCCTTCATCTCTTTTTCCAGAATCCTCCCCTCTACCAGCACTTCCCCCACCTTGTATCTCCCAGGACTAGAGGCTGGCTTGCTTTCTCTCTCATGTTTTCTACTGCTCTTTCCCCGTATGGACATAGCCTAATTTAAACCAGTAGGAA
Organism: Microtus ochrogaster; assembly: GCF_000317375.1. Taxonomy (NCBI): domain Eukaryota; kingdom Metazoa; phylum Chordata; class Mammalia; order Rodentia; family Cricetidae; genus Microtus; species Microtus ochrogaster. The sequence goes on along the minus strand of NC_022012.1, from coordinate 69,372,189 downwards.
ACAAATTACATAGTAAAACATGACTGCAATCCCAGAACTTGGGTGGTAATGCCAAGAGGATCAGGAGTTAAAGGTCATAGTGAATTCAATGCCAGCTTGGGGTTACTTGAGACTTTTGTTTCAAAAAAAAAAAAAAATCAAAGAGAAAAATGGAAAGTACCCTTACAACATTCCATTCCTCAAGAGGCCTCCCTTCCACAATTCTTAAAAGAACTATCAATGCATGGTACTTCCCTTAATCATTTTCTTCTTATTTATATTAACATGTAATGAAAGCATAGAATATTTAAAGATATATGTAGGTATGTGATAGGTGTAGATATGTTATTTAAATAATTGAACACCCATTAAAGTCACTAATTGTTCTGAAATGTCTATTTTTTGTTTTCTTATATAAGGAGTCTTCACATGTCACTGGAGCACATGGATGCCTAGCCAGAGATCACATGCACTAGTCTCCCTTGCAGCTAGGTGTATGTGATAGTTAATCTACTGTATTATCTTGACTGGATTTGGAATCACATAGGAGACACACCTTGTGTGTGAGAGTGATTCCAGGGGAATTTAATAAAGAGAAAAGACCCACTCTGAATGTGTAAAACACCATCCTATGGACTGGGGTCCCAGATTGAATAAAAGGCGGGGGAGGAAGTATACTGAGCACCATCATTCATCTTTTTGGCCTCTGACTATGGATTCAATGAGACTAGCCACCTCATGCCCCTGTTACCGCATGTTATCACCATGGTGGATGGTATCCCCACAATCTGTGAGCCAAACTGTCATCTTCATTCCTTACGTTGCTTTTTTCAGGTCACAGCAATGAAAGAAGTAACAGTTACAGCGCAGTGCACCAGTAAGTCAGGTGACTGGCAGTGCACAAAGGAGAGAAGAACATGGCTCTGGTCACATCTTCACAACAGAGCTGTTGTCTGGATTTTCCCTCTGTAGCAGCTGGGGAAGAGCAAGGACTGGAGCTGGAGAGGCTCCACACTGACTTGTCAGAGCTGCCCTGTCTGTTCTGGAACACTGACCACAGAACACTGAACCATCCTGTAGTTGAATTAATACAGCTATCTGTACAGACTGAGACACTGGCCACCACCAGGACTTAGAAGAGGCAAGTGTCAACCAGTCACACTTCCCTAGAAGTCAGCCTTGCCAGGATTTGCTATTCTTTACCAGTGCCTTCCTCCCAGGACTCTAGTGATGATGTCAGGCATGCTTGGATGACCTACTCATTTAAAAACCTTCTTTATGGGGGCTAGGGATAGGGCTCAGCAGGTAAAGTCTTTGCTGTGCAAGCATAAGGACCCAAGTTCTGGGCCCCAGAACCCATGTAAAGCCAGAGGTGGTCTATAATTCCAACACTCCTATGGCATAATGGGAAACAGACAGGAAACCTCAGAAGCTCTCAGGCCATCTAGCCTGGAGTACACAGTGGTCAGAAACCACAGACCCTCTCTCAAACAAAGTGGGAGGTGAGAACTAACGCCCAATGTTATAGTCTGACCTCAACACCTATACCATGGTATGCACATGCACATGTGTGTGACGACACACACAGATTTTTTTTAAGGCATGTTTTTCTAATACTGGGGATTGAACCTATGGCCTCACTCATGCTAGGCAAGCACTTTACTCCTAAACTACAATCCCAGATGAAGATGTTTGGTCACATGATCAAGTTCCTTTCCCTAAAAGCTAACAAGCATCTTCACATGGAGAATTTGGGGAAATCATTATTTAACCTAACATAACCACATACTTACCCCCTGAAGCACCATTAATAATAACACAGAGCACCCAGGTCAAGCCCTTATCTGACACCTGGCCATAAGCTCCCTAAACTGTAGACCCTACAGGATTAAAAACAAGGTCTGTTTTGTTTTGTCTTCTTCTTCATTACTAGACCCATGGCCTCTAGGGAAGTGCTCAGCAAACACATACCAGGGGCAGAAAAGATGACTCATGGGTAAAGTGCTCACTGCACCAACAAGAGGGCCAGAGTTTGGATGCCTAGAGTCCATGTGAAAGGCTAGACGTGATGGCTTGCTTCTCTAGTGCTAGCAATGGGGAGATGGAAAAAGAGTCTTGCTGGCCGGTTAATCTGGCAGAATCAGTGAGAGACTCTGCCTCCAAAAAGGAAGGTGGAACAAGATAGAGGAAGACGCCCGATGCTGACCCTTACCTCCACACACTCAGGCACCCATTTGTCTCAGCCCCCGCAATATACACGCATGTGTATAGCACATATACACACCAAAACATAACAAATAAGCCAAATACACATTGAATGAAGAGATGGATCATCATCCAACTGCTAGAAGCAGTGATTATGAAGGAAAAGTGACAATATGCCATATGGAAACCTTTTCTTTTAGCTTTCATTATTGTTTTCACTCTGTGTGATAAATAAAAACCAAGAGGTGGGCAAGAGAGATGGCTCAGCAGTTAAGAGTGCCTGCTGTTCTTCCTGAGGATGGGAGTTCAGTTCCCAGCACCCATATATGGCTGCTCACAACCCCCTGCACCTCCAGCTCCAGGGGATGCAGTGCCTTCTTGTGGCCTCTGTAGGCACTGCATTCATGTGCACATATTCACACAGACATAAATAAAAATAAATCTTTAAGACAGGCAAAATTTAAACATTATATTTTAAAATCAAAGCAAAGAGGGAGAAAAGGTGAATTTCACAAACTCAAAAAAAACTTGAGAAAAACCCTTTTACAAGCTGATGACTTACTTAGTATCCAGGAGCTGAAGCTGGTGGTTGCTGTCTCTGTGGGACATCTTCAATTTGGTACTCTGCTCTGAGATGGACAAGTCCACTCTGCTCAAAAGCTGAGAAATCTGAAAAAGAAGACTGGATTATAAAGATCTCACATCATGCCTTCAGGGACCATTTCAGAAGACACGCCATATGCTCTATGCTGGCCAATGGCATTAAAAGTCACTTTTCTAAGTCCATTTCACCTCCTCTTTCCACGTGTGTGTGTGTATGTATGTGTGCATGCGTGAGCATGTGCACACATGTACACCTGGAGGCCAGGGGTCAATAGGAGTTCTCTTTCTCAATCATTCTGCACTTTATCTTTTGGTGCAGGGTCTCTCACTGAACATGGAGCTCACCTATTGGCTAGAATGGCTGTTCTGGGTGTACCACAGTGGCCAGGTTTTTTTTAAAACGTTTTTAAAAGATTATTTTATGTGTGTGAGTGTTTGCCTGAATGTATGTACTCCAGATGTATGTCTTGTGCCTGAGGAAGTCAGAAGAGTGTGTCAGATTCCCTAGGACTGGAGTTACAATTGTGAGGTCGTATGTGGGTACTGGGAACTGAGCTCAGGTTCTCTGGAAGAACAAGGGCACTTAACTGCTGAGCCATCTCTCTAGTCCCCACAGTGTCTAGCTTTTAGGTGGGTGCTGCAAATCCAAACACAGGTGCTTTGGCTTGTGCTCATGGGCACTTTAACTATGACACATTCTACCTAGTCACATACACACCCAGCGAAACTCAAGACAGGGGGGCACCACCAAAATATTCATCATGCAATGAGTGCTAAACTCCACAGCTCTCCAATGGGCAAGCCCAACTCCTGCCCAGGGCTGGCACCTCTACCAGCAGTCATGTGCCACCATCGTTACCTTGGAATTCCACCAGCACCGTGGCTGCCAGTCATGGAGGGTGTGGTTTTTATGGCTTACAAATGCATCAAGGTTCCAGGTGGACCTCCGTGTCGACTGAAGCCCAGAGAACAGACTGTGTGAGCTAAATCCCTCTACTCCTTTCTTCATTACCTACTTTTGGTCTTGTTGTTTATTTGGGTTTTGTTTACAGCACAATTTAATGTTGAACTAGCCCTGTATGAAATGATCACATTTTCCAAATGTTAAATGTTGTTCAACACTCCTTATTTAAAGAGTCATGATATTTGTCAGATCTGGATCGGTAACAACAACAACAAACAACAATGACCTCTTTTGGTGGATCTCTGTGTGGTACTCACTGCGGACACCAGAAAGCATTTCTTCTTGTGTAATAATCTTGTTCTCACCCACCCACCTCCATCCGACCCATCCCCCACTCACCCCCACCTTCCCCACCCTGGTACTAGGAACTGAACCTCAGGCTTTGTAAACACTGGGAAAACAGTCTTAGCCTTGTCTTTAAACTTCTTTAATGTTCATTTCTTTTGTGTGTATGCATGTAGATGTGTACACATCATAGCTCATGTGTGGTGGTCAGAGGACAACGTGCAGGAGTCAGCTCTGTCCTTCCATTATGTGGGTTCCACAGCTTGGGCTCCAGTCATCAGGCTTGGCTGCTAGGACCTCGGCCCACTGAACCATCTGTCTCTACTTTTTATTTTGAGATACCTAGATTGCTCAGGTTGGTCTAGCTCATTCTTTAATTCATCCATGACTTGATTGTGGGATCCTTCTACCTCAGCCCCCATAGTATCTGGGGTTGTAGGCCTGAGCTGTAAAGCAAGCCCCGTTCATCTTAAAAGAAAAAACAAAACAAAACCACCACCACCACAACAAAAAGGCCTGCCTGCCTTTCAAAGTCTTATAATACCCTTGGCTTTCTTTGTTTTCTGTTTTTTAACATACGTAGCTTTGGTTCCTTGCTGAAGAGAGGTGAAGGGGTAAGTATTTTTTATCTAGTAAATTACCCAGATGCCTCTGTTTTTCTCTGACCTCTGGGGGCACCTGCACTCATGTACACACACACACACACACACACACACACACACACACACACCACAAACTGGTGAAATGCTGAGAGTTTTGCCTTGTGAAAGAAATTATAAATTTCAAGGTAAAACACCCTAAGATTCCCCTGCCAGCTCACTCTCCAGCTTTGGCCTAACTGAGACCACGTGATGAGTCTGCACACACAGTGAGTCCCATTGCATGTAAAGAAAGTCAGTAAAGAACGTATTTCCCACATCAGACTCTGGGATAAACAGCTTGCAACATTACGCTGGGTCACTCACCTGTGCAAGAGGCAGACTGGGGATATCGTTTAGAATGTCTGGGGTAAGGGGAAAAAACTTTAAATTAGCACTGTACCAAAATCTCTCTATGATCTGGCTGCCAGATTTATGAAGGGCCATGCCAGCAAGACAGAGGGAAGGGAGACAGAAAGAGCCGATGATTTGCATAAACCCACACTGGGGACTGGGGCTGGCTGCTCTGGCTACAACCAAGCAGCACCCTGTTCTTAGCAGAGAACAAACTCCCTGCTTCTTCACTCTTCTTCTGTCCCAGCCATACCTGTCCTTCTGCGTCTTTGATTTTTGTTTCCAGGATGAGCTTGGCTGCTTGCTGCTCCTTGTTCAAGTGCTGGAGGCCCTCGTAGGTCGTCTTATGCTCTGCCGAGAGTCTGGCTATGCTGGCGTCGCACCTATCCAGGCAAACAACACACAGCCATTAAAGTTTAAAAGCACATGAAGTAGCTGCCCTGCCAGTTCATCCTATAACATGCACTGGGAGATGCAAGGCCTCCTCAGAAACTGTGCTACTGGGCTGTGGAGAAGGCTCAGACGGTAAAGCACGAGGAACAGTCTGATCCTCAGAATGCCCCGTGCGGGTGGTTAAGAGTGCAGACAGTTCCTGCAGAAGTCCCGGGCTCAGCCCCCGACATCCATGTCAGGAAGCTCACCATAGTCTACAACTCCAGCTCCAGGAGATCCAATACTCAGGCCTCAACAGATACCAGATGAGACAGTGTGCACTTGTAAGCACAGCAGTGGGGAGGCAGAGACGGCTCTGCCAATCTAACCTACTTGGTAAGCCAAGGCCAGCAGGGATCCTGGTGTTTTGTTTGAAAGTGGTTAGTGAGATGACTCAGGAAAGAGGGATGTGTGTCCAGACACAAGAACCTGAATTCAATCATAGGGTCCCACAAAGTGGCAGAAGAGAACCAACCCCCAAGAGTTGTTCTCTGACTTCCTTCCACATTGGCACCATGGTGGGTGCATGTCTATGTACCTAAAAATACACTTGTGCGCGTACACACATACAGAGAGTTTGGGGCCAGCAGGAGGGATCCATGGGTAAAATGCAAGCCTGAGAATCTGAGTTCAATCTGCAGAAC
>NC_022012.1:69361267-69365940 GCF_000317375.1 Microtus ochrogaster | reverse complement strand
CACACACACACACACACACAAAGTTTAAAAGCAAAAACAAAAGCAAAAGGCTAGGCTCCGGAGTTAAAGCCTGAGCTTCCCCTCTGCTGCACACACAATGACAGAGGGAGGTGGGCAGGGAAAGGGAAGGGAGGAGGAAGGAACTCAAGTGTCCCTACCCCCGGTGATTTCTAAGTCTGGTGCCAAGACAGCCTGGTGAGGGATAGAATGCACTTCTGACTAACGATGATGAACGATAACTAAGCATGCAAAAGAATGAAGTTGGAGCCCTACCCCGCACAATGTGTGAAAGGGCCGGAGAGATGGATCACTGGTCAGGAACACTTCCAGAGAACTGGAGTTCGGTTCCCAGCACCCACATAGGGCTGTATACCCCAGCTCCAGGGGACCTGACACCCTTTTCTGGTCTCCATAGGCACTGTACACACATGATACATATACATGCATGCGAGCAAAATACTCATATACATACATAAGATAAAAATAAATAAATCTTTAAAAAATGTAAACATACAAGGCCTCCATAAACAATATTACCAGCTACATTCTCTATAATAGACAAAAAGTAGAAACAGCACACCCACTCAGTTTATAAAGAAACAAAATGTGGTGTCTCTTAGCCACAGAAAGTAATGATATACCCACACACCTTCACAGCTGACCCCTGAAAACACTGTGCAAAGTGTAAGGAGCTGCTCTTAAAGAACCGTGTGTTAGGGATGAGACCACTTAGAGGGAGCATCCAGAGAGGCAAATCCTAGAGGCAGAAAGAATTTTCTGGTTGCCATGGATAGGGGTTGATGGAGCGGATGGGGAGAGACTGCAAACACCGTGGGACTTCTTACTGAATTGTTCAGATGTTCCGAGATTAATTGTGATGGCTGCAAAGGGAATACTCGAAAGCCCACGGAACTGCATGCTTTAAAGCTTTATTTTTAACTCTGTATGTGTGTGTGTGTGTGTGTGTGTGTGTGTGTGTGTGTGTATGTGTGTGCATGTGTGTGTCCACATGTGTATAGTTCCCGCAGAGTTTGGAAGAAGGCATCAGGTCCCCTGGAGCTGGAGTTATAGGCAGTTGTGAGCCACTTGACATGGATCCTGGGATATGAACTTGGGTCCTTTGAAAGAGCAGCGAACAGTCTAAACCATCTTGCCAGCTGTTCTGCCCCATTGTTGCTTATGTGTAAATTATATCATAAAACTCTATAAATAAAATTATCAGAAAAGTATATATTTAATAAAATAAAGACTAAAATATAAAATTACATAACAAAAATAAAGAACAATAGAGAGACAGAGGAAGGGAGGGAGGGAGGAAAGAGGGAGTGAGCACGAGAGGAGGGGGTGGAGTGAGCACGAGAGGAGGGGTGGAGTGAGCACGAGAGGAGGGGTGGAGTGAGCACGAGAGGAGGGGGCGGAGTATGCCTGGTGTCCCTGTATTTACCACTCTGATTCCCAATTTGCAGGTTCGGGGAGCTTATGCCTTGGCACAGGGGTGTTTCCTCTATCACTCTGCCTCTAGACACACCCCACAGCCTCTCAGAGAAGAAAGAGGAAGTGCCCACCGAGTTTTGGGGGAAATACAAACAACGTGCCAAACACAGGACCAAACATTCCAGTAGGAATCGGGAAGCTAAAAGTGAGATTTTCTTCAAGAAATAATGGAAAAGTCTCTGGCCACATCCTACGTGAGGTGCACCGTGCTGAGCAGGAGGAGTGTCCCTCCCCTTCAAGGAGAACCTGCCTAAGCTAGATCAACGAGCGAGAAGCAAGGACCTGTTTGGTGTTAACTCGATTACTAATAGATCCATAAAAACTACACATTCAAATAGGAAATGACAGGCCAGCCTAGTCGTTTAGCAATGCCACTTTAAAAGCTAGACTTCTGCAACACAGTTATGTAATCAACGCACGAAAGTTGAAATCTTGCCAAAGAGCTTTTATCTCACTTGAGTTCATCTCAGCGAGGTCTCATTAGCTTTCCGAGAGAAAGACAGATATAGCCACCAAACAAACCTAAAATATCTGCTGCTTCTAACAAACACTTCGGGTGGGCTCGGAACCGAGGTGTTTGTTAACGGGGAGGAGCAAGCTGGGTGGAGAAGCTGATGAAACGCTGAAGCAGAATGGAAGATTCCTGAAGGTATTTCCCTAGAATTCTATGTCTAGGTACAACGTCAGAAAGATGACGTCAGTTTCCACGGTTGGGTGAGGCACAGAGAGCCGCCTTTTGTGACACCCGCCCTCAGTCTCCACCTGCACCACAGTGGTGCGGTGGTTAACTTGGTTATCATCTTGACTGGATCCAGCCACTGAACACCCCTGTGAGGGGTTGATCTGATCAGGCCATTAGAAGTGAGAAGACCCCTGCACCAAGTGTGGGGCACCTTCCTGAGGCAGCCCCGATTAAAGGAGTGCTTTTTGCCTTCTTGCCTTTGCATCTTACTAGCAAGGTCATCTGCCCTCTTGCTGCTGCTGCTGCTGCTGCTGCTGCTGCTGCTGCTGCTGCTTCCTCTCCCACTGACATCACACTTAGGCTTCTTCGGGTTTCCAACATGGACAGAAGACCAGTGGCTCTCCTGGAATCCTCCAGGCCTTCAGCACTGGGGTGAAACTGCTGAAGCACCCAGGCTCTCAGGTTAAGAGGTGCTCAGCCCTTCCTGCATGGAGACGACCATTATCTGACCGTCAGGCTACACTGTATAAACAATCTAACCATCTCTCTCTCTCTCTCTCACACACACACACACACACACACACACACACACACACACACACACTCCTGCTCTACCTTGTGGCTCTCAAGCCCTTCCAAGGTCCTGCTGTTCTCTGAGTTTGGAGTCTTTTAAAAGCCAAACCAGGACTCCACAAACAACAACTCAAAATCTTTTCAGTCCTACCCCTGCCCTTTTTTAGCTCAAATCACTCACCTAACATGCATTTATTGAGCACCTACTGTTTTCAACAGGCTCCAGGCACTTGACTCCAGAAGCGAATGACACAGAGCCCCTCTCTAAGACAGTAAGGAAGACAACAGAGTGACGGGATGGAGCTTAAGTGGAGGGGGCGCTCTGCAGAGTGGGGGTGTCAGGTGGACGAGGAAAAGAGGAAGAGGAAAGGTATTCAGCGTGAGAACAGCACGTGCCAAGGCCCAGAGGTAAGAGAACGGGCTTACAAAGGATGGGGCGTGGCTGAAGGTGCAAGACAAGGGTAGGGAGAGGTGAGGCGATCAGGGGTGCCCACCACCAAGAGTCAGCCTATGGAACTGACTGGGGTTCATCCTGCTGAGAACAGCAAATGACAGACAGGCCAGGCACGGCGGTACACACCCGCAATCCCAGCACTCAGGAGACGGAGGCAGAACAGGATGCAAAGCCTGTCAGAGCCACAGAACAAGACCCCATTTCAACTGCCAGTAAAGAAAAAGAAGGGGCTGGAGAGGTGGCTAGGCGGTTAAGAGTGCTCCCTGCTCTTGTAGAGAAGCTGGGTTCCCTTCCCTGCATTCACACTGTGGCTTACAATCTCCTGTACCTTCAATTCCAGAGGAGCTGGTGTCTTCTCATGTCCACAGGCCCCTGCATGCACATGGTGCATAAATACACTCAGGCACACAGGGGCACATTAAAGATAAAACAGAAAGAACGGTAACAAAGAGCACCGCAGAGTGGTCACTGTCTCCGTCATCCTGTCCTCACAACCCTCCTCCAACCGTTACCTGACCTTTAGCCAACAGCTGCCAGCACATATACCCAACACACAAGGCACTAGGTTTCTGCACAAATACACCCTAACACGGCTCTCTCTGCTCTGAAGATGCCCTGGACTCTGTGTGTCCCTGTCCTTAGCCTAGTCCTGTGCACAGGGTCACCTGCGCTCATTGTCGCGCCCAAGCTGGCTGGAAATGCTTCTTTGCTCCAAGTCCCCATTATTAGCTACATACTTGTACTTGGCTCTCGGCAGCAGCAGAGGGCAGAAGAGGCCCACACAGTCTGACTACTTCGTCCCAGCCAGCTAAACATAATCCGGGGGACAGGCCTCTCGCAGCAATTCTTAAACATCAGTGCACCCGGAAGCCAGGGATCTCATTAGAAACAGGCTCCAATTCAGCAGCAGTAGGCTGTGGCGACCACGGACATTGCTAGCAAGGTCCCAGGGAAGAGCCAAGGAAAATGGTTCAACGGGCAAAAGCACGTGCTGCCAAGCCTAAGACTTTGGGACACGTGTGGTTGAAGGAGAGCATCGGCTTCTGCAATGATCCTCTAATCTCCACACACGTGTGCCACGGTACACACACTTCGTAGATGCACGCATGCACATACGTGAGTGCAACTGTCAATAAAATACATTTTTAAAAATCCCAGGGAATCCTAAGGCTCTGGGTCCATGGAACACACCCAAGTAAAGAGAAAATCACTTTCCACGCTGACAGAAAAAACACACTTCTTAAATTTTCCAGCCTATGAAATCCAATACTTTCAGGAAATAAAACAAAAATAATTATACCGAAGATGAACATTTTAGAAGGCATGTATTATTTGATTCAATGACCATACATGACAAATGGCAATGACCAAATGACATCAGCCAGCAGAGGGCGCTCTCTGATCATTTCCTCCCAGGAAGACCTGGCCAGCTTCAGGAAGAGAGAGAGAGAGAGAGAGAGAGAGAGAGAG
>NC_022012.1:69350321-69361167 GCF_000317375.1 Microtus ochrogaster | reverse complement strand
TGGTGTTGCCCTCCTTCCACCCTTCCACCTTCATGAGGATGCTGGTATGGAACTCGGGCCAACAAACTTCTACAGCAAGCTCTTTACTCCCTGACCATCTCAGAGCCAAGTAAAAATTGTTCTTAAAGAGAAAAGTCTCCAACATTTGAACACCTGCTGTGAATCACCTAGGAGACATACCTCTGGGCCTGGTTGTAAGGGCGTTTCCAGAGAGGACCAACTGAAGAGGGAAGACCTACCAGGAGTGTGGGGCTGGGGTCCCAGGCTGAATAAAAAGGAAAACAATGAGGCATAGCACACCAGCCATCTCCCTCTGCTTCTTTCTTGACTGTGGACGCTGCGAGAACAGTCACCTCATGCTCCCGCCGACATGGTCCCCAGCTGATGGCCTCGAACTGTGAGCCGAAACAGTCCTTACATTCTCAAGATGCTTCCATGGGGCACTTTGAGGGCAGTAACTGGTACACCTACCTCGCAACTCTTCCTCGAAGATCTCCCAAGCCAGAGAGCTGGCGCATCTCCAGCGTCTTTAAGGCAGAATTAGTTCCATAGCTGATGTTGTCCCTGGCACGGATCTGCTCCTGGAGAACCTGGGCAACATAAAGGTCACTCGGGGTCACTGGCAAATTCACAGCTGTCCTCAGAACATTTCATAATTTGGGAAAGTACGTGAGTGCGCAACCCATTGTTTCATAAGGGAGTTTTTTTGTTTGTTTAAAACTAAGGTTCTCACTGCTAGCCCTGGCTAGTCTGGAACTTGCTACGTAGATGCAGGCTGACCTTGAACTCACAGTGATCTGCTGGCAGAAGGTTCTCTTTTTAGCAGTGAACACAGCTGACCGTAGAAAATCAGGAGGCATAGAAAGAGGTATAACTGGGGCTGGAGAGATGGCTCAGAGGTTAAGAGCAGTGCCTGCTCTTCCAAAGGTCCCGAGTTCAATTCCCAGCAACCACATGGTGGCTCACAACCATCTGTAATGAGGTCTGGTGCCCTCTTCTGGCCTACAGTCATACACACAGACAGAACATTGTATACATAATAAATAAATAAACAAATAAATATTTAAAAAAAAGAAAGAGGTATAACTCCCAACTAAGAGTACCCTAATTCGCCAATAAAACTATGCTCTTTGATTTGTTTATTATTTTTCCTTAGTATAGAAGAAATTTTATTTTCAGTACAATATCTGCTATGCCTTCAGCTGAGTGTAGACTTATTTGTCTTTTGAGACAGCATCTCACTGGCCTCCGATTTGCCCTCCTCCAGACCCAGCCTCCACAGTACAGGAACTACAGGCATATGTCACCATTCACAGCCCCTGTTGTTTTGTTTTACATTGTTTTAATTTCCGCTTTGAATTTCTCTTTGATTTTAGGATGTCTGAGTATCTAAGGATTACTTAGCACTAGAGGGCTGGCCTGGTGGCACAGGTGTGTAATCCAAACCCTCAGGAGGCTAAGGCAGGAAGATTCGGAATTTGAGGCTAGCCAAGGAGACATCACCAGATTCTGTCCTAAAATCTAAAACTGAAAATACAATGAAAATCGTCTTTATTTTAAGATTTTGTGGGGGGGGGTTGTTTTTGTTTATTCACAATTTTAAATTACATTTTATTCGGTGGTGAGTGAGATGTGTGGTCAGGATACAACTTTTAGAAGCCGATTCTCTATCTACCACATGGGTGCTGGGGATCAAATTCAGGTCTTTAGGACTGTGGCAAGTGCCTTCTCCTGCTCATCTGTCTCACTGGCTCTGTCTTTACGACTTAAGTCTCACTGTACTGGCTTATGATAGTCTGTAGGACATTTCATATTTTTAATATACTAAGTTTTGCTTTGTGGCACATGACTGAGTTGTTGGATTTTGATTTATGTATGTGTGTGGGTACCCATATGTAGCTGGAATTTTATTGGGGCTACCAACCAGCTCCCAAATAAAGACACAGAGACTTATTATTAATCATGAATGCTCAGCCTTAGCTTAGGCTTGTCCCACCAGCTCTGTTAACTATTTAACCTGTTTCTATTCATCTATGTTTTGCCTCAAGGATTTTTTTTTTGCCTTTCCTTCATTCTGTGTGTCCTACTTCCCTGCTTACTCTGAGTCTGTGTGTCTGGACCCTGGTGTCTCCCTGTAGTCTCTTTTTCTTTCTTCTCTGCGTCTAAATTCGTCCTCCTCCTCCTTTCCCTTCCTGTCTAGAAATCCTGCCTATATCTCCTCCCTCACTATTAGGCATTCAGCTTTTTATTAGATTAACCAGGTGCCATAGGTAAGGCAAGGTGAACAGCAACATGCCTTACACACTTAGACAAATGCAGCACATCTTTACACAATCAAGCATTGCGCAGCACCATGAAATCCAGACTCGGGTGTCCAGGGCTCTGGAACTGGAGTTATAGGTGGCCATGATCAGACTGAGGCAGGTGCTGGGAACTGAATGAAGTGGGACCCCAGAGCCATCTTTTCAGTATCTACAACCCCACTCTGCTTTTAAAAACCCACTTTAACCCGGAGCTTGGTGAACTTTTTAAACTTTTTTTCAACTCATGCATAATTCGCCTAGGTAACTAATGTTTTTCCTCTCTTCCCTGCCATTCCTGTTTTGGCACTGGGCTGCATCCAAATTTGCTCTTCTTGGCAGCTCTATTCTGAATTTAACTGTCACCTCTCTGAGGTTCCTTCCGCTTTTCCCCGGAACTCTCTAAACTCCTAAGTTCAAGGCAGAGGTTTTACACTGCACTCTCGGGGCCTGAATATGTGAATTGCTTTTATTCCTGGCCCACAGGTTCCCTCTGTTGGAAGACATGACTTTCCTCCTCTGGATACTAGGCCTTTGGATGAGACGCAGCCTTTCTTTCTCATTGGAGTACTTGGTGGGAGTTCCTGAACATAGCAGAAGCATCAGTGGGCTGGAGGTACAGCGAGTGAGGGACCGGTGCCCAGGTCCTAGCCACAGGCTGAGAGGTGAAGCTGGTCTCTGCTCTGGAGCTGCCTCTCCAGTGTCCCCTCACTTCCCTCATAGGGTAAGAGACTGGCTCAGTCACGTAGAGGGAGGCAGTGAGCCTGGCTCCTCCTCAACACTTAAGGCCTCACGCTGTGACTTTGCCAGATTCGCTACCACTGCCAGGCCCTCTTGTCTGTGCCGTCTCAAGGTGCTCAAGAAGGTGGCACAGAGTGTGGCTAGCGAGGAGGCAGGCATGGAGTGACCAGTGTCCCTTGCCTCCTGTGCCAATATAGGGGCTTATTTCCCTGGCTTTGTTCAGTTTGGTAACAATGGAGTGTAATTTGCATTGGCACGGAAAACGGAATTTGCAATTGCCAGGCCCATTATTTCCTAAGGTTCTTAATTTTTAATGAATGAACCTGCTCTATGAAAAAAAAATGTGAACCAGCTACAATCACCTATGAATGACAAAATGTTACTCATCTGAGCACATTCCTGCAAGGAGACTTCAGATCTGACTAATTCGTCTCTGGCACTCTCCCACTGATGAAAGGCACTGGTGGAGTGCTCTCTCTCTCTCTCTCTCTCTCTCTCTCTCTCTCTCTCTCTCTCTCTCTCTCAATGGGCTCAATGGGAAGTGACGCCTATTAAAAGCAGTGAAGAGAGAAAAATACTCATGCTTTCTGTTTGGGCTTCTACAAACTTTGGTTGAGAATAATAAGACACAAGGCCATGATGCTCAAATGCCTTCGGGGTACATACTTGTCACCCAGAAGGCCCCTTCCACATGCAGAGTCCCAGGTCCTGTCCCCAGAAGGACAAAGCTAAGGAATGAGCCTGAAAGTGGATGCAAAAGAGACACAGGGCTCTCCTAGGGTCGCACTGCAATCAGACGCTAAGAAACTCTGGCTTCGCTTTGGTTTTCAAACCCTTAATAAAGAAAATGGAAACGGATTCACAAAAGAGGTGCTTAAAATAAGTAAACACAGTCAACATTTCTGGTAACCAGAGAAACAGAACCCATCCAGCGGGGGCTGGGGTCGGAGTTCAGTTGCTAGAGTGCCTGCAGACAGTGCTCACGATGCCTTGCAATCATCCGAGCACTGCATGGCTGTGGCAGGGCAGGTTCCCCTCCAAAAACTGACATGGCAGCAACCTCTGTAATCCCAGCACTGGAACGGGAGGACGGAAGATCAGAAATTCAAGACCTTTCTTGGCAACTAAGTAGTGACTTTAAAAGATCCCAAACCACTCTGATGCGGATGCTAGTAGTGGGCGTGGCTGAGGGGGTGTGGCTTGGAGGAAGCTGAGGAGCCCGGGGTGCTAGATATGAAGGCAGGGGCTTAATGGAAGCGTTCAATGCTTTCTGTTCCATTGTGCTGTGAGCCTAA
Source organism: Microtus ochrogaster (assembly GCF_000317375.1). Classification (NCBI taxonomy): domain Eukaryota; kingdom Metazoa; phylum Chordata; class Mammalia; order Rodentia; family Cricetidae; genus Microtus; species Microtus ochrogaster. The sequence continues at coordinate 69,356,831 of NC_022012.1, read as the reverse complement.
AATAGCTAAAAAATAAAACAAAAATAAAAAATCTTAAGGGCCACGCTTTATCACTTGATTTGCTACAGTGGAGACTGAACACAGAGCCTTATGTACTATACTTACCTATACACCCAGCCCAAAATCTGCTTTAAAAAAAAATAGGCCAGGCAGTGGTGGCACATGGCTTTAACCCAGTATTTAGGAGGTAGAGGTAACGTGAGTTCAAGGCCAGCCTGGTCTACAAATTGAGTTCCAGGATAGACTGTTACACAAAGAAACCCTGTCTCAAAAACAACAACCAAAAAGAAAGAAGGAAAGAAAGAAAGAAAGAAAGAAAGAAAGAAAGAAAGAAAGAAAGAAAGAGAAAAGAAAAACCATTACTTATTATGGCTCATTGGTAAAGTGCTTTCCAGGCAAGAAAAATAACCCTGGCTGGGTCCCCAGCACCATGTCACAGCCAGGCGTCCACACAAGCTGTGATCCCAGCCCTGGGGAGGCAGAGACAGGAGGATCCATGGAGCTCGAGATTCAGGGTGAGACCATGTCTCACAACTATGATAGAGATGGGTAACATGAATTCTAATTGTTCTTAATAATATAAAACCCAGAGTCAGATACAGGGGTTAATGCTGAAAGATCGGGGAAGCAGAGCAGTCAACCTCTACCAACACCTGGACCAAAGGGGGTGACCATGTCTCTATGAATCCTATCTCTATCTCTACTGTTGCTGTCTCTTCAAAACCTCAGACTGCATCCATCTCTGTGAATCCTCAGACTGCATCTGAGCTCCTGTCTCCTCCCGCCTTATATTCCTCTCTCTGCCCAGCCATATCCCTTCCTGTTTCCCCCTACCTAGTGCTGGGATTAAAGGTGTGTGATCCCAAGGACTGGGGGCACCTTTGTGTGATCTCTATTTCTCTCTTAGACAGTAGACAGAATCAATCATGTGTAACCCAGGCTGGCCTTGAATTCAGAGATCTGTCTGCCTCTGCATCCCAAGTGCTGGAATTAAAGGTGTCACCACTGCCTGCCCTCTATGCTAACCAGGAGCTTAGCTCTGCACTCTGATCTTCAGGCAAGCTTTATTTGTTAAATCACAAACAACATATCACTACAGAGATGGATTCAGAAAAAAAAATCCATGTCAACCTCTGACTCTACATACACATGCATGATCATGTACACACATACATACACTTATTTTTAATAAATTAAAAATGAAGTATTTTAATTATAATCCAAAAGTACAACAAAAAATCCAAGAGGTATGTTTGATGATATAGTCAAAATTCCATATTGTTCAAAATTTTGACCAAGTAATTCTCTTTCTTAGAATTAATCTTAAAGTAAAAATGATAAAACTGCTGCATAAAGATGTTTTTACGCATGATATCCACAGCATCTGTTACAGATGTTGCATCTTTACGCAAACACGAGGCGATTCAAAAAGGGTATCTCCTATTTGTTTATTTCGGGACCGCTCTCAGTATGTAGCCCTGGCTAGCCTAGAACTCGCTATGTTGACCAGACTGGTCTCAATTCATACCAATCCACCTGCCTCTGTCTTCCAAGTGCTGGGATTAAAGGGATGCACCACCATGCCTGGCTGTCATAGAGAATTTTAAGAACAAGGGGAAACTGGGCAGTGGTAGTCCATACCTTTAATTCCAGCGCTCGGGAGGCAGAGGCAGGCAGATAGCTATGAATTCGAGGACAGCCTGGTCTGCAGAGTGAGTTCTAAGACAGTCAAGGCTACACAAAGAAACCCTGCCTCAAAAAAAAAAGGATGTGTGTGTTGTGTAGAGTTAAGTAGTGAACAAGAAGAAAGAGTATAAAATAAACACAAAGGTTGGTTCCCGCTGTGAGCTAAGAACCTTGTAAAATAGGGCAATGTTAACATCTCCCTTATTATATCAGCAGATTCCTCTTGTATTTCCCACATTGTGTTTATAATCAAGGGGGAAAAAAGGATGCGGCTTTTCTTTTACAGCTTAGAGATGAAAAGGTACATTAACTTTTAGAGTTCTTTTGCAGCTGAAGGAGGCACAGCATTAGCAATGCTGTGAAGAATCCAGGGGAAACATCTGAGCTTTACACCATATTCACAAGACTAAACGTTTACGTGAAGACAGAGACCATTAGAGGGCTGTTGTTTAAAGAAATTCTCGAGCAAAACCGCAGAAGCCCAGTAATGTCAGAAAGGTGCCCTGATCTGCCATCTTGGAACTTTTACTTTAAGTCGCTTCTGGCCTTTGGCAAAACATGAATTGTCCTTCGTTGTCAGTTTGAGAAGCTGTCTTTGGTCTGTGCAGATTATCAGATGTGCCCTTAGGAGACAGGGTTATAGCAGCAATGACTCCAGAGTGGCCAAGTATATGGCCAAGTCCTTCAGACAAAGACGTTTCCCACTCCAAGAGAAAAGAGGCCAGCCAACTTGAGAGACACATGTCTTTTTCTCCCAAGACATGGGCAATCGCTGAAGAAGCTCCCCTCCCCAAAGCTAGCACTGAGTATGGACTCTGTGGGAGTCATCACGTAATAGCATTTATGCACACACGGAGACAGTCCAGGCCCTCAGAGTTGCTTAGGAACTGGCTGCAGAGAGTTCTCCACGAGTCTCTGTCTCCACCTCTTCCTAGACGGAAAGGGATTTAAAAATGAACACGCAACAGAGAGAGGCCCCGCCACACGGAACCGCGCTTCATCAGGTGGGACCTCCCTGCCTGACTCTTCACCCAAGCAGAGGCTGAAGTTTTCCAGGTCCAGCTTGATATGTGGAATGGATTTTTCTGGTATTTAGTTCCACCTGGTGTTTAGTTTCATCATGAGCCCCTCAAAACCTCTCAAATCCCAAACAGAAGTCTCTCCCTCCAGCGTGCAGAAGGTTCTGTCATCCCTACCTTCAGAATAACTCCAAATCTACCCACTAGTCCCCACATCTGCAGCAGCTCCCGAAGCTGAACTGCTGCTGTTACAGCTCTACTTATCTGGGAGCTGCTGCCTGCCTCCTGCCTCCTGCCTCCTAGGGAGATCAGACCTGAAGTCTGAGCAAGCCAGGCAAGCATGCTACCTCTGAGCTACATGCCCGGGCCCTTCGCTTCTACTCTTGGTCCCGAACAACCTTTTTCTTTCACAGTAGCCAGCGCGTGTCCATCTGTAAGCTCTACCAGGGGAAAGTGTCTATCTATTTGATTATCTACTAACACATCCTCAGCACCATGAATATGAATGAATTGCTCTAGCATTTAAAAGAAATGAAGACAGGTGTGGTGGCACACAACTATAATCCTAGCTACTTAGGAGTTGGGGTGGAATTGTGAGTTCCAGACCAGCCTGGACCATAAAACCTCTACATGATGGCTTTAAAAAAGAAAATTGTGTGTGTATATATATACTGTGTATGTATCTGTCATGGTGAACTTATGAAGGTCAGAGGACAAGGTTCAGGCATGGGTTCTCTCTTTCTACCCTGTGGGTTCAAGGAACCAAACTCAGATCATCAAGTTGGATTAGTACCCTTATCCTCCAAGCCTCCTTAAAAGCCAAACCCAAACATCATATCCTGGCTTCAAGGCTTCTGAGTGGCCCCTTCCTTCACCTCACGGCCCTCCAGGCTGCTGGCTGGTCCTCAGTCTACCCCTTTCTGCCTCTGGCACAGGCCCCTGGGTCTCTCCTCCACTCCAGCCTGGCTGTCGTCTGCTGTTTTCTGTCCCAATGTAACCATCTTTTCTAAATAGCACTATAGCTACTCTCCATCCCATTGTCTTATGCTCACCGATATAAGCTAGTGTTGCTATGGTTACTTAGCCTTCACCACCCACATGCCCACTGGAATGTGGTGTGGGGCTAAGGGCGAACCTTCTATCTCTGGGTAAACATGCTAGCTCCTGCCACTCTAGCAGTTCCTGCCTCACCCTAAATCCACTACCACTGAATGTAGCTCCTAGCTCTACGGTTCAGGCCTGCTCTTCCAGGTGGAAGGCTCACAGATTGTCATAGTCCCTATGATGATATGGTGATCAGGACCTCAAAGCAAACTGAAATGTATAGGAGACAGGGGTTGGGATATAGATCAGTTGGTAGAGTGCTTGCCTAGTATAAAGTCCCAGGTTCAATCCCTACCATCATAGAAACAAAGTTTGGTGACACCTACCTGTAATACCAGTAATCTAAAGATGGCAATAGGAAGACTAAAAGTTCGAGGTTATCCTTTGTTTACTAGGGAGTTCAAGGCTACCCTGGGCTATATAAGGTGCTGTCTCAATATACCTATTATTATATATAATTATATATTATTACATATATATAGTGGGAAAAGGGAGATAGTTTGGTGAGTAAAAATGCTTGCCACCAAGCCTGATGACCTATGTTTGATTCCAGAAACCTTCATGGTAGAAGGAAGGAACAGACTTCTGAAAGTTGTCCTCTGATCCCTGCATGTGTATATGTAAACATAATAAAAATAAAATAAAAATTTTAAAATACATATGACAACATAGAAACTATACACTATTTAAAAATTAATTTGTGCAACACTAAATGGACTCAACAGGTAATATTTATGCGTATACTTGTACACATATATGTATGCGCGCACACACACTTATGGATATGTGACAGTAATAATTGAAGAAAAAGTCATGAAGTTAGACTGAGTGGGTGTGACATAGGAGGAGTTGGAGAAGGGAAAAGGTGCGGTGGAAATGATATGTAAATATAATACTCGTGTCTAAAATTCTCTAAAAATTATAAAATGCTAAAAAAATTAATTAGTACTCAAAACGTAAAATGTTCTGTCAACGGGATGAACGGCTAATGAACACTCAGTCTTGTTTCTCTGCTCTTAGTGAGTCAAGTCTAATGGGCAGGGTAAAAGCAACATGAGTTTGGGAGCTGGAGAGAAGGCTTAGTGGTTAAGAGCAGCGGCCATTCTTCTAGAGGAGGGTTCCCTTCCCAGAACCCACATGGAGACTCCCAACCATCTGGAACTCCAGTTACTTTGGATCTGATGCCCTCTTTTGGCCGCTGTGGGCACCAGGCATGGGATGCAGACATATATGCAGAAGAAACCAATAACAACAACATGCATCTGGAGGACATAGGTCAGCGGCAGAACGCTTGCCTAGCATGTGCAAGGACCTAGGTCCAATCCTCAGGGTCCTCTACTTCCAATCTTTTGTGGGGGTGTGTGATAATCAATCCCCAAATCCCCCTAACAGGGATTAGACTAGAGCCAGCTCACAAAACTGCAGGCTAGAATTCCCTTGTCGGGTAATACATGAAGCCCAGGAACCAAATCTCTCGCCCCACTGGTGCTGCTGGGTGCACATGAAACCAGGCTCTTGCCTGTTACTCACAACACTCATTAGCTCCCCTGCCTCCCCTCAGATCTGACATGTCAATAAAGTCCAACACCACACTCCAATACTCTGATTGCAAATCATTCAACTGTACAGTCTACTTTGCTACATGTGGGCTTGACTGGGCTTTCCATACCCAGCTAAGTCAAAGTCAATGCCCCAAGCAGGCAGGACACCATGAAGTCTGAGCTTGTAGAAACCAAGGTGCAGGTCCGTGGATTCGAACCAACCAGATAACAGATTCCACTGCATGGCTCCCCATAAGCCAAAAACAGAGCAAACGCCCTAAGGGGACTTGTGGGGGCATCCAAGCTGTTCCTCCCAGCCCTCAGACTGGCAGGGAAGAGTATATTTATCACCAAGAAGAGGCTTGCCAATAATGCACAGGACTTAGCTTCTGGGGAGTGAAAACAGTTCATGTTAAAGGCAGGGTGGAAAATCCAGCCATGCAGAACTCACGCTTGACTGTATTATAACTCTCCTGCATGAACAAGAACGCTGCTGATGATTTGTGGGAAGTTTCTGAGGAGCACATAATTGATGACATGCTCCACATCACAGGGGGAACGCTAACGGGGAGACTGTGGGTGGAACACGCAGAAACAGGAGACTGTCTCGCTCCACGCTATCAAGTGCACGCGTTGTCCTGCTAGCCTAGAGGCTGCCATTTTATTTTTTATTATCTTTATGTATTTGTGTAGGGGGGCATGCCACAGGGCTAGTGTGAAGGTCAGCGTACAACTGGTGGGAGTGGGTTCTCTCCTTCTGCCGTGTGGGTCCCGGGGCTTGAACTCTGGTCCTCACACTTGGCGGTGAACACCTTTTACCAAATGAGCCATGTGATGTGGCATTCACTCCTAGAACATGAGTGATAATGACAGGATTCTTTATTGAGCTCCTACCATACATAAACATTTTAAGGGGACTCAAAACATGAAAGTTTACAATTTAGTTCTGGTTCTCTGAGGGTGACCTAGGCTAGTAGTGTGATGTCATCCTTCATCCTTTTTTTTTTTAATTTTCAGTTTTTATCATATAAGGAATATTAAGGTGATAGAAGTAATGTGCAAAGTTTAAAAAACATATCTACAAATGAGATGAATCAGGTTATTAGTAGCATTATTTCAGATACAAGTACATTATTTTATATTTACTTTTTATTTTTAAT
>NC_022012.1:69334488-69349979 GCF_000317375.1 Microtus ochrogaster | reverse complement strand
CAGGACAAAGATGTACAAAGACTTCTCCAGGCATGTTTACCAACACACAGAATGCACGTATCTCCATTTCCCCAGCTGCGCCGAGAGACGGGAGTGCGCTTCAGCTATTGGCACCGACTTTAGCTTCAGTTTTACATTATTAAAAAATGACCTACAGTCACAGTTCTTAACAAAACAATACCCAGTAAAAATTTTGAGTGAACTGAAAAGCAAATATAAAACATTAATAAAAAATAACAAAAAGCTAAGCAATTTACAGAAGAAACTCTGTAAGAATCTAGTCCTCCAACACAAATACACAAATAAAATGCCAAATATTGTACTTGAATACAATCTAAATATATTAATGTCTCTTCATTTTAAATATGCAACTATCATCTTTTTACCACTCTCATCTTTGGTGTAATAACTTTTTAAAAATATTTTTTATTTTTATTATTTGTGTTTTGTGTGTGCATGCGTGTGTGTGTGTGCATGTGCGCGCACATACATGCATGCAGGTACCCAGGATCTGGGTCAGCTGATGTGGGTGCTGGAATCTGAACTCCGAGTCTCATGATTAAGCAGTAAGTGCTCTTAAGTACTGAGCCCTCTTTCCAGCCACCCTACCCTCCCAATTTTATATTGCTGATAAGCAAAGAGTTCCTTTTAGGACTTTAAAGTTTGTATTCTCCATCACACTTATCCTCCTAAAATGCATATGCTGAAACCATAGCCTCCGGTGTTAGGACGAGGTCTTTGGAATATAATTAGGTTATAGGGATGGGAACCCTAATGGTGGGATTCCTAGCAAGGGCTCCACACATACCACTGTGCTAATACAACACGCCAGCCGGGGATGTAGCCCAGCTGGTAAAGCTGGTCTCGCATCCATGAAGACCTGAGCTTGTTCCCTAGCAATGCACACACTTGGCATGGTGAGGCACATCTGTTATCCCGGCACTCGGGAGGAGAATGCAGGAGGATCAGCAGCTCAACTCATCTTTGGCTAGATATCAAGTTTGAGACCGGCACGGTCTACATGATTCCTGACTTACAAAAAAAAAAGAATAAATAATAAAAAGGAAAGAGCTTGCTTCTGCTCTCTCCCTTGATGGCGGGAAGCAGGGCTTTGGACCTTGAACCTTCTACTCTCTAGGATGGCAGGAAATAAATCTCTGCTATCTGACCACATAACCTGTGGTCATCTGTCATAGCAGCCCAAACTGGCTAATAGAGCCATGATTTTCCTTTGAGGAATTTTGGCTAGAGTGCAGCAATCTGAATGTCTCATCAAGTGCCTTCATTTTAGATGTGTCTGGGCAGACACGCTTAGGTTAAAAATATATACAGATACATATAATTGGCATTCCACGGTGGAATCTTAAGTTTCTAAACGTCCTTGCCGTTACTTCGGCATGATGCATAATTATTACCAGTGACAGGAAAGTAAACATTCGGATACCCCAAGCAAATTTTCTGCCCAAATTAGATTTTATTCAGTTTTCCACCTCTACAACAGAAATCGTCTTTTCATTTGCAAAATTTGTATACTCTTAAAAATGCATGGAAATGAAAAAGAGTGTTTTCTAGACGAGGCAAGAAACATCATTACATAAAATGTGTTTCAGAGAGTGTAGAAAAACAAAACTGTGATTTCAAATTCACTACACCATAAATTGTTCAAACACTAAACATTTTTTTTTTTTTCCGAGACAGGGTCTCATGTAGCCAAGGCCAACCTTGAACTTTCGATATAGTCAAGGGTGACCTAGAACTCCTGAGTTTCCTGTCTCTACTTCTCAGGCCCTGGGATTATAGGTACCACCGTACCCCATTTCTGTTATGTTTGAGATCAAACCCTGGGCTTCACACATGCTAGGCTGGTTCTCTACCAACTGAGTTTCATCCTCAGCTCCTAGAACCCTGAGTTTAGAAAGCTACCTCTGAAATGTTACTTTCTGGATTGTGCAGTCAGCACTTGGGAGGTGGAGGCCAAAGGATCCCAAGTTCAAGGGCATTCTCAGCTACACAGCTACTTCAAGGTCAACCTGGGCCTTAAAAGACTACGTCTTCAATACAAAGAGATAAGTCCAGTTCAGGGTTCTAGAAGATCTCCCAAGGGGCAAATGGAAAGGGAGAGGAGTATATTGGAGAGTACGGCTATTCTTATTCTCAGCACCCCTGCGCATGGGCTTCAGACTGTGGATCACTTTTATGGTCCCCTGCGCATGGGCTTCAGACTGTCGATCACTTTTATGGTCACGTGAAAAGGCATTGCAGTTCCAGCAACCCCACAGCTGTCTTTGATCTAAACTGAGCATCGATTCATTTCCTAAGCTTTGTCCTGGGTTAGATAAGGGTGTCCCCTCCCAAATGGTACTGAAACTCAACCCTCATCGCGGCAGTGCTGGGATGGGGGACTATTGCTATTGAAAGGTAACTGAGTCACGAGGGACAGCACCTTCAAGAATAGATCCTGGATCTTTCTAAAAGGACCCGTGGAAACTGGGGGACAGCTTAGTCACTGAAGTATTTGTTTGAAACACGAGGACTTGCAGTTGGTCCCCAGAACCCATATAAAAAATCTGGGCACAGTAGTGAGTAGCTGTAATGCCAGTGCTGGGGAGATGGCAGCAGGAGGAGTCTGTGGGCTCACTGGACATCCTGCCACCTTGCTTGGGGAGATCTAGGTCAGTAAGAGACCCTGTCTCAAAGAAACAAAGAGGTGCAGAGCTTAAGGGAGTATAGGAATGACACATGAGGCTGTCTTTGGGCCCCCACATGCATTCACACCCATCTCCACATAAACACATTACCACAAGTGCACGCACATGTTAAATAAATTCCTATTCTTTAGAAATAAACCATTCTCCAGTATTCTACTCCAACAACACAAACGGGCACTGACAGCCTTCCCAAATTGCCTTCCAACACTGCTTGAACACGGGAAGATGAATAGGACAGGCTTTTACTTGAGAAGCTCACAGTCTGTTCTAGACTTACCTCACGCCACCCCATTTACCAAAGCTAACTCACAAAATCAAATACGAGAACTAAAAGTTTGGCAGAAAACACCAGAGAAAGCCTCTGCATCCTTGGGCTAGTAATCAAACAGTTATTAGGCCATACCACTAAAAGCATGAACCATAAAAGAGAAGAAAGCTAAGGCGGACTTCGCAGACATTAACAGGCAGGCTGTGCCAGCGGCTCAGTGGGGAAGAGGAGCAGTCGAGCATGTGCAAAGCTCTGAGCGTGATTCTCTGCTCCACAGTGCGTGGGGGCCAGCCTGGGAAACGTGGGAGGTTGTCTGAAGTGCTTACATGGATTGCTTGATGCTAGGGTGAGAGTAGAGTTCCTGTGAATTTGGGGAGGAGGCAATGGCAGTGTCCTAAAATGAGATCATGTCAAGGGTACACAATTTTATAAATTTACTAAAACTCATTTGATTGCATACTGGTCACTGGATTTTTTTTTTTGTGACATTTAAATTACACTTCAATAAAGCTATTTAAACACACACACACACACACACACACACACACACACACACACAAATCTAGGGTCTGGAAGATGTAATCCAGTTGGTAGCATGTTGACCTAGCATGCATGAAGCCCTGAGCCCAATCTGTATTACATAAACTGACAGTACACACCTGCAATGCCAGTACTCAGAAGGCAGAAGCTGAAGGTCAGTCTGAAGACACTATCAACTCCAAGGCCAGCCTAGGCCCCATGAAATCTTGTCTCCAAACAAATAAACAAAAATACAAATCTGCCTAGGAAAGCATGATTGAAACACAGCACCCGACAGGAAACAAAGGTTTCCCCGTCTGGCCGCCCTTTTACTCACGTGGCTGAGGATGACACGTGAAGGAACTTGACCTTTTGTGGAGCTGGAAACCCAGGCCATGCCTGGTGCGTCTTATGCTTTCCGAGCTAAATTGCATGTCCCCTGTGGTTACTGAAAACTCAAAATAAACTTACAAATCCTAAGAAAGGCAACACTGACCTTGCCAAAACAAATAAAGAGGAGTGTGAGAAGCCATTCAAACACCCGAACTGCCTGAACAATACAACATGCACTGTGTAATCATTTCAGTCTAGAAACATCTCATCTGGAGCAGCCAGGGCTCCTAGGAAATAACCATCTTCTAAGGCATGAAGGGGTTTACAGGAAAACTTTCTGTCTAGTTCTCCATCTCCACGGAGATGCAAACAAAACAAAATGATTTAATAATCAGCAAGGTAAATTTAGAATAAACACAAACAGCACTGACAGTAACTGCCATCAAATACCACATAACTTTAATGTAACTCAGATATTCCTGCAAACAGTTCCCTAGGTGATCATTAAGACAAGACAAGACAGGGCAGGCAAGATGGCTCAGCAGGTAAAGGTGCTTGCTACTAAGGCTGATGACTTGAGTTCGATCCCCAGGATTCACATGGTAGAAGGACAGAATTGACCCTTGAAAGTGCTCTCTGACCTATGTGCATGTACCATAGTACATGAATACACACACACACACACACACACACACACACACACAAATAAAAAAACAACTGTAATTTTTTAAAAATTAAAAAGAGACAAAGCATTTTTTAAAAGATTTATTTATTTTTATTTTATGTGTGTGAGTGTTTTACATGAATGACTGCTGTGTGTGCCTGTGTATCTGAGAAGACCAGAAGAGGGTACCAGATCCTCTGAAACTGGTTGTGAGCTGCCATGTGGGTGCTGGGAACCAAATCCAGGTCCTATGCAAGAGCATCAGGTAATCTTAACTGCTGAGTCTCCTCTCAGTCCTGTGGAGTACATTCTTAATCCCAGAATTAGGAAACAGGAAGATCAGGAGTTCAAGGAACACTGGTTGCACAGTGAGTCTGAGGTCAGGCTGCAACTGGGACCCTACCCTAAAGTAAACCTGGGGCTGGGATGGATCTCAGTTGACGGAGTACTTTTCTAGTGTGTACAAAAGCCTAGTTTTGGTTTCCAGAATGCCATGAAGCTGTGCATGGTGACACACACCTACAATCTCAGCATTTAAGAAGGAGAAACAGGAGTATACAGTGTTTAAGGTAATCCTTGGCTACATAGAGAGCAAGGCCAGCCTGGGCTACATAAGACGCTGTTCTAGAAATATCTAGTAATAGACAAGGCAGATAGTTCAGATCTGGTGCCAAATGCCTGAAGTTCTAGCATTTGGGATGTGGAGGCAGGAGGACTCCTACGAGTTGCAAGTTCAAGGCCAGCCTGGGCTACACTGTGAGTGCTCGTCACAAAAGCAGAGAAGGGCTGGACGGATGATTCAGTTGGCAGAGCAAGTGCTACGCAAGCTGCTAAGCTGTTTGGATCCCCAGCACCCACGTAAGAACCCAGCATGGCGGTGTGTGTGTGTACGGCCGCAGAGCTGGAGGACAGACAGGCAGATTTCTGAGGCTTGCTGGCCAGCCAGCCCAGCCAAAAAGGCCAGCTCCAGGGGCAGTAAGAGATCCTGTCTCAAAAAATAAACTAGTGAGACAGTTCAATTGTCTATTTGGCACAACCTAGACTCACACAAGGAGAGACTCAGTGAGGGACTATCTACACTGGATTGGACTGTGGGTGTGCCTGTGTGTGGGTGTGTGTCTTGGCCTGTGGGGTGCCTTGTGGAGGTGGGTGTCTTGGCCTGTGGGGTGCCTTGTGGGGGCGGGTGTCTTATGTTAATTGATGTGAGACGAGCCAATCCACCGTGGCTGGATGTGAAGTAGTGGAGAAATCAAGCTAATGGGCAGGCAGACTGTACTCAAGAGTTCATTTCCCTTTGCTCTGAATGTGACATGACTGGCTACTTGAAGTTCCTACCTCAACTTCCCCACAAGGATGGTCTGGAACCTGGAATTTTAAGCTAAAATGAACCCTTTGGTTGGGGCTGGAGAGATGGCTCAGCGGGTAAGAACACTGACTGTGTTTGTAGGTGATCTGAGTTCAAGTCCCAGCACTCACTTGGCAGCTCACAGCTGTTTGTAACTCCAGTTCCAGAGGCTCCAACACCCCCACACAGACACACATACAGACAAAACACAATGCACATATAATAAAAATAAATAAATGAATAAACGTTTTGTCTTCTGAGTTGCTTTCTGTTGGGTATTTTACACAGCAATAGAAATGAAACCAGAAGTGGAGAACGATAGAAGAAGATCACCAAAGTCAACCTCTGTTCATGCATGAGTGGGTGAGTACACCCTCCCACCCACCCCGCCCACCACCACACACCAAGCACGCACACATGACTGTTTGACAGTTGGGACTCAGACTTGGACAACCTGACACGGACCAGGTCTGGGGAGATGACCATGATCGCCGGCTTGCACAACCCTTACCTCGATATCCCGATTCAGTTGCTTCACGATAGCAGTTATATTCCTGATATGTTCTTCCAAGAACAGCCTGGCTAAGCGGTCCCCTCCCCCTTTGTTCTGCATCTTCTGCAAACTGCTGACGATGTCGTCTTTGATGCGGAAGGCATGCTCCACCAGGGCTGCCGTGGTTTTCTCATGACAGAGGATCCTGTCTTCCAGCTGCTCCACCAGGCTCACAGAAGAATAGGGTGCCATGGTCAGGGACTGGCTGTGTCGGGGCATGGTCCTCACTCGCCTGTGGAAGGGAACCACCGGATTACAAGTGGCTGGTGGGGAAATGGAAATCTTTCAAGCCCGACTTTAGACTCCCCAAAGAAAGAAATACAAATTGTCTCCATTAACAAATGAGACTCAAGGAAAAGTTTCTACACAAAAGAGCTTTCTTTGGGAGCTAGACAGGACTTTAAGGTGACTATGCCCATGGAATTAAGAGGGCTGTTAGCAGGCTCGTGGCCTCCAGGAAGCAGGAGGCTTCCCCTTATCAGGTGTGATAGCCAGAGCAAGCTGACCCCAGAGGTCTGTTGACCTACTGCCTCCCTCTCCCGGTCCCCAAAGCATGAACTCCAGAGTCTCTAGGAGCCAGGCAGTTCCAGAAATGAGGAACAGACATCGTACAAGAGACAATCACAAGGGCTTGGGACTCTGGAGAGTGAGAATATCCCCTAGGGTGCCATGGATTTGTTTCACCCATAAAAAGAAATGAGGTCCTTTGTAAAATTTATTTGTTTTGAGGGGCTATCCAAATGATACTGCAGGATGAGCTAGGAAAAATCAGACGTGGCTGTGAGATCACCTGTGGCTATGAGATGGCTCATTTAGCAAGGACTTATGATATGCAGGCTGCGCAATGCCTTTCTATAAGCCAGTGTTTCCCCACAGGCATCCAATAAGCAACTCCCGATTTCAAAGGGCTAATGGGAACATTTGCCTCCAGCTCCACAGTGATTTCACTGTTGGCAGGAAACCCAAATCGATTGCAGAGCCACTGTGAAATCTCTGCCTTTGGGGGTCATGGAGTGGTCCACAAGAGCCAGGATGTTAAAATGCTTTTCTTGCCCTTAAACAAAATGACCCTTTACAATGTGAGGGCCAGAAGCTCTCTCTACCATAACCCTCACACCCTCTAGCAACCCTTGTGGGATGGGTGGAAAGAAAAAGTATACCTTAGATGCATATTTTCCAGATAGTATACCCTTCCTGGGTGACAAGAGAAGGAAATACAGTGTCCTGTTGGGCCATTTTCTTTTTAATAATTCACATCTGTTGGGGAAAAAAAATAAGTGCTAAATTATTGAGCAGTTTATACCTAGGATATAAAGGACCTCAAACTCTGATTATTTAAGATACCAGGAGGCTCCTAAGTTATGTGGCTACACCAATCAGCTGCAGTTTGTAAATGCTTTTGACTTTACACGTGAAATAAAAACCAAGTGCTTCCCAAGAAGGAGGAAAAGGCTTGAAAACCAAAGGCTCCTGACACTAGGGCAGCCAATCCTTATCAGACAGAGGTCAAGGACCATTAAATGGAGTGTTCAGAAGTTTCCTCATTCCCCACCCTCATCTTGAGCTTGAAAACAACTTTCCCAGAAGCAAGACCCTCACCTCACCTCCTGAAACCCCTGGCCTAGAACCCAGCCCTTTGCACATGCTAGACAATTGTTCTGCCACCCAGCGACACCTCCAGTCCCCAAAGCAATTTCCTTAATAGATTTATTCAATCTTGTACTTCTCTGTAGAGATTTTGAATAAGCCGCTTTAGTCAATCTGATCTGGTGAGCAATTAAGACAGCTTGTTCTTGTTTCTAAATGAATCAAAAATAAAAAAAAAAAACAATGCATGTGTAACGGAAGCTGATTTGGGGGAACCTATCTATCCACGAAGAGAATGGCATGGCAATGCTTAATTGAAAAACTTGGCTATAAAAAATAACCATTCATACCAAATCTTACCTCTGCACAGTATTTGGCTGTCGCGATTCATCAGGAAATGGGAGTTTTTCAAAGGTTTTAGAACTTAGGTTTCTCAAGCCCGTGGTTAATTGGCTTAAACAATGAGTGTGGGTACCGAGGCGCTGATGCTGTAATTAGCCCCGTTCCGAAGCTGGGTTGAGAAGCATTTCTGACTGACACCATTGTTTTGGCATCGGTTCTCCAGTGTTTTATTTTTAGACTTCCAAAATGTGAACATTTCACTTCCCCAGACAAAGAACTTCAATTTTTAAACAAATTACATTTAAGAGGACAAAAAGTAACTTATGTCAAACAGGCTATGATGTTCAACGAGGTCTTGGGTGCGGAAGAATTTCTACCATTTCGACAAAATAGGATCATAGAACGTGGAAACTTGGACGCATAGAAATACTTACACTTTTGAGGCTACATGACACTTTTATGGGATTTTCATTAATGAAACAGCCCAACTAAAAACTCATTTAGCATCTATTAGAAACCATCCACTCCTGTCTGGCACCCCCGAGTCAGAACTGCCGGCAATTAAGGAATTATCTTCAACTGTAGAGTTCTTTACTGAGACTATTGGTCCCATTCATTACAAACCAAAGGCCGGATGTAGACTTTGGCCATCCCTTCACTGAGGCTGATGCCACCCACCTGCCTGAGCTACGGAAGCCCCACCCAGACAAACCGTGTGAAAGAGGAGAGGATACACCCTTGACTCCTAGACGGGCTCGCTCAGCCCCAACACTTCCATTATCCGGCACAGACTCCACGATATTAGATTCCCTATGGCATAAGTTTATAAAACACACCAGCATATGCTTGGGGTTGGCGACCTTCCGTGGGTGCTGCAAGAATCTGCTCATCTGTTTAGTCACCTGTTTGGTTGGCAACAGGACTCTTTGCCACAGTAGTGGGAGGGAATCTTTATTTCAGCTGAAGTAGAGGCTGCTAATCAATCACTAGATTAAGTCCCTTCCCAGGTGGTATTTCCAGATCTTCCCATGGTCAACTCCAGTGTGCCTGCCTGATGTTAGCATCTCCCATTAGTTTATGGATCTGCTCTCTGACAAGTGGGTCTACGGTGTAAACAGGAAGGTCAGGGTCATGCGCTACTCTGATTGTGTCTTAAGTCCCTGAGGTTTGCTTTTATGGGGGTGCATTTTATTTTGAGATGGGGTTTTATCAATCTTGGAAGCAAACAACCTTAGCCACTGGCTATCCCACCAACCCTCTTAACTTCAGGTTTTAGAGATCCTGCAAATTTTCCATTCTTGCGACCACAGCCCCAATGCCTGCTTGCCCTCCAGCTTCCTATGGTGAGAAGCTGCCCTAACCTGGCTCAGCACAGATGCCCGGGACAGGACACCCAAGAGCAAGAGCAATCTCACCACTATCCTGCCATATGCACAGGCCAACAGTTTCCTGCTCTCCTTCCCTCTCCCATCTGACTCCACAGCCCCCCTTCTTCATATATGACTTGAACAGACCTAAGGCTGCTTTGAGGTTTTTGTTTTGTTTTATTGCTTTTTTTTTTTTTTTTGAGACAGCTCCATGTAGCCTAAACCAGCCTTGATTTCACTAGGTAGCCAAGCATGACCATGAACTTCAGATTCCCGTGCTTCTACCTCTGAGTGCTAACATCACAGATATTCACCACCATGCCCGGTCTACACAGAACATGGGAATCCAACTTAGAGTCTGTCTCCAGGCATGGGACTCCAACTTAGAGTCTGTCTCCAGGCAGCATTCTCCCAGCTGAGCTACATCCCCCAGTCCCTGTTTGAGGCTACTTTTAAACGTCATGTCCCTCTTCTCTTATCTACCTACCCCCTGTGCTAGATTGCTGGATTTGCCTCTGTGGTGTGAAGGGTCACTATCTGGCTTCTATCTCTCTTGGTGAGGGAAGAAGGGCTGTGCAGCTCAGAACAGGATACCTAATTTCCAAAGTCAACACATGCAGCTTGACCAGACCAAGGAAAGACCACGAGAAACAGCCATAGCTGTCCAATACTCCCAAACAGGCCTCAGACAGCAGGATAACACAAGAAATCAGGCCTAGCCTTCTTCGTAGGCAGCCGACGCAGCCCACCCCAAGATCAGAAGTTTGGAGACAAGGTGAGTCATTCCTGGAAAAGAAATTATCCTAACTCAGCCTATTCAAGGATGGAGGTGGCGTTTTGGTTGCGAGGTAGACCCGGGAGAACTAGCGAACCATTTGGACCGTATGTGATCGGTGAGGCTGTGGATCCTCACATCCAAACGTGCAGTGTTGTTCATACCTGGCCAATGGGCGATGACTTCCCTTCACCACTCCTTGACACTATCCGGATCCTAAAGCACCCCCAGAAACCTCCACTGCCTTGGAAGGGGCAAGACAAAGACTTAACCACTTTAAAAGTTGTGACAGTAATCTTGTTTGCTTCCCTGTTTGCCATAGGCTCTCTTTGTTTAGTCCAGGCTGGCCAATAAATTTGCTATGTAGCCCAGGGTGGCCTCAGAATCTCAAACCTCCCGCCTTGACTGGGCGCTGGAATGACCCGAGTGCAACCCTCCTGCCCTGTTCTATAGTACATTTTTAAAACAGTAGAAAGAAATCTGAGAAAATGCAACCAATAACATTAAGCGCATTCTCATTCTGTTCTCATTTTCAAAACACTTTAATAAGCATGTTATTTTCACGATTGCAGAAATTTGAACAAGTACTTCTCAAATAAAACAACAAACCAAGCAAGGAGCAGTAGCGAATGTAGAAAGTGTTCACTTTGAGCTGTAAAAACAGAGCAAGCCTCATGCTGGGTTCAAAAGACACCATAGTTCAATTAGAACAAACACGCTGTGGGCTTCACCTCCTCGTTCTCCTGCAGGCACCTGAGTTATGAGACCTGAGCCTGGCGCCTCTGTCCCAGTCACAGCTGTGATCATGGCCTGGGTTACCTGTTTGTGGGGATTTGGGCATCCGGCACAGACACAGCAGCACGCCACTCAGAGCACGCCACCCACAGATCGCCACCCGCAGCACGCCACCCGCAGCACGCCACCCGCAGCACGCCACCCGCAGCTCGCCACCCGCAGCACGCCACCCGCAGCACGCCACCCGCAGCATGCCACTCGGAGCACGCCACCCGGAGAATTTCCAAAGCCCTGATTCCAGGAGATGGGTAACGTGCTTACAGGAGACCCAAGCAGACATTTCCAGTGGAATGGCTTTGACACACTTGCCAAGGCTTGTTTTCTTCCCCTCGACTCTATTACACTATCAACGGGAATGCTGTTGCGCTAGACAGGTCAGGGGTGATTTCTATTGGATTCATAGCACTGAGTTTCAGAGGACTGGGGTGTAGCTCGGTTGGTAGCAAGCCTGCCAAGCATGCAGAAGCTCTGGGTCTCACCTCCAGCACAGCATAAGCCCAGTGTGGGAGGACATTTCCAATCCCAGCACTGGAGAGGTGGAGGAAGGGAATCAAGAGTTCAAGGTCATCCTTGACTATACAGAGTTCAAAGCCAGCCTAAGCTACCCAAGACCCTATCTCAAATAAAGGGGTGAGGGGGAGGCCTGGAGAGAAGGGTCAGCAGTAAAGAACATTTGTTGCTCATGTAGAAGGCCTGAGTTCAGTTCCCAGCACCCACAAAACAACTCAGAGCCATCCATAACGTCAGTTCCAGGGAATCCAGCCCCTTCTTTTGACCAACTAAATCATGAGCGTGACCCACATTACATACACACAGGCAGGCCAAACATCATACGCATTAAATAAAAATTTAAAAATCGGAAATAAGTACAGTTTAAGGAGTTCTAGGATGCTGAACACATTTCCTGGCTTTCCAGCCAACTCGGTGAGTTGGATTCACAAATAGCCCCCAAAGTGCAAGGAACAGTTTGGTGGCGCTACCTCAGCCCACTCGCCAGGGCTCAGATGATGCCAGTGTTGTGAGGAGAATCCCTGCAAAAACAGATTGGTTTTGTTCTTGTCTATTAATAGCAGTTATTTTGAAATGCTATTTAAATCTCTGTTGTTTATTTGAACCGCTTGTGGATGAGGGACTTTAGGGCAGCAGGGACCGTGCCCTATAGGAGTCTGTAGCACCTAGGAAGCCAGGCATTCTACCTCTTCACAAATGCTCATAGAGGCTCATCAGCCTTTTCATTTCTCTAACGGGGAAAAGCCCATCTTTTTTCATTATTGAGGTGCTTGTGGTGGCTTACTAAGAACGGCCCCAGAGACTCATTTATTTGCTTGCTTAGTCACCAGGGAGTGGCACTATTTGAAAAGATCCGGGAGGTGTGGCCTTATTGGAGAAAGTGCCTCACTGGGGATGGATGTAGAGGTTTGTTTGTTTGTTTGTTTAATGACTTTTTTAATTTTTATATTTGTATGTGCATTTGTGTTTTGCCTGCACATATGTCTGTGTGAGAACCATCAGATCCTCTGGAACTGAAGTTACAGACAGTTGTGAATTGTCATGTGGGGGCTGGGAATTGAACCTGGATCTCTGAAAGAGCACCCAGTGCTAACCACTGGAGCTTTGAGGTTTTAAAAGCCCAAGCCAGGCCCAGTTGTAATGGTTTGTCCTGTCCCTTTACAAGACAAGCCCCGCCCACTCCCCCTCCCCTCCACTGAGTCAAGCAGATTTTTCTTCAGCTTCCAGCCTGAATCCTTCCTTTCTGTCTCTCTCCCTTCTCCTCTCTGGTTCTCTTTGTCTTTCTCTCTCTCTCTCTGCCTCTCTCTGCTCTTCCCCCTTCTCCCCTTTCTCTTTTTTCCCTTCCCTTCCATAACCCACCAAATAAATATCCAACCTCACTCTGCATGGTGTGCCTGTCCATGTCTCTGTCTCTTACCTGCCACGTGGATCCCTGCCTGGGACTGGCTTCCTTCATGAGCCGCAGTGGTCTCATGCCTGCTGCCCACTGCTGCCCACTGCCACCACTTGGGGACCTGTGGCATTTTATTTTTACCATAACACCAGTCCCTCTCCTTCCCACTCTCTGTCTCTCTCTTGGCCTACAGATGAGGATGTAGCTCTCAGCTGTTTCTCCAGCAGCACACCTACCTGCATCCATGCTCCCTGCCATGATGATAATGGGTTAAGCCCCTGAAACTGTAAGCAAGCCCTCAGTTAAATGCTTTCCTTTATTTATAAGAGTTGCCGTGGCCATGGTGTCTCTTCACAGCAATGAACAGTGAGTAAGACAGTGCTCTGTCCAAGTGACATACCAGTGGCTGCCTCAAGATGCCCCTCCATCATGAGTGTGGCTGCAGCTTTAGGTCACCTTGCAGGAGACCCATGCACTCCTGCAAGCATGTAGCTGCACCCAAAGACATATCTTAATATTACGTTCTCCAGTAGCTATATTTAGTGACTTCTCTTTCTAGCATTAGCAAAGACACATTACCAAATGTTAAAAAGGGAATCTGCCAAGTGCAACAGCAAGAACAGAAAAAATATTATTAAAAGCGGGTATAAACTCTCTACCTACACCCGAGCTGCACCAGGGTTCACCCACGAGCGGGGAAGGCACGACTTCTGGTTCTGCAGGCAGAAGGCTGGCTGTGTGTGACTTTAGGCTTCTACCCTGCCTGACTTCCTAACTGAAAGACTAAGGATGCGGGCTTGGAAGAACCCCCAGCCTCCAGCCTGTGCCCTTGTCTGGGCCCTCGGTGGACACCACTGCCCTTCTCTGCCTACCCGGGAATCTCCTTCCCAGAGATCCTCCCATCCGGAGTGACTGCAGCACCGTACATTAACACTCTGACTATTTAGAGAGAGCAGGGGAGGACTCTTGAGCCCTTCCGCAGATAATTAAAAAACAGGGAGAAAAGCAATATGACATAAACAAAAAAAAAAAAAACAAGCTCAAGGCACCAGGGGTTTCTGAATAACATCTTCCTGGTTAAACAATTTTAAGAATTCCATAATTCAAAAAGCAGCCCCACACACTCTCTCCCACACAAACACGCTCTTTACTAAGCCATACTCCAGCAACAGGATCTCTGCCTCACCCACGAAGGGTGTCAAGGGTGTCGTTACCACAGCCACAAGCTATCAGGGGCTGGAAGCTGGCCACCAGTCAGCAGGGAAGACAGTCGCACCCAGAGGGAGGGTCCTATAGGACCCAGTCACTTCTTGTGCACACCATCCATGCTAAAAGCTAAGTGTTGCTTCAGGAGACACCCAAGTGTTCATTCAAGCTCTCTGATGCTTCTCAGGCAATGTATTCCCAGCCACTTTCCGGGTGTGACAGAAAGAAGTAACTATAACCCACTAGATCACTTGTTTTAAACCACTGAGTAGAACACTACATTTCTAAAAAAAAAAAAAAACAAAGGGACTGGGGGAGTGTAGCTCAGTGGTAGACTGCTTCCCTAGCATGCTCGAAGCTTTGGTTTCAATTCCCAGAACCATAAAATAAAGGGCGATAAGATCACATCAGTTAACTGCCCAGTCACAGAAAAGAAACAAATAAAAGATCATTCAACAGTAAAAAGCAAACAAGTTTCCCCTTTCTCCAAAAATCTGTCTGGTTTTATAGTAGAGAGTCGTGAAGATCCTGGGAACGGAGGAAGGGACGTGAGAGAGAGTCTGGCTGAAAGCCAATCATCAGGCCAGCCTGTGCGGCCATGGGCCTTGGTCAGAGATGCTTTCTTTTGCAGTGATCAGAGCTGAATGCAGACTCCTAAGTGGTCAAAGCGCTGAGAATAGATGATGGCCAATTACACAGCCACAAATAGGACATTTCTGTTTCACCCCTCCAAGACTCAGGAACCATCACCCGAGAGCTGGAGAAAGTGGGCATGGGTGTGGAGGGCTGACTTCTGGGGATGACAAGTAGGTGGCATTCATAGCAGCTGTGGGTGCCAGCACAGGTTAGGCCCATCCACATCCTGTCATGGAAGCCCAGGATGCCCTGATCCTCTGCAAGGATCTATGGTTGCTGGGGGAAGGAGATGCCTGGGAAGGTGCCCATACCCCTGTGATCAAACCTCCACCCACACTCCTGTAAGCAACCCTAGTGAGACCCTTGAGGATACACACACATGCATACATGCATGTACACATGCATACATATATGCACACATACACACATGTGCACACATGCATACATATATGCACACATACACACATGTGCACACATGCATACATATATG
>NC_022012.1:69333591-69334388 GCF_000317375.1 Microtus ochrogaster | reverse complement strand
ACACATGTGCACACATGCATACATATATGCACACATACACACATGTGCACACATGCATACATATATGCACACATACACACATGTGCACACATGCAAGAAAGAGAAGGACATGAACACGGAAGTGGGTCTCACTAGAAAGAGGAAAATCAGCAGAAAGGGGGAGCGGGAAGATGCAATATGAGGGAGGTAAGTATGATCAAAATACATCATGTACATGTATGAAAATGTAATAAAATCTGACATTATGTATATTATGTATAATTGCTACCTGCTATCAAAAAGAAAGTCACGCAGAAGAACCCCACTTCTCTGTCTCCTGTCCATCATGATATTACTCACTCTGCCTTGAGGGACAGAAACCTCTGGATGCCTCTTGAGCCCCGTGGAAGCTTGGTGTCCACAAGCCTTGTGTTCCTGGACCTGGCTAGACTCTAAATCTGGGATCTGGCAGAGACACCCTGAGCGCATGATGGCTCTGGGTATCAGCATCCTTCTTGGTCAGGGCAGGGAGAGGTTCCTGACTGCTCAGAGCTCTAGATCTTGCTCCAGACCTCTGGCAGCAACCATTCGTTGGCCATCTCACCCCCAGCTGAACTGGGGTCTGAACACAGACTTGATCGGTCGTCTCTACCAGCCAGGCTAGTGAGTTCAAACACTTCATTCAATTTTGACAATTTCCCCCAAAGAAAAAGAAAACCCCATCCAAGAAGTCAAAAGCTAAAACCATCCATGTAGAGAAAGGAAGATGTAGGAATGATTGACAAAAAGGAACTAGCAGACAGGAAGGGAAAAGGGGT
>NC_022012.1:69319849-69333401 GCF_000317375.1 Microtus ochrogaster | reverse complement strand
CTCACTCTCCGGGAGGAAACAGGAGCGAATCCCTTCTCTCACTTTCAGCTGCTCACTTGAGGTGTGAAGAACCACATGAGCCACTTTAAATATGCTGGTCGGTTTCTCTACTCCTTTTTCCCAACCACACGTGCTCGCTGTCTTAACACACACCCCAATTAAGACGTTATCGGAAGCATTTATTTCACCTACAGCATGGAGACACCTCCTCAAGCTCTGGGGAAGGTGCTCAGTTGGTGCTTGCTTCCCACAAACAAAGCCCGGGACCCCATCCCCTGAGTCACAGAAAGCTAGGCGTGGGGCTGCACAGCTCTGTGGCCCTAGCACTCAGGTGGTAGAGGATGAAGGATGGAAAGTTGAAGGGCATCCTTGGCGACATAATGAATTTGAAGCCAGCCTGGATCGCATGGGACCCTTTTCAAGGATGAAGAGGGAAAGAGAGAAAAAAATAGAGATTGGGGTGATGGTTCGGTAAGTAAAGGCTGAGCACCCAGGTTCAGATCCCAAACACTCGTGTAAATGCCAGGTGGGCATAGCAGTACACCTGCAATCTCAGGGCTCGGGGAAGCAGAGACGGGAGAGTCACGGGGCAAGCTGATTAGCTAGACCAGCCGGTCAGGGAGCTCTGGCTTCAGTCCAGAGGCTGCCTCAACAAACCATCAAGACACCAAGGTCAAGTACTGGTCTCCACAGGCATGAGCCCACAAGCATGCAAACACATATCTACATCACACACAGAATGAGGGAGAGAGGGGAGAAGAGAGAGAGGGGGTGTTGATACTCAAGTGACCCACCATTTTGTTAAAGATCCAAACCGCACCTGACTCTTGGGATGGACACAGGTCTCATACCCACCAGCCACACCACCGAGCACCTCCGTGGCTCTGAGAATGCCTTGCTTAATTACCGAAGCAAATCCTGTAGTGTGAGAGGGGAAAGGGCGCAGGGGCTAAAGCCCTTCACTCTCCCAAGCATTAGGAACAAAGTTCAGATCCCCAGAACCCATATAACTATGCCAGCCCACTGTAATTCTGCCTATAAAGGCAGAGACAGGATCCCCAGAGCAACCTGGCTAACCACATCAACAAGCTCTGAGTTTGATTGAGAGACCCTTCCCCAGTGGACACTGTGAAATAATAACTGAGAGCCTACATCAGACTCAGGCCTACACACACACACACACACACACACGAAATAAATAAAAAAGAAATAACAAATCCAGTTATCAAATATTCACTGAGCTTCCACAATGCTGAGAGAATGGAGCCCCCATGCCACAGGACCATCTATTAAACAGGAATTAACACTAGTAAGCCTCCAGCAAATGTGGTGAGAAACACAACACAGTAGCAGGAACCAGGCTAGGCCATCAAGCAGATGGCAGGGCTGTGGGAACCAGGCTCTGAGGAGCAGGCATCTGAGCCGGGTATTCCAGGGTAGTCGTTGAACTGAGGCAGCCTAGGGAGGATTAGGAGAGGGCAGAGTGGAGGAAATGGTGACTAAGAGCCAAGAGCAAACACAAGAGGTTCTGCCGGAAAGCAGCTGGTGAGAGAAGCAGGGTCACTGAGGTCACCATGCCTGCAGAGGCTTTGGACGCCACACCTCCCCAAGCAGAAGGACTGATAAAAGAAGGGAGGTTGTGAAGGATACACCTCCACACATAACAACTGCCAGCCCTGAGACTGTGACAAGAAGCAGATCAGCACAGACTCAGGGGTTCAAGAACTGTCTCAGAGAGGGTGAGATCAGGAAACCCCCTGGGTGGCCCAGGGGACAGGACACAATATCCCCATTCAGACTATAACCACAAGCCCAATCATAGAGCTACAACACACACACAGGCTGGACCCTTCTTAAGTGTCAACGTCATAAAAGACAAAACAGTTGGGAAACTGACCCAGATTAAAGAAACCAAACTAAACAGGAGGCAGGAGGATCAAAAGTTCCAGGTCAAACCAGACTACTTGGGGGACTCTCTGAGAAGGAAGGGAAGGAGGAAGAGGTGGATAGCTAAGGCAACACAATACTCACCTGAAGAGCCTGGCAGGTTGGGTCACTCCTGGAACCCCAGTATTTGAAAGGCTAAGGCAGGAGGATTGCTGTAAGTTATGAGACCAGCCTGGGAATATGATCTTATCTAAAAAGGGGGAGGGGGCAGGTAAAGGCACCTACTGAAGCCTGAGAACAGGAATTTTGTCCCTGAGCCCTACATGGTGGAAAGAGAAAAGTTGCCTGCACAAGAGGGAAATCAAGCCTGGTGCTGGAAACATAGCTAACTATCTGGGGCTGGTGAAGTCACGGATCCTGGAGGAGAATCTGCAACCTCTCCTTACTATACCAGCAGCATTCCTAACTATATTCTAAATATTTGTCCTTTGACCCACAGGTAAGTGTGACCCTCACTCTCTCATCAAGGAAACTTCTCTCTGAAAGTGACGGAGAAAACCATTACAGAAAACTACAGCCAATCAAGATGCAGGATTGTGGAGCTCCATTCCAGGGGATACATCTACAATATAGCTTCTGCACCTAAGGCTCAGGGAACATGGTGGAAGGAAGGGGGTGGGGGAAATAAAACATTATAAGAGACAGAGCTTCAGGAGGGTTGCCATGAGATTCTGTCTCCGGGTAATGTGGGAAGCTGCACCCATAAAGTCTCAGCAACACAGCTGCACAAACCTGAGCTGAACAAGGAAAACAATAACAGAGATGCTAAAGTGGATGGGGAAAGCCCCTGAGGCCTCAGCCCTACACAAAGAACTACAGGCAGCAAAGGAATGCTGGGAAGGGGAGGAAATAGTCTGACCCAGGGAAGAGCACACCAATTGGCTATCCAGTACCAAATGGTCAGCTCTATAAACATACACATAAGTAACATTATATAAACTAGCAGGTTGCATTTAAAAGTATAAATGTATATGTATACACACACACACACACACACACACATACACACACTACCAAATGGAGTGCTTTAAACCCTAGATTGGATCCTGATCCCTAAACCAAAGCCTTTTGAAAAGATCTTCCTCTTCTTCTGTATAAAGATACTATTAGGACGCCTGACTAGTATCTGTAGATTAGAGAGTAACACTGATTCAAACTTAACTTCTTGATTTTGACAAGGGCTGTATAAGAATATGTGCTTTTAAAAGAAAGGAACACATGCTTGAGTATTTGGGACAGCACAGGTACATTTTCTCCCTGTTGCTCTGACACAGTGCAGGAGAAATTACAAGTTAAGTGTGTGTCTGTACACACACATCCACAAATAGGTGCAAAGAGAGAGTGGGAGAAAGTGCCAGAAAGATAAAACAAGTGTGGCTGAAAGTTAATATTTATAGAATGCGGCTGAAAGAGAGATCAGAACTTTTCGGTTTATTGTTGAAACATTTCCATAAATGTGAATCAGCTTAAGATGAAAAAAAAATTACAGGGGAAGGAAATCGTTAAGGAAGCCAGAGTGATAAAATAGTGATAAAATAGCCACGTCAGGGACCTGAGCCAAGCTGGGGTGGAAGATCTCGCTGGGTCTGATGGCCAGAGCCCCCATCTCAGCTCTGCCCCTAAGAACTGCCTTGAATCATGCTGTGTTCCTCCACTCTAATCCCTTCGTCCACAAAACAAGGGTAAGAAGTGTTGGCCCCCCAGCCAGAGAAGGCATTGGCTCCCACTGGGGCACAGGAGGGTTGGGCTCTGAGTTGATACTGAAGCTGGGAAGGAGAACAATTCAAATTCAGAGTCCCCTGTACAGCTAGGGGCCAGCAAGAAAGTCACCGAATGAGGGATGTGAGGACCTGCGGAGACAGGGCATGAAGACAGAAAGAGGGGTACAGGAGGAGGGCAGCAGGGGCACCAGCAGGGCAGGGAAAAGGCTCAGTTCTACAGCCAAGACTCCTCTAGGAGGCCCCGTGGGGAGGCAGCTTCCCCTGAAAGATAAAGGAAGTGATCCATCAGAGGAGAAGAGCTCCACAGAGATCAACAGAGCAGCCTGAGCACAGGCTCTGCCCTCCGACACAGCAGCCAACCGCTCCCTGTGGCTGTTTCAATTGAGTTTAAGCTCCCCTAAAATCCACATAAATTGAAAATTTAGGTCAAGCCAGGAGTGATATAATCTCAGCTCCTAGGAGGCTGAGGCAGGAGGACCGTGAGTTCAAACACAGACCAGGCTGGACAACAAGACCCTGTCTCAAAAATAAGTAGATAAGAGAATAAGAACTCAGGTCCTTGGTCATAGTAGTCACATCCTGAAGCTCTGTAGCCACACATGGCTATTAACTACCATCACTTCCTTCACTGGAGAAGGTTCTAGGGGACAGAATGGAGACTCTAGCAAAACAAGATCCCAACGGGGTAGTAAGGACAGAGTGGGGGGCTGAGGGTGTGGAATGGCTTTAGGCTAGACACAGAACAGGCACAGAGATGTTCCTGAATTTCAGACCAGAAACACAAGGACACAGAGAGGTAGAGAAGGAAATACTTGGAGATGTGAAGGTGGGTACGACTGGACCTACACTGAGGTGATGGGCAGTAACGGAGAATGTGGACACTCTCGTCTTCTCTGTCAAAAGCCACTTTCTGAAAGGGAACCTGGGGTTTAAAGGGTACAAAGCTGTGGCACAGGGCAAAGTGTATGCAGTCTGAGTTCATGACATGGAATTCTTGTGTTTCATAGGAAAGCAAGCCTCCATGAAATTAAAGCCAGCATCAATTTAAAATGGAACCAGTTCAGGGGTCTCTGTGACTGGCAGGCTAGGAGAAGAAAATACAGACAATGGGGGTAGTTTGGGGATTGGAGACTGGAATCCAAGGAATCCAAGGATGACAGCATGGTACACACCTTTAATCCCAGCAGGCTGGAGGCAGAGATAGGCAGCTCTCGGAATTTGAGGGTAGCCTGGTCTACAGAGTGAGTACCAGGTTAGCCAGGCTACATATTGAGACCTTGACTCAAAAAAAAAAAAAAATCAACATGTCAAGACCAAAGATGTGGAGCCCTGCAGATAGGCTGAAGCATTGCAACGCCAAGGATGCAGGGCTGGAATCCTCAGGGATGGTGAAAGCCACAGTAGGTAAACAGAGATGGTGCAGTGGGAAGAAGCCCAAGTCCTAGCTCCTGAAAGGGGAAAACAGGCCCAAACTCAGCATGTCTGTGGTATTAGTGGTTGAAGGGAAATGCAGGCAGAGTCCTGGGGGTCAAGGTTGAGCCATAGGGGTCAAGGCTGGAGCCTGGGGGTCAAGGTTGAGCCATAGGGGTCAAGGCTGGAGCCTGGGGGTCAAGGTGGAGCCACAGGGGTCAAGGCTGAGCCATGGGGGTCAAAGCACGGGGGTCAAGGTTGAGACATAGGGGTCAAGGTTGAGCCACAGGAGTCAAGGCTGAGCCACAGAAGTCAAGGCTGAACCATGGGGTCAAGGCTGAGGCACTGCAAGGTCATTAAGTGCAGCAAGTTTCCACGTGAAACACCAAGTCAACCAGCAAGTTCATGACTTCTGCCTACACGCAAATGAAGTGGTTTCCCTGCCTGAGCCAGCATCATATAAACTGTTTTCTCCTTCCTCTCTCCTTTTTTTTTAAATTTTTAGACAAAATAAACAAACCTTTTTTTTTTAATTGTGCACCTTTCGGCACACATGTGTAAGTCAGAAGACAACTTAAAAGTGTCCGTCTTTCCTTGTACAGTGTAGATTCTGAGGCGCAAGCTCAGGTTGTCTGTCTTGGTAACAGGTGCCTTTAGCTGCCGGACCATGTTGCTGAGCTAAGCCTTATCTGTTGTTGTTGTTGTTGTTGTTGTTGTTGTTGTTGTTGTTGTTTTACAGAAAGGGTTTAGTTTGGTTGATTGGTTTGGGTTTTTTTATGGTCTTAAACCATCCTAATGATTCCATTTCGATATCTGAGAGAGTCTAAATGAGCCTGTCTTTTTCAAAACGTGTCTGGCGATTCTGAGGGGCTATTAGGTTTGGGAAATACTGAAAGCCAGAAACATAAGGAGAGACTTGAGGCCAAGAAGACAATATCACATTCTAAGGCTTGGAGGTGACACGAAGGAGTTAGGGCCAAGTCATCCTGGTTCTATGAGCAGATCCCAGAAAGGGGCGTTCTGGGGGAAGTCATGTCCTTAGACTCTGGTAGAAGGGGAGAAAGTAGAGATGAACTCAGAGACAGAAGATGAAAATACAGAAGAAGCGTGTCTGCAAGACACAAAAGAGGAGAGAGCCGGAGTGTCAGAAGTCACATGGGTTAGCAGCTGCAGGGGCAAGAGGATGAGTCCTCTGCTGATGGAGGCTCTAAGGTCGAGGACTTGTCTTTAAAGGGCTGTAGGCTGGTTGATGGAATTCCTGGGCAACAGGGATTTTTGTATCTGCATGGGGGCAGATTTCTAGCAGGTAACCCATTAAGGACTTCTAAGCCCTCAGATATACCTATCTGAGGTACATCTGGCAGAAGTTTGCTCATTAACTGAAAACTTAGCTTCCCAGGCGACCTTTTTACACAGAGGAAGTCAGATTCCCACAGATACCAAGAGTGTCCTTGAAACACAAAGTCAGAGACATCTCAACCGTCCAATGACAAGAATCCTGGGCACCCCTTGTCCCCCCTTAGAGGAAAGAGTTTCTGGATGGAAAATGGAAAACGGCCTCTTTGTCATTTTTAGTACCAGTCAGTGCTAAAATTAGAAGAAATACCACAGCCTGTACACACACACACACACACACACACACACACACCACACACACACAGAGAGAGAGAAAGAGAGAGAGAGAGAGAGAGAGAGAGAGAGAGAGAGAGAGAGAGAGAGGGGCAGAGGCACTGTACATTTCTTAATAAAGAACATATTTACTCTCAGAAACCCAATTTGTTGATTTCATTATATTTATTTGTTTAGCTTGTGTGCCTTGTGTGGGTGTGAAGATCAGAGAACAACTTACGGGGGTTGGATGGTGCTCTCCTTTCACAGTGTGAGTTCTGAAGATCAAACTCGGGTCATCAAGCTTGGTGACAAGGACATTACCCCACTGAGCCACCTTGTCAGCTCCCCCCACCACCACCACCACCACCAGTCTTTAAAGACCAAATGCAAAATATTTGTCCCTGCTTCCAAGAGATTCTCTCCGGAGATCCAAACCAGCCCAGCAGAATTTCTGTGAAATAATCTCTAACACCAGCACACACAGACTTTAAGATGAGTGCACGCATGCGCAACACACACACACACACACACACACACACACAGTTTCTGCACATTGAAGAAATGACTCACTTTAATTTGCCACTGCCTGCCACTACTGGGTTTTGATTTTACCTGTTCAGACACAAAGTTTCCTACCAGATCAACTACTGGAAAGAAGTATTCGGTAGCTTAAGAATGAAATGGATTTAGGATTTAGGAGCACCGATGGGATTCTGATCAATGCATTTAACCAGCCTTCCTGGACCACAGAGTGTTCCCTCCATAATCTTCCAGAAAATGGTAACACATTTCTGGCCACTTTGGGAGCCAGCTCATTGGAAATCCCTTGCAGAATAAACATGATTAAGGAGCTCACAGTACCAGCAAAACAGCCTTGCGCTGCAGCTGGAGAGAGACAGGGAACCCGCGGGGAAGCAGTGTGGCTAACCCACCCAAGGTCACTCAGCTCTGACTGGGGGTGATAGACTTGTCATAGTCCTGGCAAACTCTGCACATCCTTGGTTCTCCTCAAACAGTCCTTCGGGGGTTCTGCTGTCTGCTAGCTTGCAGCCCCCGCGAAGATGCAATGCCACTTGCGCTCTGCGCCCAACTTCAGCCCTGCGCGTCAGCATGCAGTTAACCCTCTCGCGTCCAGAGTGCCACACGGGGCACGCGCAGCTTCACCCCTCACCCATTTCCCCAACACCATCCCATGCCTATCCGTGGAGTGATTGCTCCAAGGTCACATCAACGGTCCCTGCTGGAGCTCCCGCTGCTTGAATCCACAGGATGCCCGGCCGCGTGGGGAGGAGAGGCACCCCTGGAGACTCACCCGCGCGCGGATCGGGCGCGCCGCGGCTGCCCATGTCGTCGCTGGCGCTCTGGATGTGGTGGCCGCGAGCACGGGGCTGTGCGGGGCGAACCCGGCTACGGGCCCGCGCTCCAGTCGGCGCGCGCGCGGCCCGGCCGGGGGTTCGCGGCTCCCCCACCCGGGGAAGGGCGCGAGCCGCCGCGCGCCGCCCAGAGCTGCTTCCGGGCGCGTTGCCTGGACGCGGTTGCCGTGGCAGCCCGAGCTGGAGGCTTTCCCCGCGCGCCCGCGCCCAGCCCGCCGGCGCCCCTCCTCCCTCCGCGCTCCTACACCCAAAATAGCCTTTCCGCAGCACCGCGGGTCCCCACCCAGTTCGCAGCAAGGAGTCAGCGGGCGGGGACTTGCTTTCAGGAACCTCAGTCCCGTCGTAGGGCGCGTCGACTTGGAGGCAGAGGTAGGTGTAGAGAAGGATGCTTGAATGAGAGAGACCAATCTTCCAGGTCGCAATGTCATCCGTCACCCTCCCGAGAATCCTAGCATCCCTTATGTGCCAAGCCTGGTTCCCACCAAAATAGTTATCTGTGCTCTCCATCACGAACTGGAAAGAAGTTAGGGGTGAGATCACAGTCTGGTAAACAGCTCCTTCTGTCGCCCCACCTCCACAGGTGATGGAACCCTCTAGGCGACAAGTGTCTATGAGGGAATCACCGCGGTTCGCACATATCGGTCCAAGAAACAGGACCCCGGGAAGAATGCTAGCTACGCTGCTTTTCCTCCCAGCCCTCCTACCTCTGCCGAGCTCCCAGAGAATCCTAGCTCTCTGTCTTCCTTCGCATCGGTGCTGGATTCTCAGCAGGATCCACTCACAATTTTGCTTCCTCTCCGTGGGTGGGATTTAAGCAGAGTGGGGGATCCCACCTTTGCTTGCCTCACCGCGTCTCGTTCGGAGCTCTTACGTAGAGGCACGAGCTTACCCAGTACAGGTGCTCCCGTCTAGCGGCTCCCTAGCCCTCACAGCCCCCCAATTCAGGGGAAGCTGGGAAGAACATAGGCTGTGCATCCACTTGGATAGGTCTGGCCTTGGAATCCACGATCCTGAAGTAATTTGTGTGTGGTCTTGGGAGTTCTGCAATTTCCTCGTCTGTAAAGTAATAACTCTTTCAACACACACACACACACACACACACACACACACACACACACAGCTAATGAATATAGCATTCATTCAGCCAACAGTGTTTATTGAATGTCTGTCAAGTGCTAGAAACTATGCTTTATCTCCAAGGAGAAATGGAGAAGATGAAGATGGAGAAAGGAAGAGGACTCTGCTTTTCTCCTGGTCATTACAATCGAACACACATTAATTAAACATGTGTAAAAAGAACATGGTGACCAAGAGGGTCCTGGCCCGAGTCCTGTCCCACAGCAATCTGACCTAACATTGTGCCTTTCGTGGGATGGCTTCTGTTTCCATATCACCTGCTGCACAGGCTGTAAATGCATATTGGATTCAATCCTAAGGCAGGGGAATTGCTGGGAATTTCCACCATTTAGCATATTTTTGAGGGGGATGAGGAAATGGCTCGGTTGATAAACTGCTTGCCTTACAAGAATGAGGACCTGAGTTCTAGCCTCAGAACTCACATTAAAAAAAAAAAATCAGCGCTCTTGTAGTGCCATATCCTCATGCCGGCTCCCACACATGCACTAAATAAATGAATATGTTTAAGTCGGACACGGGAATTTGATGTGCACTTGTAACTCAAGAGCTGGTGAAGCAGAGACAGGCAGGTAGATCAACCAGACCTCCCTGATCATTCTGCCTGGCTTTCCAGGTGAGTTCAAAGACAGAAGAGAGACCCTGGCTCAAAAAGACAGATGGCGCCTGATGAATGACATTTGAGGTTGTCCTGTGACCTCCACACACCCACACCAGCACATTCAAACACACACACACACACACACACATACACACACACACACGAACAAAGCATCGCTTGCCGCAGTGTCTAGAAAAGCATAGCTTCTACCATAAAGTACAAGCACCCATCACGGTGAGGCCACAGACAGGCTCAAATACCTGTCGCAGGCTGCCTTTCAGGGTAGGGTGGGCCTTTCAGACACACACAAGACAGTCTGGTCCTGTCCATTTTTTGTTTCCTCCTCCCTCCTTCCCACTCTGCTCCCTCCTTATCCCGCTCCATCCTACCACACCCCTCGTAGTCAAGGATTCAAGGTCCTGGGAAGGTGAGACGGTGAAGCACCTGTAGAAGAAAGGTTAATCATCACTTCCAACAGCCTCCAAAGTGCAGCTTTATTTACCACGAAATCTCTTCACGCTCCGGGGTAAGGAATACCTGGGAGGTGAGGGGGTTTGCCGGAAGCACACAAAAACCTTTATTTAATTTCCTTTTTTAAATCAAATTGATTAATATAAGACACCATATTTTTAAAGATTCCTTTGTGAGGCATGGCGACCTATTCTTGTAAATCCAGCAGTCAAGAGGCTTGGACAGGTTAGTGTGGGTTACAGAGTGATCCTGTCTCAAAGAAAACAAAAAGTAAAAAAAGATTCACTTAATTAAAAAAGCCAAAACCAACCCTTGATGCCTCAATACCAGACCTAAGATTTCAAAGCAGTCCCAAATCAGGCCTGTGACTTCCCATCTATATCCCCGACTTCCTCCTTTTTTCTTTCAGGAGCTCTGTTTTTAATCCTAAAGGGGCCAAATTAAGCACACAATAGTTTAAGCTTACTCTAGTTTCTTCCTTACCCTTTTACACACCTATAAGGTAAATTTCAATCAAGTATTCAATTTTCCAAAATTGTTTTTTATTGTAACTCATTAGAGGAATTGAGTTTTTTCTTGTGTTACTTTAATTACCAAATCATGAGGTA
The DNA here is from genome assembly GCF_000317375.1 of Microtus ochrogaster. Classification (NCBI taxonomy): domain Eukaryota; kingdom Metazoa; phylum Chordata; class Mammalia; order Rodentia; family Cricetidae; genus Microtus; species Microtus ochrogaster. The sequence goes on along the minus strand of NC_022012.1, from coordinate 69,322,525 downwards.
TCACCAACTATTGTATGCTAGCAGAGGTTATTACTAAGAATGATTTTATCAAGGAAAGAAAATCCAAATCAACTCCCCCTTAAGATGGACTACAACAGTAACACTAAAAATAGTTTTATCAGGGCTGGAGAGATGGCTCAGTGGTTAAGAGCATTGCCTGCTCTTCCAAAGGTCCTGAGTTCAATTCCCAGCAACCACATGGTGGCTCACAACCATCTGTAATGGGGTCTGGTGCCCTCTTCTGGCCTGCAGGGATACACACAGACAGAATATTGTATACATAATAAATAAATAAATATTTTAAAAAATGGTTTTATCAATGAAATTTCAGCAGATGAAGGCACTTGCCACCAAGCCCGAGACATGAGCTGGAACCCTGGGACCCACATGATGGAGGGCAGAACTGACTCCTGCAATCTGCTCTCAGAACTTGACCGTGGCACATGCCCCCCCATACTTGCAAATAGATAAAAAAATGTGATTTTTAAAAATTAATTTAAAAAAAGGCCGGACGGTGGTGGTGCACACCTTTAGTCCCAGAACTCAGGAGGCAGAGGCAGGCATATCTCTGTGAGCTTAAGTCCAGCCTGGTCTACACAGTGAGTTCCAGGACAGGAGAAACATAGAATAGAAATAATTTGTTCATCCTTCAAGGCCAGACATTTCTGGGAGTTTGCTTTTAAAGTAACATTGCACCACTGAATTAACATCCCGTCTTGGCACTGATGTAGAAAATATAACAGATAGAATATCAAACTGACCAGCAAGCACACTCAACTAGTAAAGATGAAGAATAGGCTGGGCAGATGGTTCGATGCATAAAGTGCTTGGCATGCAAGCATGAGAACCAGAATTCAAACTCCTAGAACCTACTTACAAAGCTAAGTGGTCATGGTGGTTGCCTGTAATTCAGGAGACAGAGACAAGGGATCCCAGAAGCAAGGCACCTAGCTAGACGAGCTGGGATGGTAAGCTCTTGGATCAGTGAGGGATCCTGCCTCTAAAAGTAAGGTGTAGCGTGATCAAGGAAGACATTCTGTCAAGCTTTAACAACCATGTGTCTACACATATATGTATACACACATGAATAATATAAAATTTAAAATAAGTCGATGGTCCAGGTTGGTCAAAGTGGTATTTACTGAGGCCAGAGAGATGTCTCAGTGGCTAAGAGCACTGGATGATCTTCCAGAGGACTCAAGTTCAATTGTCAGCACCCACATGACATCTTAAAACCCTCTGTAACTCCAGTCTCAGGGCACTGAGGCTCTCTTCTAGTCTCTGTAGGCATACATACATGTGGTGCACAGACGTACATGCAGGGAAAACACACACACACACACATAAAAATAATAAAAAAAATTTCAAAAATGTTTAAAAATGATATTCGTAAGAATATAAAGCAGAGCTGGGTGGTGGCGGGGCACGCCTTTAATCCCAACAGTTGGGAGGCAGAGGTAGACATTACAGGACAGCTTCATCTACAGAGTGAGTTCTAGGACAGTAAGGGCTACACAGAGAAACCCTATCTTGCAGAAGAAAGACAGAAAAAAAATGTAAAACAGATGAGGCAAAACCAGCAGGATGAGCCCAAGATGGATCTATGGGACTGTTGTCTTATCCCAGGCTCTCTCAACAGGGTAGCTCCTCAGGCATCCAGACCTTTTGTTTGTGTCACAAGTGCTTATGCCTAATAACAAGGTGCCAAACTATTGTCCTGTTAGGAAGGATCACATGTGAGAACGAGGAAAAAAACAATTCCCACAGGGAAACAGAGAGGAAAAGCCAGTGATGTAGGGGTTGGCACCACGCCAGAGAGGGCACGAACAAAAAGAGTCACAGGGGACCTTCATGAGTAGTTGCCAGGCACCCGGGAATTAAGGAAGACTGGGTGGTGAAGAAATGCAGGGCAGACACTGGTCACTCTTTCCTGTGTGTTTTTGAGACAGTGTCTCACTATGTAAACGGGGTGTGCTGGTTGGTTTTTTGCCAGCTTGACAAAAGCTAGAGTCATCCTGGAAGAGGGAATGTCAATTCAGGGTTTGTCTCTGTTAGGCTGGCCTGTAGGCAAATCTGTGGGGGAATTTTTCTGATTGATGATTTACGTAGGAGGACCCAGCCTACAGTGGGCGGTATCACCCTTAAGCAAGTAACTCTGAATTGTCTAAGACAGGTAGCTGAGCAAGCCCAGGGGGAAAGGTCAGTAAGCAGCACTCTTGCATGGTCTCTGCTTCAGTTCCAACCTCCAATTTCCTGCCTTAAGTTCCTGACTTAACTCCTCTTGATGGTGGACGACAACTGTAAGCTGAAATAAATCGTTTCCTCCTCGAGTTGCCAGCATGTGCACTTCCAGTCTTCATATCCTTTCCTGTTTAGTTTTGATTTGTATTGTATGGGGATGGGTGTACTGCCTGCATCTATGTATGTATAGCACATTCATGCCACGAGCCCTAAGAGGCCAGAAAAAGGAGTCAGGTCACCTGGAACTGGAGTTACAGATGGCTGTGAACCACCACGTGGGTGCTAGGACTCAAAAACTGGATCTCCAGAAGAGTGGCCACTGCTCTTAACTGTCGAGCCATCTCTCCAGCCCCGTTGCTTTTTATTTTATTTTATTTTTGGTTTTTCGAGACAGGGTTTCTCTGTGGTTTTGGAGCCTGTCCTGGAACTAGCTCT
>NC_022012.1:69310886-69319749 GCF_000317375.1 Microtus ochrogaster | reverse complement strand
TGTAGACCAGGCTGGTCTCGAACTCACAGAGATCCACCTGCCTCTGCCTCCCGAGTGCTGGGATTAAAGGCGTGCGCCACCACCGCCCGACAGCCCCGTTGCTTTTAAACCCACTGAGTTCAGTTAGTGCTGTCTATTGCATGGATTGGACCCACAGATCCTGTTGGCATCATCTCGTGCAGGTAACCTTAGCTACTGCGGGTTTATGGGTGCTGCATCCATGCCATTCCACAGCACCCTCCCCACTCTACAGCTCCTACATCCCATCTGCCTCTTCTGCAATGTTCCCTGAGCCCGCTGGTCACTCTAGAGAATTTCCACAGTGTAAGGAAGGGGAAAATGACTTCAGCGGGTGCTCTTTAGAGAACACCCTGGTAAAATTCCTGATTGTTTCACTACTATGAATGCATCATCTGAGTCAAAGAACAGAAAGCGCAATACATCATTCACGCTGCCAATCAAAACTCTAGCCTTAACTCCATCAGCATGGTTTCCCTTTCTGAAAAATTTTCATCATGGCTGAGGAGATGGCTCAGCAGGTGGAGGCAGATTCTTGGGGCCAAGGTAGTGGGCAGAGAGACTTGGTTCCTTCAAGTTGCTGTCCTCTGAATCCCACATGCTCTCAGGTGCACATGAACACAAATAAACGAAATGTAAAAAATTAAATTAAATCAAAAATAAAAACCCTAGTAGTTATAAGACATCCCCCCCACCTCAGCGAAGTGGGAACTCAAACTTTGAAACATTATTCTCTTAAAAAATTTGGCTTAACAACTAATTAACCCAACATACGTTGTTCTTTACGTTATGACTTTTATTTTTCTTTTTTGATAATTACAACTCAAAGGACACTTGTATTTCCTCTTTTACATGTAAACAGGATGGATATTTATATATCTGAATATTCTGTAATTGAATGGTTGTTTTGCTAATAATTACGCTTCATGTGTAAGCTAATTCTCTCAAAATTATGTTTCATACATGCATTTATTACTATCTAGCCATCTCACAAGTATCTTTTTTTAAAGCAACAACTAAGCACAGCCAGAAAAAGGATAAACTATTGAGATCCTTCCTCGGGGTATTTATGTCTTAGCTTACATAATTGCTGGTATAAAGAGGGCAAATTCAGCCTCGGGTGTGTTTAAATAACTCACAACTGAGACTTAAGATAGCATAATATGACTTGCTACAGAGATAAAGATTTTTTTCCACGAGAGTTTGTGGCCAGAAATTCTAAAATAAGTTCATAACAAAATGCATTCATCCTAAATTCAGTTTCCCACAAGGAAGCACGATAGAAAATTCCATTGCGTATTGATTTAGGAAACCTTTTCTTCCTCTTCCCACAGCTTTCAAAAGACAAGCATCTGACGGACAGCCCCCTCTTCTAACAGTCTGGTAGGGACTGGCTTAGTCCAGCCCAGTCTTGAGGTATTCCCAGACAGGTCATGGCACCACAGTCTAGACAAGAAGGTCTTACTCCATTTGTCACTCCTATTTGGGCTGCTTTGACAAGACATCAATTTTCATAAGTAGGGGAACTCGGAGATAATTTTTACTTCTTTTCAAGAACAAAATGGAATGATGAGCTGGGGTGTAGCTCAGTTGGTCAAGCACACCCTAGCAAGCTTGCAGCCCAGGGATCCATCTCAAGCATGACCTGAGTGGAGCTTAGTGGCTCACGCCTGTCATTCCAGCACCTGGGAAAGAGAGGCACCAGGACCAGGAGTTTAAAGTCATTCTCAGCTATCTAGGGAGTTCAAGGTCAGCCTGGGCTACAGTGGAAATTGTAAAAAATAAAAGTGAAAAAAAAGTATATTCTGTCCAGAAAAAGACATATAGAACTTCATAAAAAATCTTAACAGAGCTAGCTTGATGTGGAACTCAGTAGTAGAACACTTGCCTAACATGTGAAGAGCTATGGGTACAATCTCAACAATAAATAAACTAATAGATAAATGATAGAGATAGATAGACAGACAGACAGATAGACATATAGATACAGAGATCGACGATAGACAGATGAGACAGATTAGAAAGGTGAGGATAAATAGATGATAGATAGATAGATAGATAGATAGATAGATAGATAGATAGATAGATAGATAGAGATAGAGATAGATAGATGATAGATAAATATAGATAGGTAGATAGATAGATAAATGATAGATAGATGATAGATAGATAGATAGATAGATAAGATAGATAGATAAGATAGATAGATAGATAGATAGATAGATAGATAGATAGATAGATAGATAGATAGATAGATAGATTGATGGATGACAGATAGATGACAGATAGATAGATGACAGATAGATAGATAGATAGATAGATAGATAGATAGATAGATAGATAGATAGATGACAGATAGATAGATGACAGATAGATAGATAGATAGATAGATAGATAGATAGATAGATAGATAGATAGATAGATAGATAGATAGATAGATAATGGATGGATAGAGGTAGATAATCATAATAGATAATATAAGTTAGTCATGGTGGCACAAGCCTGCTGGCCTAGCACTTAGGAGGTAGAGGCAGGAAGATGAGGAGTTCAAGGTCAGCTTCAGATACTTAGTGAATTCAAGAGCAGCCTGGCTCTCATCAGATTCTTTCTCTCAAAAGAAAAAAGACAGTGCAGATCTTGCACTTAAAAGAAAATAAAATCAATAGTATACAGTTGCTCCTAAAAGCAGAACTTTCCGTTATAATTGCTTTGGTTCCTCCACCCCAATATTTGAATACACTGAGATGTCTTCAGTAGCTCTTAAAGGTGCCCCAGGCAAACAATGGGCTGTAGGAGTCCCCAGAAGGCACTGACCCCCACATAGTCATACAGTAAACCGTGGTCACTGTGGACTCGGGAATAACTTTTTCTTCTCCTTGGAAACATAAACACTCGTGTGACATTTTCCTCTGTGCCCTGAGGGAGCTCGTGCTGTAAAGGTGTCACAAGCTACCTGTCTGTGCTTCAGCAAGTCATTTAGCACCCACTGACTCCAAGTCCTCACTTTTCAAACAGAGGATAACATGAAGCCTGCCTCATAGGGCCTCCTGGAGATCAGAGGCAGCAATTTATAAAGAAGGCTTGACCACTTCCGTTATTATTTATAGTGCTACTTAGCATGTCCAATATAAGAATTTTAGACATAGGTGCTACTCTCCAGATCCTGTGTCTCTTTTGGCTCTCTTCCAAAGCTTCTCAAGCTTCCTTTAAAAAGAAAACCTCAGTCCTTCCTGCCTCACTTAAACAATCCCATTGAATTAATCACCTAACAAGGCCCTTAAAAAGGGACAGGGGAGCTAGACATACTAGCACATGCCTATAACCCCAGCAGAGGGGTTAGGAGGGAATCTTGCTGCTTTGTTGCAAGTATAAGACTAGCCTGGGCTGTACAGCAAGACCATACCCTCAAAAGGGGTGCAGAGGGTGTTAGGGTTGGAGATTGCTTACAGAGCATGCCCAAAGCCCTGGGTTATCCTCAGCACTGCGTAAACTGTGTCCATTCATTCCTATAATCCCAGCACTTAGAAGGTGGAGGCAGAGGCTCGGAAGCTCATAGACACTTTAAGGTCACCTAGGATATGTGAGCCTCTGAGCTTCTGACTCAAAAAGGCAGGGGGTGGGAATACACCAGGCGTGCACAATGGCCCCAACGTGAAAAGGGAAGGGGCTCGGTGCTGCTGTGCATTTGGTGCTGAGGTGACGGGTCAGCATCACTGTGCCGTCCTCCCTGTTCCCGCTGCCAGCTAGTGCCATCCTTGCCCCTAGTGGGCATCTCTGAGGATGCGTGTGGCCAGAAGGGGCTCTGGGGTCAGTAGCTCCCACCAGTTATTTATTATCAGTTGCTCTTCTCTGCTTTTATGTGTGTGGCATGTTCTCATAATCGCCAGAACAAAATACCCAGCTCCCCAATGCCCCCACACTAGCACAGGCTCTGCCGTTTGAGGTCCTGCCTACTTTCTTCTCAGCATCAGAAGTAGACCTGGTCCTGATGGAACCACCACCCAAATCTCCTATACTGGAGTGGGCACTTAGCTTTCCATGACTTATTCTCTCTCTCAGATCCAATCAGAAGACAGAATCTGATGATTCTTATCCTTAAAAATCAAGCCATTCTTGTATGGAGAGCTCAGTGACACGGATAACGTTATTGCTAATTCACTGTAAGTTTGGAATACAAACCTCTGCTTAAAATAGTTTACAGTTTTTCACCTCAAACAAAATCAAAATCCTTTATTTTTTAAACAAAAACTATTCAAGACAGGGTCGCTATATGAAATCCAGGCTGCCCTCCAACTTTCTGGAGCCTCCTGCCACAGCCGCCTGAGTGCTGGGATTACAGACATCACCACCGTGCCCAGCTTCCAAAATTCTCTACTGTACCTTTCAGAATATAATGTTCTCTGCTCTCTAAATCCACCCAGCAAGCCAGGCGTGGCAGGGTGCTTCTGTAATCTCAGCACTTAGGCCTTAGGGACAGGAGGATCAGGAGTTCAAAGTCATCCTTGGCTACAGAATGAATTTGAAGCCAGCCTGAGTTACATCGAACAAACAAATGAAGGAATAAATTCTTCTAGTGCCCCTGTTTCACTCTTTCTGAACTCTTGCCACACAAACTCCACCTCAAGTTCATTTTTTTTTGGCCCTAGACCGACACATCGTTCACGTTAGATCATCTGGATTGTCAGTTGAGTGCCAGACACCTTTTGGGACAAGTCCCTCTGAAGCGGCCTTTCTAAACTGTCGCAATGATCCGCACTGCCTGCACCATGCAGCTAGATCACCACCTTACCCTGCTTTGCATGCTTCATGTGGTGCTCCCCGTTAGGATGCAATCTCAAACCCAGCACGGCAATTAAAACCTGTAATCCAGCACTTAGGAGGTGCAGGTAGGAAAATCAAGACCTGTGATCCAGCACTTAGGAGATGCAGGTAGGAAAATCAAGACCTGTGATCCAGCACTTAGGAGGTGCAGGTAGGAAAATCAAGACCTGTGATCCAGCACTTAGGAGATGCAGGTAGGAGAATCAAGACCTGTAATCCAGGATTTAGGAGGTGCAGGTAGGAGAATCAAGACTTCAAAATAATCCCTGGTTATTTTGTTTGAGTGAGTTTGAGGCCCTGGGCTACAAAAGACCCTGTCTCAAAACAAAACAAACCAATACCTGTGGGTGGGGGAAGGGGAATGGTTGGCAAGATGGCTCACAGAGTAAAGACTCTTGCCACCAAGTCTAAATGGTCTGATTTCTAAGTCCCAGGACCCAAACACAAGCCCCCCCCACACACACATACACAATCAATCAATGAAACAAACAATGCAATTAAAAACATTATGGTCGGGGCTGGAGAAATGGCTCAGTAGTTAAGAGAACTAACTTACTGTTCTTGCAGAGGACCAGAGTTTGGTTAACAACACTCACATGGGGAGGCTCACAACCATCTGGAACACTGACCCCTGGGGGCCTCTTCAGGCAACTGCACCCACGTGCATGTATCTTCTCTGTCTGCCACACAAACATGCACACATACAATGTTAACACGTCATAGTAGCAAATCTTTTTTTAAATCTTACAGTCTGCTCTAGTTCCCGTACCCTACCCTTCGCACACACACCCCAGATACAATCTCCACAGGGACGGTTACAGAGTGCCTAGTGTATCCCTCCTACCTAAGGAGGAAACTGAGTCTCAGACAGAGTAGAAGATCTGCCTGAGATCACCGAGTCAGTGAGAGCCTGAAGGTTTGAACCTCAGTCTTCAACTGGGAACTCTGAAATCCACCATGTTATAAGTCATGCAGTGTGCTTCAGTGGATAATTATTTTAATTATCTAAAATTACGGAAAGAGAAAAGCTGCCTTTGACATTGACTGTGATTGTAAATAGCTAACTAGAGGGAAGTCATCTGTCTTTCTCCCCTCCATAAAAATCTGTGCGATTGTTTCATAGACAGAGAGGGGGGAAAAGGTGTTAAGTGAATGCTCTTTGTATCTGGAAACTTGTTTTTATATTAATAAAATAGGTCTTTAGCTTAGCTCCTCTATTTTTAATGAGTTAAAGCTGACATTAAAGCTGTATCTTCATTCTTCCTGTCAGGAGGTTGTTAAAAAACATTTGGAACAATTCGCTTTGGAGTTGATGAGTTTATGGACTTTTGAACCGAATTTGCTTTTAAATAAATGAGGGTCTTAAGTCCTCCTGAAAACAATGTTCCTAGCACCGCCATTGTCAAGTGAGGTGTGGTCAATGACCTGCGCCTTTGGAGCAAGCAGGAGATGAGACGGAGAAACTGTGTCCTGAGAAGAAAGATGGCATGCATGAGTTCCTAAATCCGCAGCAGGAACTTCAAATACTAAGTGCATGTTCTTTTAAAATGCTCTCTGATCCGGCCTCATTCCTCTAAATTTTATTTCTTTTCATTTTTCTTGCATCAAAGAAATACATGTACTCAATTATAAAGCCAGGCGTGCTGGTACTGATGTTGCTTGATCTCTCACGATTATACATCCCCATGGGTCTCCTACCAGCGAAGGCGGGATGAGATGTTGAGTGTCGGCAAGGCTTGACCTGCCTTGGGCCGCATACGCTTCTCTTCCCTTAGCCTTCTCAGTATAGTGACAAATGACTTTTGATTAAAGCAATTATCAGCGATGATTTTATATCATGACTATTGTTCATAGCTGAGTCAAGTATGATTGCCTATCTTTTTCTCAAGCTCTTGACATTAAAAATGGCTCTGGGGCTAGGCAGATGGCTCAGTCAGTAACTCATTTGTTTCCAAAGCATAAAGACCTGTGTTTGTATCTCTCGAACTACACAGAAAACTGGGCAGAGCAGCGTGTGTTTGTACCCCAGTTATGGCAAGATGGGAAGTGGAGAAACCCTAACCCTAACCCTAACCCTAACCCTAACCCTAACCCTAACCCTAACCCTAACCCTAACCCTAACCCTAACCCAGAGATCCTTGGCATGTTGGGGGTGGGATCCCGAAAGCTCCCTGGCCAGCTAGCCTAGCCTACTTCCCTGTCTGAGGACAAATATATGAAGTTGTCCCTGGGCTACCACATACATGCTGTACATGTACACGCCTGCACATATACCCACACCCATGACAATACCCCCCCCCAGCTTAGTCCTTTATGTATCTATCACCAAGTCATCTGTGAACTTTCTGACAGACCGAATCTCCTCATTAGGGCCAACTATATCTGGTACTCTGTCTCTCTTTCTCACATTGTGAGGGGGTTGTCCGGGTGGCTCTGGTGGTTGTTTTGAGAAGGAATTCCTGGAGCAGATGAAGGAGTCTCAAGCTGCTCTCGTGGAGCATGGTGGTGGCTTGGCAGGGAGGTCAAAGGAGACTGGAGGTAATGTAGAGAAAGAAATAACCAAACTTGTGATGTGGTAGGGAAAGAAGACATGCCTTATTTTAACAGGAGCACCTGGGAAAATCATAGCATCACTTCTGAAATGGAGGACTCTGTGGGAAAATCAGTGTCACTTCTGAATTGGAGGACTCTGTGGGAAGAGCAGCCATTGGGGCAGGAATCAAGAGCTTGGCTCTGGACAAGTGGAGTATATGATCATCGTAGTGTCTTATCCTGTTGACCTGACAAAAGCAGCTGTGGGAAGAACGGATTTATTTTGGCTCAAGAGTATAACCCATCATGTCTGGGAGGCCAAGGCAGCCAGAGTTTGGAGCAGTCGGGAAGCAGCACAGAATTAGGGGCCTTTAAGGCACCTTGTTTCCTCATTTTTAGTCCATCCAAGCTCAGGGAATGGTACCGCCCATTTTTAGGACACATCTTTCCACCTCAATCAACATAACCCCTCCCAGACATGTCCAGAGGATAGTAGTTCCTCACAGAGGTACTTGGAGATCACTTACCTCTGGTGATTCCAAATCCTGTTAAGTTGATAACATTAACAATCACAACAACACTATACAGGTTTTTTTTTTGTTTGTTTGTTTGTTTTTTTGGTTTTTCGAGACAGGGTTTCTCTGTAGCTTTGGAGCCTGTCCTGGCACTAGCTCTTGTAGACCAGGCTGGCCTCGAACTCACAGAGATCCGCCTGCCTCTGCCTCCTGAACACTTTACATTTTTAATTGGTTGTTACTATGACAAAATACCCTACAAAAGCAGCCTAAGTGAGGGGAGGATTTATTTGGCTTATGACTTCCAGTTTACAGTTCATCAATTGAGGGCAGTCAGGATAGACACTCAAGCAGGAGCTTAAAGCAGAAACCACAGAGGAGAGCTGCTTGCCAGCTCACTCACCGCCTCCTGCTCAGCTACCTTTCTTAGATAGGCTAGGACCACTTGTCTAGGGATGATACCATTCACAGGGTACTCCTACATCAATTAAGAATCAAGACAGTCCCCCAGGCCAATCTAATGTAGGAAATGCCTCAACTGAGACTTTTTTTAGATAACTACAGGCTGTGTCACCTTCACAATTAAAGGCAGCATTCCTGCTCCAAGGGTGGGTGCAAGGGATTAGGGTGACACTTTCAATCACTCATCCCAGACTCCTTGGATATGGGGGTGTTAGAGGGCTGGGGTCTCACCTGCAATCCCAACTGCTTGAAAGGCTGAGACAGGAGTGCTTGAGCCCAGGGGTTGCAAGCAGGATAGGCAACAAAGCTAGAACCTGTCCCCAACTAGAACAAGGGCTTCTTTGTGGGAAACAATGGTTCTAATTTAGAGGCCCTAATCCTCAAGGGAAGTATCTACAATTTCATATCATAGAGAAAGTTTGGCTTACCTCACTCAGGATAGTGTTTTCTATTTCCATCCATTTGCATGCAAAATTCAAGAAGGCCTTATCATACAACAAAAGTATATGCTCTAC
>NC_022012.1:69302923-69310119 GCF_000317375.1 Microtus ochrogaster | reverse complement strand
AAAAAAAAAAAAAAATCTAAAAAATTCTTTCTAATTTCTTACTCTGCATGCAACAATATGTAATTGCTGTGCGGCATGAAATGTATTTGTTTGGTTTTACATTAAACTCATTTAAGAAAGCCCCCAGAATAATCACTCAGCTAAGAGAGTTAAGAGTTGTTTAATTTTATAGACAATGAAGTTAATTCTCAGAGCTGCAGGAGGGAGGACAGAGTGGAATAAACCCACAGAAGGCTGCCTCCCACCTACACGGGGTCACCACGGCTGGCCGCTTCAGTTAAAACTTTGGCCTTGTCACATACTCTTACAAGGGCATCATAGGAATCACCAATCAGCATAAAATCTGCAGGTAAGCAATGCTTTTCTGCTTGTATTGCCTTCTGCATCTCAATTTCCCAGCAGGAACGTGTTTGCTCTGCGTCTTAGTGGGCAGTCCCTAAGGAACGAGCCTCCATTTTTATCCTGCGATGGATTCTCGAGGCCATCATTTTAGGTAAGCTAGGAATCAATCGCGCAAACACAAAGTACTTTCGCTGAGCCCGGCTCAGGGTGGGGAGGGGATAAAATGATGAAACTCAGAATATATTTAAGTGGTGTGATTCCCACACCATGGATCACAAGCCGGCTTTCACTTCACTGGGAGGAGGTTTGTTTCCTTGTCTGAATGCTATTTGTTGTTTTTAAGGCTTAGTTTTATGTTGTGATTATGTGCACATATATACACATTCAGGTACCCACGACGACTGGAAGAGGGCATCAGATCCCCTAGAGCTAGAGTTATAGGTGGTTGTGAGAGGTTCCAGGTGGGTGCTGGGAACTGACTCTGGAAGAGCAGCCAGTGCTATAGCGAGCAATGAGACCTCTCTCTCGGCTCTGTTCTGTTTGGTCAGAAGTGAGACCCCGGCTTTCTAACACCCTTATACCCAAAGAGTCTGGAATGTAATATTGAGTTGGAAGTGTCACCTCAGCCCCTGGCCTGGGAATTACCATGGTCTGGACTCCAACTCCCAGCGTGCCAAGCGCTGACCTCTCCCCGGGGAGGGTCAGGACCACGCCCACAGGGTAGTTAGACTCGCACCAGAACAAAGGAACACGTGGTTCTCTCCTTCTGTTCCCCCACCCCACCCCTCATGCTCCCGACCACCCAAGAGCACGGTATTCATTAAAACATGGACATTTTTGATTCTGTCTAATCTGGTTTGATTGGAGTTCTTTGCGCCAGCGGAGAGGCTCGGTTAGGAAATATTCCTAACATGTTTGTTTTGGATAGACACAAAACCAAGAAACCACTAGATATCAACGAACGAACGGTAAAATAGTAAGTTACATAGTCTACACTTTGAGATCTGGAAATGGTCGGGATGGAGCGTGTGTGCTCCTCCCACAGGAAGAAGAGGGGAGGGTTGGAGACTAGGTCAGCTGGTAAAATGCCTGCCACTTAAACCTAAATTTAATCTCACGCACCCATGTAAAAAGCTGGGTGCAGTGGTGAGTGCTTGGTATCCCAGCACTGAGGACATGGAACCAAGAACACCCAAGATTCATGCCTAGCAGCCTAGGCTAATCAATAACCCGTGGGTTCCAGGGAGAGACCCTGCTTCAGAACCAAAAACAACAAGCTAGGTAGTGACTGAAGAATGACATCTGAGGCTGGCCTCTGATCTCCACACACAAGTGCACATATATGCCCTCCACATACATGCACGCTCACACACAAACCACCATGCCCAGCTTACACATTACTAGGCTTTGTGCATGCTAGGTAAAATGCTCTACCAACTGAACTACGTTCCCAGCCCCTCAAGGACGAATCTCAATTGTCACTCTTTAATGTTGGTATATCCATCAGCACAGGCTTAGCGGGACCACGTGACAATGAGCCCTCAATGTATTTCCACACTGATGTTTAAGTCGTGATGTTCATTGCATTCTATGGAAGATAAAACACAGTTAACCTGCCAAATATCTTTGAGGTAAAATAGAGTGAATCTTTGGGGTGGGGTGGGAGAGCTAATACTGATCACAGAGAAATTTGATCCTTAAAAATTTAACGATACGACTTTAAGAAACTCAAGCAGATATAATAGGGGCCGATGGGGCGGGATGTCTCTGAGCCACAGACTCAGCATCCGGACTTGAGCGGGACTGAGTCAGCCTGAGCGGGACTGAGTCAGCCTACTTGTGCTGGCAAGTGCAGCCTGGATACTCAGTGCACATCCATCTGGATATTCCAGAAGCCGAATTTACTTTCTATCTATAGCATCCCTCACTTTGATTTTTCTTTTTAAAATTTATTTCCCAAGATCCTTGCCGAGAAACCACGGAAGTGCTGGAGCTGTCTCCCCATGACCCTGTCCAGGCCCCATCCACCTCATTATCCACCCTGGACATATCCCCAGTGAAGAGGAGCAGAAGTCAAGGATGCTGGCTTATAAAATCTTTGGCTGCTTTACTCGAGGGATGAACTGTGAAAAGCTGTGTTCCCCTTTGTATATTTTTAAGTTGGCATCTAAAACTGTTCACTATAGGTTCAAATAGTTGTGAAAGATGAGCTTTCCGTCATAATGATATATTAAGACAGCCCAGTTAGGACATTCATTTATTTTTTGCTGGAGTCTTATGTAGCCCAGGCTAGCCTCAAATTTACTGTCTAGCCAAGGACAACATTAAACTTTGATCTTCCTGTTTCTGCTTCCAGCTCCCAAGCACTTGATAGTATACACCCCACACTAGATTTTGTGCAATGTTGGGGATAAAATCAGGTCTTTATGTAGGGGAGGCAAGCAGTGTACCAACTCAGTTGCATCTCCAGACTCCAGGTCCTCTAAGGACCACAGCTAACAGATACTGATTCAAAAGCTTACTAGGTGCCTGATGCCTGGTACAGGGGAAGCACCATTTATGAGCAAGGAGAAAATGTCTAGAGAGAGCTGGGAAGAAACAAGATGTTATCAATGGCTCTTAGGAGGGATTGTAGCCAGTAATGCTAGTCCCCCCTGCATGCCCTCAGCTCAGGTCTGTGTTCCCTCCCTGCCATCATCTGTTTCTGCCGTATTCAGGCTGTACTTAGTAGATCCCTTTGCTCCAGCACACAGGAGACTGTTGAGACTGTGGCTGAGCCACAGAGTCAAAACAGGGGGCACTAACTCCCACAGATCTTCCTTCAGCCAAGCCAGACAGGAGGCCACAGTCTCCTCTCCCTCTGGGCAAGACAATAATGAAGCTTGTGGTACGAAGACTTCTCAATAGCCACACTCCCACCCGACCTCATGCAGGACTGAGTCCTGGTAGCCCACGGTGGTGATATGAATCTGTCCCATGTTCTGCCGGCATGCTCTCACTTGCATTTTCTGAGATCACTTCCTTTATGTTTAATGTTGATTGTCAACCTGACAGAACCCAGGAGACACCTCTGGGCATGCCTGTGAGGAGTTTCCAGGTGGCATTAATTGAGATGCAAAGACTATTTTAACTGTGAATGACACCACTCCAAGGACTGAGATTCAGAACTAATAAAAAGGAGAGATCGGGACTGGAAGGATGAGTCTGGGGTTCTGAGCACCCACATGGAGGCTCACACCGGGAACTCAAGTTCCTAGAGGTCCAATGCCTCTTCCTACTTCCTCAGGCATGCACACATATATTGCATAAACATATGCTCAGGATCAAACACATACACATAAGTATTTTTAAAAAGGTAAATGAAAGAAAAGAATGAGCAAGAGGCTGGGGAGCTGGTTGAGTGAGAAGTGTTTGCTTTGCAAACATAAAGGCTAAAGTTTGAATTCCCAGCACTCACAAAAAGCTGGGCATGGCCACATGTGTCAGTGGCCCTAACAATTGAGTGCGGGAGACAGATCCCCAAAACTTGCTGACTAGCCAACCTTACTGCAATGGTGAGCTTCCAGCTCACTGAGAAACTCTGGGGAAATAAGGTAGAAAACAGCAGAGGACACCTAACATCCTGCTCTCTGCATGTGCTTGTGTGGGTGTGCATGCATGGGTGCATTGCATGTGTGGGTGTGTTGCATGCATGAGTGCATGTGCATGTGTGAGTACATGTGCATGCATGGGTGCATTGCATGTGTGTGTTGCATGCATGAGTGCATGTGCGTGTGTGAGTACATGTGCATGCATGGGTGTGTTGCATGTGTGGGTTGTTGCATGCATGAGTGCATGTGCATGCATGGGTACACACACCCACATACTCTTATACATGTACACCACACACCCACACCCACACACTAACAGGGAAAAGCTGATCTAAAAACAAACAGGTATGCTGGATATTTCTAGAAGATCTGTTCTGAGAGGAGGAACCCTCTCAAGAATGTCAGAACTACCAAAATGTGTAAATAGCCTCCCTCTGGTGGCAGTGGTGACAGCTAGCTCTCGGGTTCACAAAGAAACCTTTGTGGTAAAGAAGCCCAGGGGATGCCTTGGGGTCTGCAACTTCAGGCTGAAGTAGGGACGCTTCTATATTTTCACTGGTTTAGTTCACTTAAAAGAAAGAAATGTGGTAGTAATTTCTGCTCACAGATTGTTGTATTCTATTTGAACTGGGGTCCTGCTACGTTGTGCATCCTGACCTTGAACTCTCCTCCATCCTCCAGCCGTACTCTTCTGAGTGCTAGAATTGCAGGTCTGTGTCACAACGTTCGACAAAAATCTTTAAATTTGCTTTATTTTTATTGTGTTGGGGACCAGGCTCAACAAAAACACCTCTTGCCAGGATAGGAGCATGAGGATTTAGAAATATAAGTAAAGAATATGAAGACATATTTAAAAATAATAAAACATCCAGACGGTGGTGGTGCACGCCTTTAATCCCAGCACTGGGGAAGCAGAGGCAGGCGGAGCTATGTGAGTTCGAGGTCAGCCTGACCTACAAGAGCTAGTTCCAGGACAGGTTCCAAAGCTACAGAGAAACCCTGTCTCCAAACAAATAAGCAAACAAACAAAAAACAAAATAAAATAATAAAACAAAAAACCAAAAAATAGTACTGGGAGAGCATTCCAGGGAACACTGAAACATTCCTGTTTAATTTTCAATACACTTTTATACCCCAATAAAAAAAGGCAGACGAAGGCAACAAAATGTGATACAATGGACAACGTGAACAGTCAGTTGTTTTAACACTTGGAGGCATCAAGTCATTAGCATTCTGTTGTTTAGGCAGTAAAGCTACCCTAGACCAAGTATTCTGAAAGCAGCTACTCCCCAGGTAACTTCCTATTACAAAAGAAGGAACAGAAATAAGTTTACCTACGCTGACTACCTGTCAGGATGGAATGGATCTACTTGTATGAGCCATCTTAATGTCAAAAGAACCAAGGAACCACATCCTGAGTGGGGACCTGTAGCTACATTTGCCAGCCATTTTGAGCAATCTCCAAACTCTCTGACTATCAGGTGGCAATAGACTCACATTTTTTGGGCCTTCACATTATTGAACTATAATTACACCATTTCCCACCCCCTCCTTCTCCTTCCTTCAATCCCTCCCAATTCCTTCCCTCAAATTCAAGGCTTCTTTTTCTTTAATCATTATAGTTACAAATAAATATATAAGTAGAATCTGAGTCTGTTTAGTGTGGTGTGTGTGTATGCTTTAGGGCTGACTGGTTGATATTAGATAACCAACTAGGGGCCTCCCCAACTGGCCCAACCTCATTCTGCCGCTCTTACACACTCTGGGTTCTTCAGGATCTTTTCTGGGCTTGTCGCTCCTGAATTTTTAACACTCACATAAGCAAGAACCGCAATGGATTCCAGGGGCAATCTAGGAAAGATGCAAACCAAAGTTCCTCTGGATTGAGGGGTTCACACGAAGGGAAAAGAACAGAATTTTTTAAAAGCAATTTGAGACACCTACCTAGCCCAGAGAGGCCTTGAGCTCACCCACAGCCAAGACTGGCCTCTATCACCGTCTTTGTGCCTTTGCCTCCACACCTTGGTCTTCCTGTCTTTACCTAGAAAGTGCTGTAAACTTTGTTTATGTGCACATGCATGCATGCACAGAGGACAGCTTGTGAGAGTTGGCTCTCTCCTTCCACCTTATGTATTCCAACGGCTGAAGTTGGGTCCACAGGCTTGGCAACAATGATCTTTCCCTGCTGAGCCATTTCTCCAGCCCTACCTGTTAACTATCTGATAAATTAGTTCAAAGTCTGTAAGGCTGCTTTCTTGAGGGGGAGGGAGCAGAGGCAATAGCAGTACCTATACTATTTTTCCTTCTCTAAAACATATTCTCATTGATCTGTGTATGTATTTGTTTATTTGAGTGTGTGTGGACGTACACCCAGCGCATGTGGGCTGAGTGCCACGGTACGCACAAAGACAGTTCGTGGGTGTCAGTTCTTTTGTTCAACACTATATTAGTCCTGACAATCCAACTCAGGTTTTCAAACTTGGCAGCAATCACCTTTACCTGCTGAGCCATCTTGCCAGCCCTGATACAATTTTTCTGTACTAATTTTTATACTATAGTAGTATTGATAACATCAGTGAACTGATAATTTATATGCTATAATAATGGCATGTATGCTAATTTCTGTACTAATACTATCTGTATTGTAACAGTTCTGACAATGTTCTCTCTCGCTGTCCTCTCTGATGCTGGATTACACTAGTCAAGCATCCCACCACTAAGCCATACTCCAGCCCATATACGTTTGTGTGTATTAGTAATTTCTGCACCTTAATAATACTTTCTATATCTTCAATACAGATATACTTAGAAGTCTATAGTAGCAACAACTCCACAATGATACTCTGGGTAACTTTGTTTTGTGGTTCCTCTTTTATGATATCAATAATGCTTTGGAAAATGAAGCTAGCAACACCACTAGCCATAGAGAGGTGTTCTAATCATTAAGGGGTGGGGGGAGAGTGGTAAATCAGAGCAACTGTGTTACACAGGAAGGTCCTAAAAATTGTGATTATTAGCTGGACCCGGGACCAACGTACAGTTTTTCAAGTTTTGGGAAGCCGCACATGTGTGTGCTGCAGGAAAAATGGAATGGGCTTGACTCCATATTTTCCTGTTCTCACTTCCTCCTATAGGGAGTGCTTTCTTACTGGCCTGGGGGCTTCCATTTGCAGTTCAAACTTGATTTTACAAGGGTATGGGGGGAGGTGTGGTCTTGCTATGCAGTCCAAGCTGACCTCAAATTCCAGACCCCCCTGCTTCCAA
>NC_022012.1:69299337-69302823 GCF_000317375.1 Microtus ochrogaster | reverse complement strand
ATTTCTCCAGCCCTACCTGTTAACTATCTGATAAATTAGTTCAAAGTCTGTAAGGCTGTTTTCTTGAGGGGGAGGGAGCAGAGGCAATAGCAGTACCTATACTATTTTTCCTTCTCTAAAACATATTCTCATTGATCTGTGTATGTATTTGTTTATTTGAGTGTGTGTGGACGTACACCCAGCGCATGTGGGCTGAGTGCCACGGTACGCACAAAGACAGTTCGTGGGTGTCAGTTCTTTTGTTCAACACTATATTAGTCCTGACAATCCAACTCAGGTTTTCAAACTTGGCAGCAATCACCTTTACCTGCTGAGCCATCTTGCCAGCCCTGATACAATTTTTCTGTACTAATTTTTATACTATAGTAGTATTGATAACATCAGTGAACTGATAATTTATATGCTATAATAATGGCATGTATGCTAATTTCTGTACTAATACTATCTGTATTGTAACAGTTCTGACAATGTTCTCTCTCGCTGTCCTCTCTGATGCTGGATTACACTAGTCAAGCATCCCACCACTAAGCCATACTCCAGCCCATATACGTTTGTGTGTATTAGTAATTTCTGCACCTTAATAATACTTTCTATATCTTCAATACAGATATACTTAGAAGTCTATAGTAGCAACAACTCCACAATGATACTCTGGGTAACTTTGTTTTGTGGTTCCTCTTTTATGATATCAATAATGCTTTGGAAAATGAAGCTAGCAACACCACTAGCCATAGAGAGGTGTTCTAATCATTAAGGGGTGGGGGGAGAGTGGTAAATCAGAGCAACTGTGTTACACAGGAAGGTCCTAAAAATTGTGATTATTAGCTGGACCCGGGACCAACGTACAGTTTTTCAAGTTTTGGGAAGCCGCACATGTGTGTGCTGCAGGAAAAATGGAATGGGCTTGACTCCATATTTTCCTGTTCTCACTTCCTCCTATAGGGAGTGCTTTCTTACTGGCCTGGGGGCTTCCATTTGCAGTTCAAACTTGATTTTACAAGGGTATGGGGGGAGGTGTGGTCTTGCTATGCAGTCCAAGCTGACCTCAAATTCCAGACCCCCCTGCTTCCAACCTCTGAGTGTTGGGGTCACAAGCATGCTCCACCACAGGCAGGAGTGGAGCCGTTCCTGGAACCATTTGGAGGAGAAGCCCATGGATTAAGATAGATTGTTCTATATGGTTTGTGAAAAAAATGAACAGAAAAATCAGTATGTGTGGCGATTCCCCTACCGTACCCGACCAGGCTTCTCCACTACTACGTAGTGCCTAGGATGGCGTCTGCAGAAGCCCCGCCTTCAGCAGGAGGAACGTGGACCTCTTTCCTTGCTGAAAAGTGCCGCACTTCTGAGCGGCTTGTTGAGAACCGAACCACACGGGCCTCAGAAAACAAATGGAATTTCTGTAGTAAAGTGAAAGATGATACAGCAGGGTTTCATTTGTGTAAAGTGTCTGGAAAAGCTAATTTACCGCCACAGAAAATAGATGAGTGCTTGCCTGGGGCTGGGGTAGGAGTGGGGACTAACCAAAAATGGGTATGAGGGAACATTTTGAGGTAGTGGAAACGTTCTAAAACTGGATTTCTGGTGATAGCTTTACCACTCTGTTAAGTTTACTGAAACCAGTCAGTTGTCCATGTACAATGGGTGACTTTGGCTATATAAAGGCTGCTTTTTTTTTTTTAAGTTAGTGTGGGTAAGTGATTTAAAACAGTACGCCAAATAGAGAGTACTACCTACATCATAATTCTGATGGTACTGCTGACAAAATGAATTAGAAAAAAATTGCTTGACATCCCATCCCCAGCCCGTTTCCTCACCTGTTCAGTGGGTGAGGAAATTAGACCGGCTAAATGAAATACCTTCAGGAAAGCATCACATAGCACACCATCACGGTGACCAACAAAGCTATAGCTGCTTATTTTTCCATTTTTGTTTTCAATTTTATGTTTCTGAGTGTTTAGCCAGTTTGTGCACCGTGTGCCTGCAATGCCTGTGGAGGGGCCAGAAGGGGGCACCAGATCCTCTGGGATTGGAGTCAGCCTGTCAACTGCCATGTGCATAGGGTCCTCTGCAGGAGTGGCAAATGCTCATAACTGCTGAGCCATCTCTCCAGCCCTCCCCCCCCCCCCCCCCTTCTCAAAGAATCATTCTTTTATCCTTGACATAAGAATGGAAGAGATGTGAAGCCAATTGTTTCTCGACTTGGGAGAAATGCTCTTTCTGGGGTTTTCAATGAGAATGATCTGAAAAGAAAATGCATCAGGAAGTCGTGGTGCACACCTTTAATCCCAGCACTCTGGAAGCAGAGGCAAGCGGATCTCAGTGATTTCTAGGCCAGCCTGGTCTACAGAGTGAGTTCCAGGACATCCAGAACCGTTTAAAAAAAATAAATAAAAAAGCTTTAGTTTCACCTCTAGGGGCTCAGGCTCTCCAATGCCCTCGTGCTCGGTGGCTTCACAGCTCCTATCTCTAAAGGTCCTTGACTATATCCTCTCTTTCCGGGTCAAGCTGTGAGAACAAAAGGCAAGTCACCTGCTGTGAGGCAGGTGGGGCAGTTTGCAGAGTGCTAAGAGCTTGTCCCGCCAAGTAGCTGTCCCATTATGACCGCCCCTAGAAGTTGGCCAAAGATAGGTGAATCAGAGGGCTAGAGAGATCGCTCAGTGGTCAAGATCACTTGTTGCTCTTACAGAGGACCCAGGCTCGGTTCCCAACCCTCACACGGTGACTCCCAATTATGTAACGCAGATACTGACCCACTTTGGGCGTGGTCTCATGTGCTATAAATGCAAACATAAAGTATATATGACCTGCCCCCTTGGCTACTGAATTCAATTCCAGTTCCCAGAGCACGCAGAGGACTGAGGATCACTACTCTTTCTGTGAGTTTGCCCCTAAGAAATAAACCTTTATTATACTCCATTCTGGGCTAGTGTGGAACCCTTTTGTATGACAACACAATTCCAGGGGATCTGATGCCCTCTTCTGATCTCCTCAGGCACCAGACACACATGTGGCGCACATACATCTGTGCATGGAAACCAATCTTCAAAAAAAAAAAGGATAAGAATTTATTTCAGCTCACACTGAAGGTGCAGTCCATCACAACAGAGGAGGCATGGTGGCAGAGGTGACAAGACAGTCACTTTGCATCCACAGCAGAAAGCAGAGAGAAATGAATGCTGGTAGTCAGGGTGTGTTTGCCTCTATATTCAGTGTGGAACCCCAGCCCTTGAGATGGGGATGCCAACATTTAGAGTAAGGTGAGGCAGCCCTCTTCAGGATTGTCTTCAAAGACAGGTTTGTCTCCTACATGCTCCTAGATGGGCCAAATTAGCAATCTATATCAACCACCAGGGTAGCCATGGTCTAGACACTGAATGTTTGCCTGCATCCATGATGCCCAGAGGACGATCAAGGCTGCCTCAGAGGGGAACTGCAGTGAGTGTTGTGTCAGTTAGAGCTCTCGAATGGAACAGACCTGAACGA
>NC_022012.1:69287063-69299237 GCF_000317375.1 Microtus ochrogaster | reverse complement strand
TGTGTGTGTGTGTGTGTGTGTGTGTGTAAGGAATGGAGTCGATTAGCACGGCTTACAGGCTGTGGTCCGGGTTGTCCAACAATGGCTGTCTCCTGATGAAAAAGCCAATAAGCCCATAGTTGTTCAGTCCATGGACTGGGGGTCTCCGCAGTCTTGCTCTTGTTTTGGAGTCCCAGAGGATTCCCAGTCTCTGTTGGAATCCCAAAGGTTCTAATACCAGCAAAGGAATGCCTCAGCAACAAGAGAAATAAACTTGCCTTCAAGAGTGATGAAAAAAACAAACAAAACCACCAAAACCAAAAGATTCCTACTTCCATGTCCTTTTCCAAAAGCTGTGGCCCAGATTTAGGGTGCTTCTTCCCATCTCAAATGACCCAGTCAAGAAAATCCCTCACAGGTGAGCTGCTGTTTTAGTTGATTCCAGATGCAGTCAAGTTGTTGGCTGAGATTATTCATCACAGATAGAAGCAGTGACAGAGGAAGTGGCCTGGACCCAGGGCCTGTAAGGAGGTTTTCTCTCTCCTATGTGCAAAGACATTGATTTCTGAAGTTCTTAGCAAGCAAGGATGGACAAGAGGAGTAGCAGAGATTCTGAAGGGAGGGTGTCTAGAGCTGTCTCAGAGCCGTGTTCCCACTCTTTGACTGGCCAGACTGAACATTCCTTTATCCCATTTATGGTCACCCAACTCCTGCTGTGTGGCCAGGCTATTCTGGAAGAGGTCCTAGCCCTCACAGACTTCCTAGCCTAGAGGAAGATCCAGACAATGGCAGTAGCCCAGAACTCAGACACTAACAAGGGAAGGAAAGCAGCTAGCCTTGGATGACCTAGGTCAAAAACGTCAACACTGCTCTTTCAAAGGAAATGACATCTTAGTAGCACCTTGAGGAGGAAAAAGCAAAATTGCCCTCAGCCATCCCACTGTACACAATCCAAATGACACTCACAGACAGGGACATGGGGGGGGGGGTCGGGAGAAGAGGAGGGGACCCAAGAGTGAGAGGCTGTACCAATGACTCTTCTGCTGCCTTGATAAAATGCCAAGACCAGAAGCAAGTCATCAAAGATAGAGTTATCGGGGCTCACAGTTACAGAGGGAGCATCCATGGCAGACGTCAGCTCTCTCAAGGAGCGGAGATGTCACAGTTCTATCCACACCCAGGAAGCAGAGGAAGTGAACCGGAGGTGAGGTAATGCTGTAAACCCTCAAAGCTCACCCCCAGGACTTCTTCCAGCAGCGAGGCTCACCTCCTCAAGGTTCTAGAACCTCCTCACACAGTACCACCAAGGCAGGACCAAGTAAGTGTTCATGCAAGTGATATGAACATAAGGGATATTTCTTACTCAAACCACCACAGAGGAGCACAAGAAGTAATAGGGTTGATTATGATCAAAATACATCATATACATGGATGAAATGTCATAATGAAACCCATAAGTATATATTTATATACATATATGACCCATTAGCATATATTTATATATTATATATAATACATTAGTATGCATTTATATATTATATAACAGATTAATATATGTTTGCATTTATATATGTATATAAAACTCTCCAGTATCTGTTTATATACATGGGTGTATATATAACCCATTAGTATATATTTACATATTACAACTCATTAGTATATATTTATCACATTAGTCTGTGTTTATACATTATACAACCCATTGATATGTACTTAATATAATAAAAACAGAAAAATTGAAAAGAAGCAAAGATTTAGAGGGATGAGTTCTTGGCAGAGCAGGAATGGGTGCACAAAGAGCCTGGCCAGGTGTCAGCTCTGTGTTCAAAGAGCAGAGGAAGCCGGCATCTCTGGAGCACAGTGCAAAGGAGGCAGGTGATGGATGCTTCAGGAGTCAGAGCCAGACCAAACCTTGTTATTGGCCTTGGGAAACACGCTGCCTTCATCCTGGGTACCACTGATGAGAACCATTAGTAGAGTGGTGAACAGAGAAGCCAGTGACCGATGTGTAGACTGTTCCAACCATTGTGGAGAAGACACTTTTGGACGGAGGAAGTCTCTTATTGACTCTTACTGGGAACTCGGGCATGAGCCTATTTACCTGAAATGCCCTCAAGGCCTTGTCTGAGGTGCTGGAAGTCAGGCCAGGTCTTCTTGTGGTACTGCTGGTTTGAGGAGACCTTTCCTCCAGAGAGTCTCTTCTGTTTAGTCCCTGCTCTCAGAGGCTTCTCCCATACCTGATCCTGACAGTCAAGGGTCTGCCTGCCTATGGAGCTTACCTTCAGAAGCATTACAACCCCTATCAAGTCTCACAGAAGAAAATGTTAAGAGTCAAAGATAAAAAGGAAGACTTGGAGGGAAAGGGCTGGGGGATGGGATGTGGCTCAGTTGGTAGAGTGCCTACCTAGCATACGCAAAGCCCTGGGATCTATACCCACCATGGCAAATACGGGAAGTAATTACCAGGCTTGTTGGCCCTGCACCCCTGGGAGGTAGAGGCAGGAGGAGCAGAAGTTCGAGATTCTCCTAAACTACATAGCCAATTTGAGCCCAACCTGATACATGAAGCCCTGTCTAAAAAACAAAAAAGGAATCTCTTTGAAACTCTTTGAACTCTGTTACAACCTCTTTCATCCTTTGTAGCCACAGGTATAGTTTACTGTGTAAATTGGGACTGAATCAGAATATTAAAATCTGCCAGGCGGTGGTGGCACACACCTTTAATCCCAGCACTCAGGAGGCAGAGGCAGGCGGATCTCTGTGAGTTCAAAGTCAACCTGGTCTACATAGCAATTTCCAGGACAGATAGGACTGTTACATAGAGAAACCATGTCCCAAAGAAATAAAAAGTATAAAAATCATAGTAGGAAAAATAGGTCCAAGAATTTCCCAGACTCACTAGAGTAAAGAGATAAAAGGGCCTGTCTTCCCTCACCTGGACCCCATAGAGAGGACACAGAAGCCTGGGATCAACCCCACACTGATCTGTCCTGACCCCCCAGTGTATGTTCAAGGGACAAAGAAGCAGGGGACTCTCACTGTCTCAAGGTTTTCAGTTGAGCTCTCCACTGTTGGCTCCACTCTCTTGAATTGCCTTTCGTTTGCACACTCATCAGATCCTGCCCTCTGTGGCCCCACAGCTCTGATCCAGTCTCCCGATGCAGTCCCGGCTGAAGCAGAAGCAGAAGCCTTGGATTTATTTTGCTGAGCCCCTGCCGAGACTCCGCTGACATCCTGTCCCTTCCCATTCTGCCTCTCAGTTGGTCCCTTTGAAACTCCTCAAACTCTGCTGTGGCCCTTTACCCTCGGCGACCATTCTGTAACCCACAGATACAGCTTCCTGTGATGAGTCTTCTGACAGTTAGCATTGGTCCTTAAGGCTGGAAGAGAAGAACCTGCGGCCTCAGCCAGCTATTTATGGCGTCAGGGCCAAATCTTGACAAATTGCTCCCAGCACAAGCAATACACATACCCAGTGAATTCATCGTTACTTAGTGATTCTGACACTTCGGAAAGACTCAAGGGAGTCTGTTTCTGACATAGCCTGTCTAATTTCCTTTTGAATTTCTCCCAGAGATAGCACCCAGGCGTGTGGGCAAGTGCTCTATCACGGACATCCCACCCTGAGCCCCTCATCTAATCTGAACCACCCCCCCCCTTCAGGGCCCCATCTCTACAGACTGACACCAAAGTCATTAGGGCTTCAATATGCAAACTGTGGGAAGGAACACAACTCATAATAAAAAGATGTGGGTAAACAAATAGAATCATCTGGAAACTCTGGAGCTCTCAGAGCTCTCCTAGGGAGCATGAGACAAAGATTAAGTGGCTCAAACAGAGAAATTACAGACTCATAAGCTAAATGAGCTAGAACCACCATAAATCAGAAGTGATCCCGAACACAATCCAAAGTTAAAATTCAACTCACAGACTAGCAACAGCCACAATAGCTCGAGTTTTAGCTAACAAAGATATTACTATGAAAAACATTTAGACATACCAGTCAAGCACAGTGCTTAGAGGATTGTTAGTGGGAGTTTGGAGCTTAAGGGGGACACTGAGGCACACTGCACTTTGGGGAATAGAGATTTATTAAGAGAGGTGTAAATGCCGTGGATGGATACACATACAGCAACACGGTAGGAGCCCTGTGGAGTTTGGGCCGGTGAGGCAGAGTCAGGATCCCTTCTGAGGAAGGGAAGGGCATTTCCTGTGGTCAGATTGTCGCTTAATCCCTGGGGGGTGGTAGGGGAGGGGGCATCCTGCATTGCTAGGAAGGAACATGGGACTCTGAGGAAGTGGGGGAAGGGGAAGGAACACAGCTAAACTTCCTTGGGGAAAAAGCAGCACCTGAGGGGTCCAGTTGGGTCCCTGTAACATAGGCTGACTTAGAACTTACCACTCATGACCAATGACAATCTTGGAACTCTTGATCCTGCTGCCTCTACTTCCAAATGCTGGAATTATGGGTAGGCACCTCAGTACTTGGGCGAGCACAACGATTCTGCCAGTTAGTTCTACAGTTTAACTGGAGAGCTATCTGTCTTTGAATAGTTAGGAGAACTTCTAAAAGAGACCAAGAAGAGGCTCAACAACAACCTCGCTGAGCGTGAAGATACTCTAGATACACTTGTGCCCCTCCTTTTAGCTCTCGGACTACTGAATGGTCCCCCAAAGGATTAATAGCGCCCTCCGAGCCAGGAGTCTCATGACAGAAGGAGGGAAAGGCTACAGGAGGAACGTGTCCCGTCCCCCATGAAGAGACCATACAAAGTTTACAAGTGTTGTCGGACTATCTTCCAGGAGAGACTGAAACCAAGGCTGTGGCGGGGGAGACCACACCTTCCTTGACAGAGGATGACTTAGTTAGCACACTCCTGCTCTATTTAAATCCAAATCTCATGTAGGGCGCTGAAGAGGGAGTCGGGAAGGGGGACTATCACTAGACCCTTCATTCTTTCTCCTCATGTAGTCACACCAAATAAATAGTTCTCCCTTCCCACTTCTTACTGTTACTGTCTTTCTAATCAGCGTATCGAGGCTGTGGAGCAGGGACTAGCTTCTTAGGGATGCCATGAGTCAGGCAGCCTAGCCCAAGAAAAAGATACATTACAGTGTTAGTGACTCACACAGTCTACCCTGTAAGGTAAGGAAAGACTGCATGGTCGCAGGAAGCTGCAGGACGGACTCTCCTTACTGCAGGGACTTTGCTTATCTTCCTGCTCAGCCAGCACCAGCTGTCTTTCACCTCTACTTGGCGAGGCAGAGAAACATGTATTTGGACTTTGTGCTGGTCTTTGAGGGTGATAGTGAGACACTGGGGTTCTATTCAACCGTTTAAGACGGAGGAACAAAGGTACCAAGGAGAGGTGGAGGCAGGAAAATCAAGAGTTCAAAGTCATCTTCAGTCATATGTTAAGTTTGAGGAAGCCAGCCTGGATTATGCGGGAAGCCCTCATTTGATTTAAAACAAAACAACCCACCCAAAACAAAAAGCAAACAAACAAAAACAATACAAAAAAACCAACTTGCCAGGCGTGATCCAAGTGTTTCCAAGGCAGAGACAGATGAATCTCTCTATAAATTTAAGCCCTGCCTGGTCTTTTCTCTGAATAGATAAATGATCAAAAAATCTCAAATAAAAGATAAAGTAAAAACTAACAGAAGAAATTAGAACATTTTTGTGACATCAATGGCTTTCCTAAACAAATATGTGGGTGTCAGAAGGGGTTAGGCTCCCTGGAACTAGAGTTACTCATAGGTAGCTATGAGTTTAGAGTGTATAAACCTTGAAGAAGAAGAAGAAGAAATGCTGATTTTGACTCTAGAAAACAGCATGGATGTTTATTGTGCATGGTGTCATGAAGTTAACAGATAAGCAATAGACTAGCAGTCCTTTGCAGCATCTATAACCAAGGACTTCGTATCCAGGATGTACAACGAATATCAACCAATTATCAGCATCAAAAACAAACAGAAAGGAAGCTAGAGAGATGGCTAGTTGACTGAAAGCATGTACTACTGCTCCTGAAGAGAACCCCAGTTTGGTTCCCAGCATCCTCATCAGGTAGCTCAGATAGCAACCTGTAACTCAACATTTGACTGGGGGAGGAGGGAGTCCCCAACACTCTGTGGCTTCTCAAGTACCTGCACTCATGCATACACACACATACATGTAATTAAAATAAAATAAAATCTAAAAAAAAAAACAACCAAACAAACAGTAGACCCAAAATAAAAACTGACAGACACTGGACAGTGGTGGCACACACCTTTAATTTCAAGACTTGGGAGGCAGAAGGTGAATCTCTGTGAGTTCAAGGCCAGCCTGGTCTATAGAGTGAGTTCCAGGAAAGCCAGGGCTACATAGAGAAATTGTCTAGAAATAAAAATTGTCTCAAAAAAATGGACAGAGATGGGCATAATGGTGCACACCTGTAATCTCAGCACCAGGGCACCGAGGCAGGAGGATAGCTAGTTGAATGTCTTTTGGGCTGCATAACGGACACTCTCATGAGGTTGTTTTCAGGATAATAATCCTGCGAAAGCATTCTTATCCTCATTAGTAATTTTTTAATGAAATAGTAAGATATCTAAAAAATGAATCAATAAATAAACAAATAAAAATAAAATTTTCTACCCAAATATTAGGCAAAACTTCATAACCTTGAATGTCACCAAGTACTACCTGATTTGTGGCTCAGCTGCCTTTTCACTCCACTTTTGGTTTTGTTTTTTGTTTGTTTCTGATTTTTGTTTGTTTTTCAGAACAAGGTTTCTCTGTGTAGCTCTGGCTGTTCTGGAACTCACTCTGGCCACCAGGCTGGCCTTGAACTCAGAGATCTTCCTGCCTCTACCTCCTGAGTGCTGAGATTAAAGGTGTGAGCCACCATCGCGGGGCCAAAACCCTACAATTTTGATTCCACTTGAAAATGCCTTCTCTATTAGTCAATCGTCGAAAGCCCTCTCCTCAGATCTGGTATTAAAGTTCTGTGCCACAACAGCCCTGCAAAACAAACAAACAAATCTTTAGAAATAAATAAAACTAGCCAGTGCAGAAGATAAAAATAAGCAAAGCTGTAGGGACTGGGGATATGGCTAAGCGATAGAGCACATAGGTTCAATCCCAAGCCCCATGAAAGAAAATAAAATTAGCACACTTCTAGTCAAATAAAACATATCTAAAAAATGAATTTGACATGTAAAGCATTAGTTTGTGATCCTTGGTGAGTGATCATGGGTAGGAGTTTGTTACTAAATAAAAGGGTGGAGAAAAAAAGAATGAACATAGACCCTTTCCCACTCTATTGTCCTCAGCCCCTCTGCTCTCCATGGATGGTCTTCTAAGACCCTTGACCAATAAACCCCTGCTGGAGATGCAGGCACTAATATACTGGACTGGAGAAAACAGGGAACAGGTATTAAGATAAAACGATCACTCCTTCACCACCAAATTAGAATACCTTCTTTATCTCTGCAGCTGTCCATGAATACCTAGGAGAGCAATTTGGATTATTACTTCCTATCAATACAGAGCAAAGATATCATTATAAAAATAAGAATTCTGCACCACACACGCACACACACACACTTCCTGAGCCATACTATGGTAGTAAACATGGCAGTGACCCTGAATAGACCTCAAAGACTTCTGCTAAAAATACTCCAGTCTCTGAGAAAGTGGACACAGTGGAACTCTAAGGTTTCAGCTAAATCCTTGAGAAAGAAGTCAAATATCTTCATTTCTCCTTTGATTGTTTGATAGCATCGTTGCTTCTACCTAGCACAAATTCCTCGTCTTCTCGTGGTGTCAAAGAGGAATGATGCTCTAACTTGGGGGAGATGACAAGTCAGGTGACTCAAAGGACTTTTTTTAAAAAAATTTATTTTATTTTAGGTATGGATAGTTTGCTTGCACGCATGTCTATGCACCATATGTGTTCCTGGTGCTCAAAAAGGCCAGAAGAAGGCATCAGAACCCCTGGAACTGGAGTTATAAATGGTGGTGAGCTGCCATGTGGATGCTGGGAATTGAGCCATGGTCCTCTGGAAGAAAAGCTAGTGCTCTTAACCACTGAGCCATCTCTCCAGCCCCTCAAAGACCCCTTTGTGAGTCAGCTCTTACTTAACATACCCACAGAGAGACTGATTCTTTTTGTTTTAATCTCAGAATATCCACACTCCTGTCTCTTGCCAGATAGGACAACTAAGAATTGAACACCTTCTGGCAATGAACTCAGAGACTTAATACACCTGGAGAAAAACGAATTATTTTAGGAGTCTAACTTAAAATAGTCCTCTTATCTGTGTACATGAGAAAAGATCACTTTCCCTCTAAATATGCAAAGAAGTTTCTGTTCTTACATAAAACTTTGTAACCCTTTGGCTGGAAGCAATAGAAATATTGTCTTAGTTACTTTTCTAACTAAGACTGGTGTTAACCAAAGAACCTGTAAAACCATAAGTCAACACACGCCTTAAATGGAAGAAACACGAGCCGGGGTCAAGAAGGATTAACAGAATCCTGAAAGTTTAGGGGAAACCTCTGAGATGGTAACTGGGGCTGAGATCAAAAGATAGCTGGGGTTCACCAGGGGAGGATGCCTTGTGGCTTGTGGGAAAGCCTCCCGCAGAGCACGGACGGAAAGCAGTGGAGGAGGTGGAGAGGAAGGAGAGTGGGAGAGAATGCTGGGACAGAGAGGAGAGGAGTGAACCTGGCCCTCTACTGTCCATGCCTCTGGGAGAAAGCAGCCTTGGGTCTTGAGTGGAGAGGGCTGGAAGTCGTGACTGATACTACACTGTGAAATGACCCTGGCTGCAGCGGGTTCAGGTAGGAAAGAGGTCAGAGTTGATGCAGCTCACCAGACCTCTACCAGTGATGTGTGCCAGGAGAGGGTATTAGAAGCTTGGACTGGCCTGCACACAGTGGCATGGAAAGAAGGCATGTGGGGAGACAAGGGGAAAGTCATGGCTGGGTGGTGGTGCATGCTTTTAATCCTAGCATGCAGGAGGCAGAGGCAGGTGAGTTCGAGGCCAGCCTGGTCTACAAAACGAGTTCCAGGACAGCCAGGGCTGTTACACAGAGATATCCTGTCTTGAAAAAAAGAGAAGACAAAAAGAAGGGAGACAAACACTGAACACATGATTTATTTAACCTTTCCTGATAGGATCGCTTTTAGCTCAGGTTAGCCTTGAATTTACACTGTAGGTAAGGGTAACCTTAGATATGTTTTAAAAATTATTCCTATTCATAAGTATGTGTATGTGGGCATGTGTGTGCCATGACATCCATGTGCAGTCAGAGGACAACTTGCAGCGGTAAGGTCCCACTTTTCACCACGTGGGTTGCAGAGATCCAACTTAGGTCATCAGCTTAGAGCATCGCCTTTACCTCCTGAGCCATCTTGCGTCCCAGAGCTGGACTTCTGATCCTCCCACCTCCATCTCCCAAGTGCTGGGATTTGAAGTGTTTGCTGTTCCCTGTGACTCATATGGTACTGAGGATTAAACCCAAGGTCCTGTGCACGCTAAACACGCCCTCTACCAACTAAGCAGCATCCCAAACCTGTCATGTGTTATTTCCATAAAACACATCCTACATCGTCAGTTATCTAAGCACATGACATAAAATCTGCTCTGCCTGAATATGAGCTCTTCTCCCAGTGCAGATGGTTCCAAAGATGTCCCTGCAACACCAGAGACCCCTACAAGTGCTCAGGAAGGCACCAGAAAGCCAGCCCAGTTTGCTACAAGTCATTCCGTGAGATGCCACTCTCCAGCCTGGGTTAACAGTGTCTGGTGATGCCACGGTTAGTTAAGACTGCACCCACTTCCCCTCTAGTGCAATTTGTCTCTGATTGAAGAGTCAGTTAGCGATGCCAACAAGCCCACAGCAAGCAACAAGACAAAGAGGCACGCAACATACGTGTCTTAACTGTCATCTCCCAGTCTGTACGTCCATCCTTATGTTGCTGTGTTTGGATGATCAAAAAAAAAATTATTTTTCAATTCTGATGGTTTGGCATTTGGAGTATTGAAAGCAATCTGGAAAAGCCCAAGATTCCAGCATGTGTATCTCCATCATTAGCTGCCTGAGACAGATTGTCAGCCCGAGTTTCTGCAGGCTCAGAGGAGTGAGCGTATCCGGTGGGTTGCTTCACTGGAAGCAGCCTTAATGAGTTTCAGGGATGTACCTTTCCACGGAAGCCAGCAGTGAGTCAGAGCTCATTAGTACTCTTCTTCCCCTAGAGCCTGCCAGGGGTCAGATTCTGTGTGATGGTTTTTCACAGCCTTGCAACACAATTCCAGCTTTAATTGTCATATCTGTGGTTAATATCGGCTCACAAACAATGCATGCAAAAGTGACAGCAGCAAAGATACAGAGACATAGGACGTTAACAGTGTCCTAGGTATCAGAAATAATTGATAATCAAACCTTAGCAAATGTCTGGACAGATCTGTTGTCTTTAGAGTTGAACCCCCAATCGTGCTGGATCTAAGTACTGAAATCAGTAGCTATCACAGCTATGACGGTTGATTTGTTTGATGTACATATATGTGTGAAACACTACCGTCTGTGCCACACCCACAGCTCTGAATGCACACTCTTTAATGACCACGGTCTAGCCCCTTGCCCCGTCCCCCATATGTCCTCTGTAGGAGTAGAGAGAGACACACACTGTGAGCATGAAAACGTGAGACACTCCCAGGAAGCAGACTTATATTTTTGAAGACAATGAGAAGAATGAGGTGTAGCATGCATTCTAATTGGTCTTTGTAATAAAAACCCGGAGTCAGATATTAGGGAGTGAAAGATCAGAGAAGCAGAGCAGCCGGTCACTAGCTCCTATCTCTATGAAGTCCTCAGACCAGATAGGGTATCCTGCCTCTACAGATCTTCAGATTGATAGCATGAACTTGTGTCCATCTTATATTCCTCTCTCCACCCAGCCATGTCACCATGCATGACTTTGTAAAAAATTCTAGTTACTTTTTGTTAGTTTGTTTATTTTGAGACAGGGTCTTACTATAGAGCCTTACCTGAATATAGAGCCCTACATAGATAGGGAACTCACTATGTAGACCAAGCTGGCCTTGAACTTACAGAGATCCTCCTGCCTCTGCCTCTTGAGTGTTGGCATTGAAGGTGTGTGCCACATGCCCAGCCCATACCTGACTTTTCATGGGTTTTCTGATTGAAGTCAGGTCCTCATGGTTGTGAGGGTTTTACCAACTGAGTCATCTACCCAACCTTATTATTTCTTTAGTTCTGGGGGTAGAAACCAGGAACTTTCACATGCTAAGCACGTGTTCTTTCACCCAGCTGGCTATAGTACTTTAAAATTATATTAATGAGAATTTGAGCCAAAATAGTGAACATAGCATTCCTGGGAAACTAGCTGTCACCTAGTATACTCCCGACCTGTATTAGGAATCTTCATCATCACTGATCTCCATCCTCATCCCACTGTCCTAACTCTTCCAGCTTACCACGTTCATGACCAGGCGGACACAGCCTAACATCTCAGTTTCGCATTTAAGCAGGAGAAAGAGCTATTATGGATACAGTGAGGAAGAAGGGAGATGACATACATATAACAGCTAACATGATGCTTAGCAACTAGGAGAGGTTTGATAAGTGGGCGTTATTATCTCCTGGTGTCAAGAGCTTGCCTTCTTGATGGGTAGTCAAAATAAGTATTCTGATATGGCATATGTATGGCTGGAAAGAAATCATCCAAGTCCCCTGAATGGAAACACTCTACTGTATTGGGACAGAGGCTCCTGCTTGCTTGCTTTTTGTTTTAATGTTCAAGTGAAACATGAAAGTTGCACATGTTGGGGGCTATAGAGGTGGTTCACCAGTGAAGAATGAGTACTGTTCTCCCAGAAGACCTGAGTTCAGTTCCCAGCACCTACATCAGGCAGCTATGAGCTGTCTGTAACTGTAGTTCCAGGGAATCTGACACCCATTTCTGGCCTCTTGGAGCACATGGCACACACAGATATACATATGAATAAAAATAAAACATTCTTTAAAAAGTTGTGCATGGTGCTGCATACCTGCAATCCCAGAACTTGAAGGAGGATAAGAGAGAATTGGGAGCCGGGCGGTGGTGGCACACGCCTTTAATCCCAGCACTCGGGAGGCAGAGCCAGGCGGATCTCTGTGGGTTCGAGGCCAGCCTGGTCTAC
>NC_022012.1:69284577-69286963 GCF_000317375.1 Microtus ochrogaster | reverse complement strand
TGAAAGATCAGAGAAGCAGAGCAGCCGGTCACTAGCTCCTATCTCTATGAAGTCCTCAGACCAGATAGGGTATCCTGCCTCTACAGATCTTCAGATTGATAGCGTGAACTTGTGTCCATCTTATATTCCTCTCTCCACCCAGCCATGTCACCATGCATGACTTTGTAAAAAATTCTAGTTACTTTTTGTTAGTTTGTTTATTTTGAGACAGGGTCTTACTATAGAGCCTTACCTGAATATAGAGCCCTACATAGATAGGGAACTCACTATGTAGACCAAGCTGGCCTTGAACTTACAGAGATCCTCCTGCCTCTGCCTCTTGAGTGTTGGCATTGAAGGTGTGTGCCACATGCCCAGCCCATACCTGACTTTTCATGGGTTTTCTGATTGAAGTCAGGTCCTCATGGTTGTGAGGGTTTTACCAACTGAGTCATCTACCCAACCTTATTATTTCTTTAGTTCTGGGGGTAGAAACCAGGAACTTTCACATGCTAAGCACGTGTTCTTTCACCCAGCTGGCTATAGTACTTTAAAATTATATTAATGAGAATTTGAGCCAAAATAGTGAACATAGCATTCCTGGGAAACTAGCTGTCACCTAGTATACTCCCGACCTGTATTAGGAATCTTCATCATCACTGATCTCCATCCTCATCCCACTGTCCTAACTCTTCCAGCTTACCACGTTCATGACCAGGCGGACACAGCCTAACATCTCAGTTTCGCATTTAAGCAGGAGAAAGAGCTATTATGGATACAGTGAGGAAGAAGGGAGATGACATACATATAACAGCTAACATGATGCTTAGCAACTAGGAGAGGTTTGATAAGTGGGCGTTATTATCTCCTGGTGTCAAGAGCTTGCCTTCTTGATGGGTAGTCAAAATAAGTATTCTGATATGGCATATGTATGGCTGGAAAGAAATCATCCAAGTCCCCTGAATGGAAACACTCTACTGTATTGGGACAGAGGCTCCTGCTTGCTTGCTTTTTGTTTTAATGTTCAAGTGAAACATGAAAGTTGCACATGTTGGGGGCTATAGAGGTGGTTCACCAGTGAAGAATGAGTACTGTTCTCCCAGAAGACCTGAGTTCAGTTCCCAGCACTCACATCAGGTAGCTATGAGTTGTCTGTAACTGTAGTTCCAAGGAATCTGACACCCATTTCTGGCCTCTTGGAGTACATGGCACACACAGATATACATATGAATAAAAATAAAACATTCTTTAAAAAGTTGCACATGGTGCCGCACACTCATAATCCCAGAAGTTGAGAGGAGGATAAAAGAGAATTGGGAGTTCAAGGTTAGCCTCGGATGCATAGTGAATTCAAGGGTAGCCTGGTCTACATCGAAAAATGTATATGTTTGTGGAAGTGATTCAAGATATATTCTCAATAGTACCTATTTTCTTTAAGACGTATTTGCTTTTATTTCATGTGTATGAGTGTTTTGCCTGCCTATACATATATGCACCATATGGACCTGGTGTCCACAGAGGCCAGAAGAGAGGATAAGATCCCCAGGAACTGAAATAAGAGATAGCGGTGAGCCACCATGTGGGTGCTGGGGTACAAAACTGGGCTTCTCAGCAGGAGCAGCCAGCGCTCTTAACACCAAGCCATCTCTCAAGCCCCATTATATTGTAATGTGGGGGCTGGGAACTGAACTCAGGTCCTCTATGCAAGAGCAGTAAGCGCTCTTAACTGCTGAGTCTTCTCTCCAGCATCTCTCTACTACTTTGAAGTATATTGTTACTGATTGTTTATCATGGAAGCATAGAAATTATTCTTCCTCTGCATTCCTGGTACCTGTTAGTATTTTCTTAATATAGCATGTTAGGCCCTCCATCAACCATCTTTGTCCATCCCTCCTCTCTCTGAGCCCTCCCCACTTTCTGTAAACCACTAGTCTACTGTCTACTGATTTGCTGGCGGGGCGGGGGGAGTTGTGGGAAAGGGACTCTCACAAAGACTGGCTCAGGTTCACTAGGTAACAAGGCTAGCCTTAAACTCTTGATCCTCCTGCTTCTAAAAACATAAGCTTTTCAAACGTTTATGGGTGTTTTGCCTGCCTGTGTGTCTGCACCTCATTCATGCCTGGGGCCTGTGGAGGCCAGAAGAGGGCATCAGATTCCCTGAAATTAGAGTCATAGATAACTGAGAGCCATCATGTGGATGCTGAAAATTGGACACAGATTGATGTGGGATGTCCTTCGGTATGCTGCAAATATGTGTGGTTTTATTGGTTGAGGAATAAAGGTGCTTTGGTCTATAGCAGTGTAGAATACAGCTAGGTGGAAAATCCAAACTGAGTACGGGGAGAAAGGTGGGGTTGAGAGAGAAGCCAGCAGCTGCCTGAGAAGCAAGATGTGAAGTAACAAGCCA
>NC_022012.1:69281542-69283633 GCF_000317375.1 Microtus ochrogaster | reverse complement strand
ACATATAAGCTTGAGTTAGAGTCTCTGGCTAGGAGGCTGCAGGGAGAATCTTGTCCCATAAGTCATGTCAGAAGGGAATTGAAGCAAAATGAATCCTGGAGGCCAGACTCTAGTAAGAAGACCTGGTTATTTCTTTCTTTCCTCTCTCTCCCCGTCCTCTACCCTTTTCCCTTTTCTGTGTATGTCTGCGTGCATGCATGACCCCTGGGAAAGGTCAGGCTTCAAATTCCCCATGACATTTTCCCACCACCTCACCCCAAAACATTTTCTTTTGAAGACTAGGCCTGACATAAGGCTGCTGGTGTGCATGTGCACCTGTGCTTATCACCCACTTTAATTTTCACTGGCCGAAGCCCCATGGTGTTAGCCTCATGGAGGGCTTTTAGATCCTGGGAGGCAAGATAGGGCAGGAGAGAAGGCTTGACACCTTCCCTGATTTCAGGGCACACTGTTTCCCTCCTATCCTCTATCACTAGGACACTGTAATCTCAGCCCTTTCTGTTTTGCAATCTGCTAAGGAGCAGTTAGGCCATCTGGTCTACCATACAACCTGAATGTGACCAACTGTTGACCACGAGCGTCCCCTCCTTCTCACAAGTCTGGCTGTACATAAGCCATAGCTGTAGAGAAAGGATGACCAGTGACCTTCTCGAAACTCTTCACCACCCTCTTATTTCCTCTTTTGTGCAAGACTTTTTGTTACTGTTGTTTCTCACCCCCACCTTCTGGCAAGGAGCTCTAAGGAGTCCAAGAATTATAAATTCCACCTGGGCTTCCAGGTTGTTCTAAGGTATTTTTGTTGAGGTAGGAGGAAAGAACATGTTTCACATTGATTTTTTTAGCCTGATATATATAGATAGATATATGGATATAGATATATAGAAAGAGACAAAGACAAAGAGAGAGTAACTATGTAACCAGGATGACCTTGAACTTGTAGATGGTCCTCCAGCCTCTGCAAGAGGCAAGTGTGTGGGCCATTTTCTGATTGATTAATGTGGCAGGGCCTAGCCCACTGTGGGCTGTGTCACCCTGGGCAGGTTGTCCTAGACTGTATAAGAAAGCAGGCTGACCAAGCCATGGAGGGCAAGCCAGTAAGCATCACTCCTCCATAGCCTCTGCATCAACTCCTGCCCACAGGTCCTTGCCCTGACTTTCCTGGATGATGAACTACAAACTCTGAGCTGAAATAAACCGTTTCCCCTGTCAAGTTGTTGTTGGTCATGACATTCCATCACAGCAACAGAAACCTAGCTAAGATAGTTAGATTACAATCTGGGTGGCACCTAGACATTTATACCACGTTGTGCATGCTGGGTGGGGGTTAGGAGAAAGTAAGACTCAGAAGGCCCTAGAGCAATACAGGTGAAGGAGAAAGGGCATTGAACAGCTGCTAGAAGAGGGACCTTAAGGAAAGAGCAGAGTCTATGCTGGTAACTCTAGTTTTAGGGGATCTGAAACTCTCTTTGGTCACCATGGGTACCAGGTATGCATGTGGTGAATACAAACACACATGCACACACACACATATGTAGGCAAAATTACCCATGCATATAAGATAAAAATAAATCAAACAAAGAAAACATAGCAAAGTGTCCCTGAAAACAACTGCATACATTGGATATGGTGGTGCACTCCTAGGATCCCAGCACTTGGGAAGCTGAAGCAGAAGGGTCCCAAGTTCTGGGCTAGCCTGGGTTACAAAGTAAAACCCTACAAGTGAATTAAAAACCAGCATATTTCATGTGGTTCGGTTGGTAAAGCGCTTGTCTGGAACGCATGAAACCCTGGGTTTAATTCCCTGCATCACATAAGCTAGGCGTGGTGCCCACATCTGTAATCTCAGCACTAGGAGGTGAAAGCAAAAAGATAGGAATTCCAAGGGCATCTTCAGCTACATAGGAAGTTTAAGGCTAGCCTGTGTTACACGAGACCCTGTCTTTTAAAATAGAAACTGGCTCTACCGTTAAGAGCACTACCTGCTTTTGTAGAGGACCCATGTTCAACTTTCAGCACCCAGATGGTGGCGTTCCAGACAAGCGCTTT
Source organism: Microtus ochrogaster (assembly GCF_000317375.1). Lineage (NCBI taxonomy): Eukaryota > Metazoa > Chordata > Mammalia > Rodentia > Cricetidae > Microtus > Microtus ochrogaster. Next base: position 69,281,587 of record NC_022012.1, on the reverse strand, counting down.
ACCAACCGAACCACATGTACGTTCTGTGGAGTGTGTCTAACTTCC
>NC_022012.1:69257976-69280169 GCF_000317375.1 Microtus ochrogaster | reverse complement strand
GGAGGCAGAGGCAGGTGGATCTCTGTGAGTTTGAGGCCAGCCTGGTCTACAAGAGCTAGTTCCAGGAGAGGCTACAAAGAAACACTGTCTCAAAAAAAAAAATGTATAAGGCACATGCTAGTGTGTCTTCAATACTTAAATAAATTATTAAACTGGGAATGATGGTTTGTGGCTGTTATTCCACAAAGGTTGGAGCAGGAAAATCATGACTCTAAGGCCAGACTGGGCTACGCAGCAAGACCCTATTAAACAAACAAATAAAACCAGCACAGGTTATTAAACTTGAGTTTCTTAGTCAACTAAATAGACCTACTTCTTCTTAAAGCTAGAAGAGGTTTAAAAACACAACAGGCTTAATCATTAAAATTTCCTAATAAATTTTCTGCTGTAATACAGTTGGGGTGGAGATCACTAGTAGAGTGTGTTGCGTATACACAAGGCTCTAGGTTTGATTCCCAGCACCAAAGACATTCACACTTTTAATCCCAGCTCTCGGCAATGTCAAAGGCAGGTGGGACTCTGTGAGTTAGGCCAACCTGGTCTGTGTAATAAGTTCCAGGCCAGCAAGGGTCACATAGTGAAGTAAGGCTCTGTCTCAAGAGAAAAAGAAAACCCTATTCTAAAATGGATTCAGATTTTACACAACTTCATATTTAGTAATGGCTTTTTTTCAGATATAGTGATATTTTATTTATGTTTTATAAATAAAGCTTGCCTAAAGATCAGAAGGTAAAACTTAGCCTCTGAAAGTGAGATCATGGTGTCACACACCTTTGATCCCAGGGTCTGGAAGACAGAGGCAGATGGATCTCTGTGAGTTCAAGGCCACCCTGGGCTACACAAGATCAATGCAGAAACAGAACCAGGCAGTGGTACCTCACACCTTCAATCCCAGCAGTAGAGACGAATATAAGGCAGGGTGAGGCAGTAACTCACTCTTTCAGTCTGAGGATTTCTTAGAGCTAAGAGCTCTCTAGTGGCTCGGTGGCTTTGTTTTTCTGATCTTCATGTTGAACCACAATACCTGTTTCTGGGTTTTTATTATTCGTGCTACACTCAAAGATTAATGATGGGTGAAATCGGAGGCAGGACCATCGACAAGGAACAAGGAGTATTTCAGTTACTTATCTCAAGTGAGCGAAGGGAGAAACAAGCTTCCTTCTGCAGCAGCCCCAGAGACAAAGGAGGTCTCAGCTCATTTTTCTCAATGCATTCGAGAAAATACTCTCTGCAGAATCATTAATAGTCACAACTGTAAGTTTTTGAACCTTTGGGCTTTTGATAAGTATTTACTAAAACCTAGAAGGCTCCATCATCTCCCTAACAAATTCTATCCCATAATTTTTCACCTTTCTTTGATATGTGTAGGTACGTGTAGGGTATACACATGTGTGTGCAGATGCATGTGTACCTGTACGTGGAAGCCAGAGGAGGATATCAGGTGTCCTGCTCTATCTCTCTGCCTTTTTTCTTTGAGGCAGAGCCTCTCACTGAAACTGGGGTAGGGTGGAGGCCAGAAAACTCCAAGGATGCCCCTGTCTCCACCTCCACAGGACGGTGGTGGGAGTGTTACAGGCAGGAGGTGTGGCCCTGCCCGACCTTTTGAGTGCTGGGATCCGAACTCAGGTCCTCTTACTTGCATAGCCAGCATTCTTAGCCACTGAGCCATCTCTTCAGCCCCAAGTTTCTACCTTTCCAAATAATCTTTATAGCTGACACACTCAAGAGCACCACACTAAGCAGTTCCCCCTACGCTTTCAGAACCTGGACTGCATGACCCTACTTTAATCTTTTTAGTATTCCGCTCATGCAGCAGCGCAGCCATCAACCCAGCTTGATAACAGGGTTCTTACATTTTGAAGCCGGGAAGACGGCTTAGTGCCTGCTATGCAAGCATGAGGACCTGAGTTGGGGTCCCTAGCACCCCTGTAAAGGCTGAGTACAGCGGCAAGTGTCTGAAACCCACTTTGCTGAGGGGGGAAAGACTGGGGGCCCCTGAGGGCTCTTGGGCAGCTAGCGCTAGCCAAGTTGGTGAGCTCCAGATTTGATGAGGGACTTGTCTCAGAAAATAAGATGGAAGGGCCAAGAATGTGGCCCCATTAATAGAGTTCTTGCCTAGCATCCACGAAACTTTTGGTGTGATTCCCAAAACCACATAAAACCAGGCATGGTGGCACACACTTATAATCCCAGCACTTGGGAGGTGGAGAGAAGAGGATCAGAAGTTCAAGGTCATCCTAAGCCAAAGAATGAGTTTGAGGCCAGTCCTTCACGAGACTCTGTCTCTGAATACGTGAATGTTGGAAAAAATAGGAAAATATTGCTCCCATCCCTTGAACACAGCCACAAACAACTCTGTGAGTTTCTTATCTTTTCCAAAGTTTGTCATGGAAACATAAACACCCACCTATTGGTGTTTCTTCTCTGGCTCTGCCCACCCTGTGCTGGCGATCAAAGCCAGGGCCTCATGCATGCCAGGCAAATGCTCCACCATGAGCCCCCCTCAGGCTCCACCTGTTTTTCCATATACAGACTGCAGATAAATGTTATTCTGCACTTCACCCATTTTGTTTGCCCTTACGGATACATCTTGGGAATCATCCCACATTGGAAATCATTCTGCTTTTAAAGTTTTTTAAAATTTAAAGAACTCTATTAAATGCTGCCTCCTAATGTACTCAGCCAGTTTCGCTTGTGATGGACATTTGGGGTGTCTACGGTCATTTGCCACGCCAGTGATGCTTTGTACAAATGCCAGTTTGCATTACGTGTGTGTGTCTTTGGAGACGTTCCAAAAGATACATATGGATGGCTCAGAGACTGCATACCCTAGGAGCGCCGAGAGGGAGGCCGCGTTAGCCAGACTTTCATCACTGTGGAAACACCTGACAGAAACAGTGGGAAAGAAAGGATGATTTCTCTTGGCTCGTGGTATTCTGCCCTGCCTCCTAGTTCTCACCACCTCCCCAATAGCCCACCACCTGGGATCAAGCTTTCCACGCAGGGCCCTACAGGGGACATTTTGAATGCCAACTAGAACATTCCACCGATGCTGATGACCATCTAATAATGCAAGACGCATTTCAGCCATCTCAAGATTTCCCAGCAAGTTCAAGTCCAAGGTTTCCCTGACATTTCAGGTGAGTTCACATTATGAATACCTATCCCAAACAGAACACAGGTTAAGTACTGTCGACATACAACAGCGCACAGTACACACGCCCTCAGGCTAGTGAGTGGGCTCAGCAGGTAAACGGTTTATGCCAAGGTTGAAGACCTGAGTTTGATCTCAGGGGCCCACAGGGTGGAAGGGGAGAAGCAGTTCCTGAAAGCTGTCCTCCGACCTCCACTCCTGTGCCACGGTGAGTGTAATACACACAGACTCACACGCACTTAAATATAAATAATAACAAGTTTGAATACATTCTACATTTGAGAGAAACTTTTCACTCTTGTTTTAATGCTTTTTAGCATTATTTTTGTTTACATTTTGTTTATTATCATATTTTTATGATAATATGTGCATGTATGATGCAGGGCCACACATGTATACTGCATGTGTATGGAAGTCTGCTCTTGTCTGTTTTTCTTTGTTTTTGTTTGTTTGTTTATTTGTTTGTTTTTTTGGGACAGGGTTTCTCCGTGTACCCTTAACTGTCCTGAAACTCACTCTGTAGACCAAGCTGGCCTCGAACTCACAGAGATCCTTCTGCCTCTGCCTCCCGAGTGCTGGGATTAAGAGTGTGCACCACCACTGCCTGGCCTCTAGTTTGATCTTCTATTGCTGTGACAAACACCATAACCAAAAGCAGCTTGGGGAGGAGAGGATTCTAGTTCACAGTCCATTGTGGAGGGAAGCCAGGGCAGGAACGGAAGCGGAAATCATGGAGGCACGATGTACAGGCTTGCTACCGCTCAGACTCTCCACCGCCAGCTTTCTTACATAGCCCAGACCCACCTGTCCAGGAACAGCACCACCTATAATGGGCTGGGTCTTTCTACATAGACCAGCTATTATGCAAATCCCCCCTAGAATGTCCAATCTGATGAAGGCCTCAGTTGAGGTTCCCTTTCCCAGTGTGTGGTTTTTTTTTAAATTTATTTATTTATTAAAGATTTCCGTCTCTTCCCCGCCACCGCCTCCCATTTCCCTCCCCCTCCCCCAATCAAGTCCCCCTCCCTCCTCAGCCTGAAGAGCACTTAGGGTTCCCTGACCCCAGTGTGTGTTAAGTTGAGCGCAAGCAATCATCATGAGGTCAGAGGGCAATATTCAGGAGTCGGTTCTCTCCTTCTTGTCTCGATCTCTCTCGATCCTTCCAGGGATCTAACTCAGGTGGCCAGGCCTGCAAGGTAAGTCCTCACACTTGCTGAGACACCTCATTGCTACCACATTACTTTTTAAAGACATGAGACTTCTGTTTGTTTTTAAGATGTATTTTATTTTTAACCATGGACATGGGTTCATGTATGAGTGCAGGTACCCTCAGAATCCTGAAAAGGGAGTCAGGTTCTCTGAGACTGGTGTTACAGATAGTCTTGGGTCACCTGATCTAAGGACTGGAAACCAAATTTGGATCCTTGACAAGATCAGCAAGTACTCTTAACCACGGAGTCATCTCTCCAGCCCCAAGTTATGCTTTTTTTGTGTGTGTGTGGTTTTTCAAGACAGGGTTTCTCTGTGGTTTTTGAGCCTGTCCTGGAACTAGCTCTTGTAGACCAGGCTGGTCTCGAACTCACAGAGATCCCCAAGTTATGCTTTTTTAAAACTTTATTTGAAGCCAGACAGTGGTGTCACACGCCTTTAATCTCAGCACTCAGGAGGCAGAGGCAGGTGGAACTCTATGAGGCCAGCCTGACCTACAGTGCAAGTTCCAGGACAGTCAGGGCTGTCACCCAGAGAAACCCTGTCTTTCAAAAATAAAATAAAATTTTACTTGATGTGCATAGGTGATTTGCCTGCATGTATGTCTGCACCATGTATGTACCTGGTTGCCAAATAGGCCAGAATTGGGAATTTTGGATGTCCGGGAGCTGGAGTTACAGGCAGTTGTGAGCTGCCTGATGTGGGTGCTGGGAACAGAACTCAGATCCTCTGAAGAGCAGCAAGTGCTCTTAACCACTAAGTATCTCTCCAGCCCTTAAGTCGATTTCTTTATAGACTTGTCCCGACCCTCGTTTCCTGACTCTAGGCTCATACCTCCCAGTTTTTAAATCAAAGAAGTGTCAGGCCTAATGACACGCATCTGTAGTCCCAGCCTCACAGAATGCTGAGGCAGGAGAGCCCTGGAATCCTGGAGATCAAGACTAGCCTGAGCATCACAGTGAGAGCATCTCTCACCCAAGAAGACGAAACTAGACTCAAGCAGGAGAGGACCAAAGCTGAGAAGTCTCAGCAGCCGGACAGTTAAATCACCAGAAGGGACCTATTTTAGTTTTCAGTAGTATAATGTATTATAATGTCCCTTTTAATCTGCCGTAGTTCGTAACGTAAAAGTCCATATATATATCTATTCTGCACAATTTGGAGCAAAACTTACTGCTTTAGAAGCTCAGAATTGCCGTAGCTGTTGTCCTGGTGACTCTTTCCCTTGCCGTGACAAAAATAACGTAAGGCAAGCAGGTTTATTTTGGCTCACGCATCAGAAAGGATACGGTTTGTGATGGCTGGGAAGTCATGGCAGCAGGAGCAGAGGGCAGCTGGTCACATTGCCTCTCCACTCAGGAAGCACAGGAAAGGGACTCAAAACCCTCCCCCAATGACCCACTTCCTCCAGGGAGGCTCCACCTCCTCAACATTTCTCAACCTTACACAGTGCCACCCAGTGTTCCAACAGTTGAGCCCATGGTGGGTATTTCACATGCACACCAGCCAGCTGCTTTTGGAATGACACTGCTGGGAACTTGTAGCTCATCTGTTACCCTTTTGCCAAGCATTCCCCTTGTGAGGAACTGCTGATCTATCACTTTGGTGTTTGACTTTGTTTGGGGATTCCTTTGATCGTGATAAAAAAGGCCATCTCCTGTTGGTGGCAGCCTTGGCCTGTTTGCTTTTATACAGAAGGACATCATCAAGAAAGCTCCTTTGCCACCTTTCCTGAATAGCCTCAGGACAATCAGTCCTCTATCTGTCGGCCTAGCCAAGGTCCACCTGTGCCACCGCCTTTATCAGCCCACAGAATTACTCTGAGTGACACTTGCTGCTTTAGCGGTGGGGTGACTTGGGGGGTATATGTAAAATAGTTGAGACAAAGGCCACCCTTAGGTGTCCAGAGGGTGGTGGACGCTCAGCATCTGTGAGGGCAGTGACTGCTGAGGGCCTGGCATGGCACCAGTTGTTACTCCGGCCACTGCTTGAATTAGGGCCACACTGTGGTCTCATTATCAAACCCAGGGCCCCATGAACACCAGGCAGGTGCTTTACTAAGCTGCATCCAAACCCTAGAGAGGAAGTCTTCTGTTTCACAGATAAGGAAAACATGCCGGGGGTGGGGGAGGTGGTGGTGCACCACTTTCATCCTGGCACTTTGGAGGCAGAGGCAGGCAGATCTCTGAGTTTAAGATCAGCCTGGTCTACTGTCAAGTTCCATGACAGATAGGGTACACAGAGAAACCCTGTCTCAGGAAAAAAAAAACTCTATATATACATGCATGTATATGTATGTAGACCTTTCTTATAGGTATGAATAGCTTAAATACATTGACCTACATGTTTTATGTTGTTTTGCTTGGTTGGTTTTTTTTAATTTAATTTATTTTATTTAAAAAAAAACTATCTTTTTTCATTTTACATACCAATTCCAGTTCCCACTCCCTCCCCTCTCCTCATTCTCTTCACCTACCCCGTACTCCACCCCATCCACTCCTCGGAAAGGGTAAGGCACACTGCTTTGAGGAAAGCCTAAGGCCAAAAAGCAAGATATCCATCGAAAGAGAAGAGGTCCCCAAAAAACCAGTACAAGCAGTAGCTGTTTTATTTTTTGAGACAGGGTCTTTCTATATAAACCTGCTGTCCTGAAAGTCACTCTGTAGACGAGGCTAGTCTTGAACTCACAGAGGCCCACCTGCCTCTGTCTCTCAAGTACTGGGATTAAATGCATGTGCCACCTGTGCCCCAGCTGTACCCATATCTTAAAGCTACAAATTAGACTTCTGCAAATGAGAAGGTCAGATAGTTTATATATTCTGTTCTACTTACAGATTTTATTTTATTTTAAGACTCGGATCTCTGTGAGTTCGAGACCAGCCTGGTCTACAGAGCTAGTTCCAGGACAGGCTCAAAGCCACAGAGAAACCCTGTCTCGAAAAACCAAAAAAAAAAAAAAAAGACTGAGTCTGGCCGGGCAGTGGTGGCGCACGCCTTTAATTCCAGCATTTGGGAGGCAGAGGCAGGTGAATCTCTGTAAGTTCGAGGTCAGTCTGGTCTACAAGAGCTAGTTCCAGGACAGGCTCCAAAGCTACAGAGAAACCCTGTCTTGAAAAAAAAGAAAAGAAAAAGACTGAGTCTGAAGTATCTCAGACTGCTCTGAAACCCACTATGTAGCCGAGGATAACTTTGAACTTCTGATTCTCCTGTCTCTACCTCGCAAGTTGTAGTAATAGGTGCAACGGGGCTGCGTCCCCAGCACCCCGCTGCCTGCAAGCTTATGCCTAAAATAACAACACACAAACTGTATTCATTTAATTACTGCTTGGCCCATTTCTATCTAGCCTCTTCTAGGCTAACTCTCACACCTGGACTAGCCCATCTCTAATAATCTGCTGTAGCCCACAAGGTGGCTTACCAGGGAGATTCTAGCCTACGTCCATCCTGGGTCGGAGCTTCATCGCATGTGCCTCAGAGAGCAGAGCTCTCGCGTCCGCCCTGGAGATGGGAGCATGGCGTCTCTGCTCCAGAGAGCAGAGCTGTCAGTCTCTGAGCTCACTTCCTCTTCCTCCCAGCGTTCTGTTCTGTTTACTCCTCCCACCTATGTTTTAACCTATCAGGGCAAGCAGCTTCTTTATTTAATTAACCAATGACCTTCCTCCATCAGCAAGTGCTGGTATTGCTGGCACGCACCACCATGCCTGGTTTATATAGTGCTGAGAATTGAAGTCAGAGCTTCATACAAGCTAAGTAAGCACTGACTGACTAGTTACACGTCTTAAAGACAACTGCCAAATGCCAGCATTACAGTTCAACTGTGTGCAGGGACAAAGCACTGTCGGGACTTACTCGGCTTTGAATAGAGCCAGCTCCTTTGGATTTCATAAATTGACACTGGCTGTGTTTTTAGGAGCATGAATAAGAGTCGCAAGCTCCTGTGTTGCTGCAGATGTTCTTTATATACACAGACAGAAGTGAGACCTGCCAGGGCAGGAACTTTTTAAATTCTTCTCTAGTACCTACACCAGCACTCAGCAAAGGCTGTTTGCAGGGGGTGAATGGGCCAGTCATGGTTTGGGAGCTGGGATGTGTAGTTTATGCATGAAGTTCTGGGTTTAATCCCCAGTGCCTGCGCGCGCGCGCGCGCACACACACACACACACACACACACACACACACACACACACAAAGTCAAAGGGGAACACAATGGTCTAGAAGCCCTGTTATCAATATGCTGATCACCAGCAATAAGAAATGTTTTAATCAGGGCTGAAGTAAGAGCTCAGCAGTTAAGAGCACTGGCTGTTTTTGCAAAGGTCCTGAATTCAATTCCCAGCAACCACATGGTGGCTCACATCTATAGCAGGATGCCCTCTTCTGGCACAAAGTTGATAGAACACTCATATACACGAAATAATTTTTTTTTCTGAGATAGGGTTTCTCTGTGGCTTTTGGAGCCTGTCCTGGCACTTGCTCTGTAGACTAGGCTGGTCTCGAACTCACAGAGATCTGCCTGCCTTCCTCCCGAGTGCTGGGATTAAAGGCGTGTGCCAGCCACCACTACCTGGCTATAAATACATCTTTTAAAAGAATGTTCTAATCAAAATGAATCCCAAACTGGGAAGATGACTCAAAACCAGTGTAAAGATGTAGAGCATGATGGCATGCCCTTGTTAGCCCAGTGCAGGGGAGGTAGAAACAGGAGAAACTCAGAAGCTTGTCAGCCACAGGCTAGGCCAGTTGGTGAGCTATAGGCCAATGAGAGACCCTGTCTCAAAGAAAGTGAGTTGTGTTTCTGCACATGACACCTCTGTCCTCCGCATGCACACTTATACACTCAGGCATGAATAAAGTAAATTCCTCTGAGTATAATATACTCTGAAATATGTCATCCAAAGGACACATTGAGCAAAAATCCATCTAGTCTAATATATGCAAATACATATAGGTATATATACATAAAACACAGGTATGTGTAAGTACATGGGAATGAAGTCACAGTGATGTCACCTTTTACATCTGATGACATTTACAGGGGTATGACAATGAACATGAGATGATGAGGTCATAGATTTATTTTCCACTAAAGATGAATAGAACTAACTCTGAAGCTTTGCCAAGAGAGCATATAAGCTAAGGCCATGACAGATGCAGTCGACAGCAAGATCTTACCTGATCCCTTCTCAGAAACCATGACCTCATGGATTATCTCTTTATTTAAGAATTTTCACATTTTTTTATTGTAGGTGTGTTTGTATAGAAGTCAGAAGACAACTTGTGGGAGTCTGTTCTTGCTTCCCACTCTGTGGGTTCCAGGGATCGAACTCAGGTTGTCAGACTTGGCAGTAAGCATCTTTACTGGCAAATCCAACTCTCGGGTCCTGTTTTCATTTAGTTTTTGATGTACTGGGATTTGAATCCAGAGTCTCCTATGTGGTAGACAGGCATTTTACCAATGAGTTCATGCACTTGCTTTGTGTGTGTGTGTGTGTGTGTGTGTGTGTGTGTGTGTGTGTGTAGTGTGTGTATATGTGCGTGCATGCATGTGTGTGTGCTTGTGTTCATGGAGGGGCACAAATGTATGTTCAGAATGGAGGTCAGAAGATGACCTGAGGTGTCTTTCTCAAGAGCCTTCTATCTTTCCTTTGTTTTTGAGTCAGGGGTCTCTGTTTCTCCTAGAGCTAACTACACAGGCTAGCCTGGCTGCCCAGCAAGCTCCAGGGGTCCACCTGCCTCAGCCTTCTCAGTGCTGGGGTTACAAATGCATGCCACCACACCCTGCTTTTGTTTGTTTTTAAAATGTGGGTTCTGGGATGGTGCTCACATTGGTGCCCATGCTTGCCTGGCAGCTCCTCGCCGACCAGGACGTCTTTCCAGCCCTACAGGGTCTGTTAAGGCCGGGACTTGATAATTACACAGACTGACCTCAAACTCAAGATCCTCTGCCTCAGTCTCCCAAGTAGCAAGGCTCATGGGTGGCTCCCCACCTCTCTTAAACAGGATGCTAGGCTGCAGGGGACCATCTCTTACATCTGCAGAGACTACAACAGGACAGACACCTGCTCTAAAGCCAGCCTTCTGGAGCCTGACATGACCTCTGGCCTGGGTGGTGTGATTTAACAGGCTGAGGTTAGGTAAGCTGGGCTCTGGAAATCAGTCTCCCCTCCTCCTTCCTCTCTGGAACTCCAATCCAGAGGCCAAGAAAGAAGTTTCCAAGGAGCTTTGGACAACCCTGCTGATCTGTCATTCTGGGGCCTGAGTCAGGACTGTGACAGACAGGATCTTGCCATTTTGCAAGCTGAAATTAATGAAGAAGGGACATTTCTGAGCTAAGTGAGGAACATTTAAATCGATGGAAAGAGCATCCATTTACACAGAGAGAAGCTACAAGGCTCCAAAAGGCAGAAAGCAAGCACATTCCTCTATGATGCTTTTTTGCACACATGTGTGCACTCGTGTGTGTGTGTGTGTCAGTGTCTGTGTGTGATTAATTAAGGGGAGGCTACCACTAAAATAAATAAAAAGAGAACTGCATGATGATGTCCATTGGGGCCAGAAAGCAGAGTAGGAAAGTCATGTCCCCAAGGTCACTGAGGATCTCAATTCTGCACAGCAGGCAATAAAGCAGTGCAGACAGTGCTGACCTTGAAGTCTTCGAGCAGAGAGTACCTGACATTCTGAGTTTTTAAGAAGGTGGTGAAGCTTGGACTTCTTTCAGGAGTAGTTTCCCTTAAAGAAAAATAAAGTTTTGGGTACTTTGAAAAAAAGACAATGCTCATTTAATTATTCTGTTGTTTTTGTTCTTAAAATAGTCCCAGGGATGGGGATGTGGCTTTGTTGGTAGGGTGTTTACTTGACATCCTTGAAGCCCTGGATTTGACCCCTAGGACCCCACTAATGGAGGATGGTGGCACATACCTGTAACCCCAGCACTAACAGCAGGAGGATAAGAAAGCCAGAGCTGGCTGGGTGGTGGTGGTGCACGCCTTTAATCCAGCACTCAGGAGGCAGAAGCAGGCAGATCTCTGTGAGCTCAAGGCCAGCCTGCTCTACAGAGCAAGTTCCAGGACAGGCTCCAAAGCTACATAGAGAAAATCTGTCTCAAAAAACAAACAAAAATCTATATGTAATGATCAAATTAAAATTGTGAGAAAAGAACTGTATGTAGTGGCATATATCTTTAATCCCAGTGCTCAAGAGGCAGCAGCAGGGGCTCTGGGAGTCTGAGACCATCCTGTTCTACAAAGTGAGTTACAGGACAGCCAGGGCTATTACACAGAGAAACCCTGTCTTCAAAAACAAAAACAACAACTGGAAGAAAAAATATATTGGTTTAAATCAGAAAACAGTATAATTGGGATGGCAAAATGGCTTCATGGCTAAAGGAGCTCGTGGTCAGATCTGAAGACCTGAGTTCGAGCCATAAATTCCGTATAGTGGGAGGCGAGAACTGACTTAACTCAGGTTGTTCTCAGACTTCCACACACGTTCTGTGGCATGTGAAGACCCACACTCATCAGTGTGCAGGCACGCTCAGATGTGCACAAATGTACATATGCACATTATTTTCAACAAATGTATACAGTTCCATCCACTTCTTTCAATAGTTGCTAAATATTACATTGTCCTGCTGAAATTCTATTCGACATCCCAATCTCAATCACCATCCAAATATTTAGGGGAAAAACAATGTGTAAAATTGAGTTAAACTTTTTATGCAGTTATAATTCTTTAGTTTTCTGTGGTGCCAGTGATTCAGTCCTCGTCTGTTCCAAGCATGCATTTCTCTGTTCAGCTGCACCCTAAGTCCATGGATATGATCCTTATATTTCAAGAAAAGGTCTCTTGTGGCTCAGGTGGGCCTTGAACTTGCTGTGTAGCTGAGGATGAGCTTGAATTTGTAATCTTCCTGTCTCCACTTCCCAGTTTTTATAAACACCCAGTGTTTATGGTGCTGGGGTCTGAACTAGGTAAGCGCTACATCAACTGAGCTACATCCCCAGCCCTGGAATTCTCGTGTTCCATAAGAAGCAGTGATTTCCCCATGGAGCCTAGGTTTGGAGAGGGTCGGGGTTTTCTTCCCGTGCTTCTGCTCACTCCAGGCCTGCAGTCTGGAAGCCTTCCTCTGACAGGCACTGCTGTTGAAGAAGCTCTGCCTGCCAGGTAAGAGCCGAGCTTCAGAGTCAGGTGGATCCCAGGATCTGAGGCAGTATTTGCTTGGACAAACTACTTCAAACTTTCTTAATTTAGGTCTCATTTGAGGCTGTGGCTCTCTGCATAACCCTGGTCTGGTCTCACTATGTAGGCCAGGCAGGCCTTGAACTCAGAGAGATCCATATGCCTCTGCCTACTCAGTACGTGGATTAAAAGCCTGCTCGACTTAGGTTTCTTGACTTCTAATGGAGCTAACAAGGAAGATTAAGTATGATCCTGCTGATACCTAGTAAACTTCACCAGAGACACCTGCGAAGACAGAAACAGGGTGGGGGGAATTGAACAGGACAGGTCACATGATGTGACAAGCCTGTCTCCTTAGCGCCTGTTGCCAGCTTTCCCCTAATGGTTTTTTTTTTCTTAAAAAACAAAACAAAACAAAAAACCCCAAAACCTTTGTTGTGAATATCTATGGAGTATTCTTTCATTCTATTGCCATGAAAACTGGCTGGCTATTTTTATCCTCTTCCCCCCAAATGTATTAGTGTAAATTGTTTAAAAATCAGTATTTATTCATATATTTTCATATAAAATTTATTTTTGTATCTAGTTTTCCTTCTTTGCATTCAAGCTCAGCTACAGTACAGTCAAACATATTAAGGTGTGACTAGGCTCTCACCTGTACTGCGCCATCATAGGTCTGGATTGGGGAACACTTACCTGAACACTGTCACCACGTGTCTGGATTGGGGAACACTTACCTGAACACTGTCACCACGTGTCTGGATTGGGGGACACTTACCTGAACACTGTTACCACGTGTCTGGATTGGGGGACACTTACCTGAACACTGTTACCACGTGTCTGAATTGGGGGACACTTACCTGGACACTGTCACCACGTGTCTGGATTGGGGAACACTTACCCGAACAGTGTCACCATGTGTCTGGATTGGGGAACACCTACCTGAACACTGTCACCATGTGTCTGGATTGGGGGATACTTACCCGAACACTGTCACCACGTGTCTGGATTGGGGGACACTTACCTGGACACTGTCACCATATGTCTGGATTGGGGAACACTTACCCGAACACTGTCACCACGTGTCTGGATTGGGGGACACTTACCCGAACACTGTCACCATATGTCTGGATTGGGGGACACTTACCCGAACAGTGTCACCATGTGTCTGGATTGGGGGACACCTACCTGAACACTGTCACCATGTGTCTGGAGTGAGCTTTACAGTCAGGAAAGAGGCTACCATGCTACCAAGGCTTTGAGTGAGAATTAAATTCTCTGGGTCAGTAGTGTGGGTTGTCAGTGCCTGACCAAGACCCTGGGTGTGTTCTGCAGCACCAAACAACGAAAGTCTGACAGTGTATTTCTAAAGTTTCTGAAAAATAGATTCACGTCTGGAAAACTGGAAAACTCTTATTTTTTGAAAACTATTTATTTTTAAAAAATTATGTTGTTTGCTGGTACCGCAGTGGTGGCATGTGCCTTTAACCTCAGCACTCAGGAGGCAGAGGCAGGTAGATTTCTATGAGTTTGAGACCAGCCTGGTCTGTAGAGTGAGTTCTAGGACAGCCGGGGCTGTTACACAAAGAAACCCTGTTTTGAAGAAAAACAAAACAAAACAAAACAAAACAGAAGTTGTGTTGTTGGTGAGGGTTTTTTTGTTTGTTTGTTTTTTTGTTTTTTTGTTTTTGTCAACTCTGACCAAGCTAAGGTCATCTGAGGAGAGAGACCCTAACTGGAGAAAATGGTTCTGTAAGACTGGCTTGTAGGAGAGTCTGTGGGGATACTCTTGATTAATAACTGATGTGGGAGGGCCCAGCCAATGTGGGCAGTGCCACCCCTTGACAGGTGCTTCTGGGTTGAATGAGAAAGCAGGCTGAGCAAACCATGGGGAGCAAGCTAGGAAGCGGTATTCCTCCATGGTCTTTCTAGGTTTCTGACTTGAGTTCCTGCCAGCTCCCTTTCTTGATAGACTTCAACTGTGAGCCGAAATAAACCTCTTTCTCCCCAAGTTGCTTTAGCCGTGGTTCTCTGTCACAACAACAGAAAACGCATTAGAACAAAAGGCAGGGGTTTTAAAAAATCTTTAAGATTTATTATAATGTTTAATGTGTGTGTCTGTGTTGTCTGCTGTTCATGAGCAGTGCTCACAGAGGCCAGAAGAGGGCATTGGATCCCCTGGAGACAGAGTTACAGGTATCTATCTGTTAGCTATCTGACTTTGGTGCTGGGAAATGATCTTTGGTCATCTGCGAAAACAGAACGCGTTCTTAACTGCTGCACTATCTCTCCAGACCGAAAGATAAGGATTTTGAAAAACATAATCTGGGGCCAGATAGATGTGATGGTTCAATAGATAAAGGCGTTTGTTGCCAGGCTGGATAGCCTGAATTCCATTCCTCAGACCCACACGGTGGAAGGACTGGTTTCTGAAAGCTGTCTTTGATACACACGTGCGAGTGTGTGTATCACACACACACACACACGCACACACTCTCTTGTGCACTCACACTCACAAATGTAGTTTTAAAAGAAATTCATTATATTAAAACAAATAAAAATAACTAGAAAAAATAATTTGGTGAAAACTCTAGAGTATCTATGGACTCTCTCCTTCAAACTAAAGCTAAGTTCCATCACTTGGGAGGCTGAGGCAGATTTAATGTCTGGATCAGGAGGTCAAAGCCTGTTCCAGGACATAGCTGACCCTCGCCCCCACCGCAAAGAAATCAGAAGTGAGAAAAAGCACAAACTGGGGCTCCCCCAGGTGGATCAAAGCTTGTGATCACAGTAGCCCAAATTGACACTGTCCTTCCTTAAGTGGAGAGGCCCCAAAGGGATTCTTGGTGAAATTAGCCATTGGACCACGTGATAAAATATGGTTGATTCTACACTCAAACAGGGACAAAGGCCCAGGCGGCCATGATGAAGGAGACAGAGAGGAACCTTGATGGCGTTGGGCCCTCAGAACACTCCTGGGAATTTCACAAAGGCTCAGGCAACAGTACCTACCACATGCCACCTAGAGGCTGGACTGCCTGCTCTCACTCAGAGCCCCACATCCTAACGCCTGACCTGCAGCACGGGGGATGGTAGAGCAGTGAGGGAATCTTCTCTCTGGACCATTTCCACGTGTGTTTAATCCCACACTCATGTCAGAATGTTTTGTAAATGAGGGGATGGAAGCTCAGAAAAATTAAGATCTTACATTCAGTTTCAAATTCAAATTCGTATGCCAGTAAATCTAGTTATCCGGCTTATTGTTCAAACATGAAGCAATTATATATATTATAGACTGGAGGGACAGCTCAGTTGATAGAGTGCTTGCCGGCGTGCCCAGACCTTGAGTTCCATCCCCTAGCACCGCATAAGCTGAGTGTGCAGGTGCATACCTGTGACCCAGCTCTTGGAAAGTAGGCAGGAGGGTCAGAAGTTCAAGATCATCCTGGGTTACATAGACAGGTTTGGGGCCAGCCTGGGTTTCATGAGATCTTGTCTCAAGAACACAAAACAAAATCTAGAAAAGGATTATATTATAAAACCATGAAAAAAAAAAGTATTCCTGACTATTTGGGATATTTAGTGTAAAGAAAGTTCTCTTTGTCTTTCATTTTAAAGACAGGAGTTTCACATAGCCCACACTGGCTTTGAACTCACTCTGTAGCTAAGGACAACCTTTAACTCCTGATCCTTCTGCGTCCACATCCCAAATGCTGGGATAACAGGCATGGAACACTTATGATGTGCAGGGACTTGAACCCAGGGCTCAGTGCTTGCTAGGCAGGTTCTCCACCCACTGAGCTATATCCCTAGCTTCTAAAAAATTTTTTAAATTCTTTAAAAAAAAAATCTACTAGTTGGGGGGAACTCTCTCAAATAATAATAAAATTGACAATTAGTCTCAAGGCAGTTTTTAATATAACCAAAATTAAGACTACTGATGAGTTATGCCCCAGTAAAGATTATCCTGGACTATGTATAGGGATCTTGTTGAGACAGAGAGAGAGAGACAGGGGAAGAGAGCGAAGAGAGAGAGAGAAAGAGAGAGAGAGAGAGAGAGAGAGAGAGAGAGAGAGAGAGAGAGAGAGAGACTGCATTTTATGTTGCTTGTGCAAAGATGTGTTTAGTATCTCATATTTGATTGTACTTGGCTCCTAACAAGCCTGGCCCATTGATGGGATGGAAGCTTAGGCATGTGTAATTATTTTGGACCTAAAACCTGGTATTGCTTATGTTGTTGATAAGTTCAGCTTTTCCCTTTGTCAGTCTCTGTTACCAATTTCTTAAAATGCCTTATAGAACTTGGAAGGTGGTACACCCCCGTGGCATAGGAGTCAGGTCTGGGCATACAGAGGTCACACCTGATGTGTCAAGGTTGGCACTTTCTGAGCTCTTTCCTGTCTACTTCATCCTGAACGTGGGGCCATTGCTTGTGCAAACCTTCTGTCGCTTCTTCTTCTTTTCATTTTCACCTCTAATTTTAATTTGTTTGCTTTTGTCTTAATGGCTCTCGCTCTTACCCCGGCTGGCCTGGACATCCAGGGCTGAAGCGATTCTCCTGCCTCAGTTTCCAGGATATCGGGGGCTACATGGGTGCACCACTATACCCTGCTGTCGTTTTGTGTGTAAGTGTGGGTAGGCCTGTGGACACACATGTAGACACCAGAGCCATTTACTTTTTTTTTAAGATTTAAATTACTTTATCGTTTGATGTGTAGGATTGTTTTGCCTGCATGTATATGTGTGTATCACATGCACACAGTGCCCCAAGAGTTCGGAAGAAGTTGTTACGTGCCCTGGGACTGGAGTTACAACCGGTCTGAGCCACCAAGTAGGTCCTGGAAATGAAATTCTGGTCCTCTAAAAGAGCAGTCAGTGTGATTTTAACCACTGAGCCACCCTTTAGGCCTCCACTTTTTTTGAGATAGAATTTCTCACTGGCCTGGAACTCATTGAGTAGGTCAGCTAGCTTCAGTGAACTGAAGACTTTTCTGCCTGTTTCTTTCCCCCCAACATCTCAGGACACCTTTTTTTTCTTTTCTCACATTGTCTTTAGGGATCTAACTAAGCTCCTCACACTGGGAAAGCGGATAGGTCCTCCAGCTCCAGGTGAGCCATCCCAGCTATTGCTTGTTTTTATGCCAAACCACAAAGCCAACAAGGTCTGGAGTAGCTGTACCTCTAGGGTCTGGCTTCTCTCCTGTGGAAGGAATTCGGTTATTTGTTGCCCTAACGGTGGAATACTTACAAAACTGCAAACAACAGGACTACCTTTCAAATTGGCATGAGCTAGCTGGGCGGATAAAGGCGCTTGCTGCCAAGCCT
Source organism: Microtus ochrogaster (assembly GCF_000317375.1). NCBI lineage: Eukaryota > Metazoa > Chordata > Mammalia > Rodentia > Cricetidae > Microtus > Microtus ochrogaster. Next base: position 69,262,303 of record NC_022012.1, on the reverse strand, counting down.
GACCATCTGAGCTCGATGCCTGGGACCCACGTGGCAGAAGAAGAGAATAAACTCCCACAGCTTGTCTTAGGAATTCCACACGAGTTGTCTTCGGAACTCCACACATGTTAGAGGCATGTGTGCACCCTTTATTCCATTTTAAGAATTGAAGTAGTTCACATACCGTAAGATTCTTGTTTTAAAAACCTGTACAGTCCAGTAGTTTGGGGTATAGTCACAGTTTTACTGCCATCATCAGGACCTCCGGGGTATCCTCGGACCACCCGTCCCAAGACAAAGCTCCTTTTTTCCATTAGCAGTCACTGCACCCCACAAGAAGCCGAGATCTGCTACACTCCCTCGGTAGGGTTTCCCTACCTACCACTGTCACACACAGGGGATTGTGTTTGTGAACTTTGGCCCTGACCTTTCACGTAATTAGTTTTCCCAGGTCCTTCTCTCTTGCAGGGTGTATCAGAACTTCCTCTCTTTCCTGGCTTGGTCATAGTCTTCTTGAGTATGGGCCACTTTAAACAAACAAACAACAAACAGCAAACCCCTTCCTAGCCAAGCTGATTTTTTTTTTTTAACTATCGCAAGTCTATAGAGTCCTAGATTCACGGGAAGGGTGACGACTAAATCTCACAATTTTCTGTTTCCTGGAATTTTCAGATCTTCTGGCTGGGACACCAGAAGCGAGCTCGGTCCCGAGGTGGCCCTGCGAGTTTCCTTCCTCAGCTCCCTGCACAAGACACCAGACTCCCTAATCCTGTTTAGGAATCTGCGTTCCCTTCTCTCCTAGGCTACCTGGTTTCCTGAAATCGGACACCGCAGAGGACAGAGCTCTCTCTATTCTTGTTTCCCAAGGAAATTAATTCAGGTATAAAGGACTGGTGGAGGAAATATTTTTCGACTTTTCTTACAATTCAGAAAGGGAAAGAAATAGTATTTCCTTTGGGCTGCGGCCACGATTCTGATCTTTTATGCAGATAAAATATTTCTTAAAAAAAAAAAAAACTTCTAGGAAAATCAAGCGACTTGGGAGCTAAGTCGATGCTAAGTATCCCTTAAAGGGAAGAGACATGTGAGCAGTTTCCTAGTCTCCCCGAGTGTTTTCATCCCCTCGGTTTGGGGGTGTTTCCCTGGGGACGGCTGGGACAGCAGTAGCGTGTTCGGCAGGCTAGTGAGGCCGCCGGACTACAGGATCCACAGTCCTTTGGAAACTTGTAGTTCCACGCTTGTTGGTTACTTCGGCTTTCCTGAGGAGTGACGCTGAGAAAACAAACTCTGATTGGTCAGGCCTGGGCTGAATTCTCCATTTATGGACAGATTGCCCGGCCCGAGCCCAGGCTGAGCCAAAGAAGAGTTCGGATTAAGTGTTAGCAGAGAGAGGGTCCAGGCAGGGCAGCTGGACAAGCAGTCCCGCAGAGCGCATCGGGTGCATCGCCAGACAGCTGAGCATCGTCAGTTTCGAGTGTGCACCAGGTCGGCCAAGTCTTGCCTCACCTAGCGTCTCGGATCCCGCCTGGATGGAGTCCCGTCTGGGTTTCCATTGGCTCCTGTGAGTGCTTGGGTGTCTGGAGCTTGTTTTTTTGGCGAAGAGAACCAACTTTTGAAGTTCGCCCAGGAGACCGCGTTCCAGCTCCAGTGCCCAGGCTGCCGGACCCGGAGGAGGCGCGACCGAGGCGGGAGTCACCATGGTAAGTTGGCTGCACCGCGTCCCAGGACGCCTGACCCTGGGTTAGGGCAGGAAGCCTCGGAGCGGGGCACCTACCTTGGGCACGCTGCCCAGGCCAGGGGGTGGAGAAGGTGGACTCGGGAGTATGCACTTCTGGAGCTCCAGTTTCCTGCTGTGCTGCAAACCGGGTCTTGGCCGGGAAGAGGGACCGAGGCGGACAAGGAAAACTCTCTGAAGTGGCTTTCTGTGCCGGGAAAGTTTTGGTGGTAGTGTTGCTGTGGCTGCCAGCTGTCGGAAGCCAGGGTGTGAGCACATCTGTTTTCACCAACACAGCCATGGGACCGGGAACCTTTTTCTCCTTCAGGGAAGGTGGGGGGCATGCCCGTGTCCCTCGGGTCCCCTCCTTTGGGCGGGCACCAGCATGAGTTCTCTAGCAGGCTGATCCCGCAGCTGTCCCCCTGCCATGGGGAGAACCCGGGCAGCCCTGCCTGCACTGGTTATGGGCCGAGCGCTGCACAAAGGCAGGCGGGGGCGCCAGGTACCGCGGAGCACCTGGCGGTGGCCCGAACTGCTAAGACCCTGTGACGATGGCGTATAGCTGCAGCCACGCTGGCCTGGAGCCCAGGCCCGTAAGGTCCCTGTATGGGGTAAACACCTCCTGCCGAGGGCCCCACCCGGTCCCCAGCTCTAGAGGACCGCCACTCTGCTTTACACGCCACAAGTCCCCAAGAGAGCGCCCCTGGTTTTGTTCTTTCCCGCTTGGCGGTTGGGGAGTGTAGGGCATAGACTGCCTCTCTCTCTAACTCATTTGAGATTTTTGTTGCTACACGGAGGAGTCCCCGGCCCAGCCACTCTCCTCTCTCAGTCCCAATAACTTTAGCCACATCCCCTGGGCTTTGCTGTGGTGTGGTTTTACTTCAGAAGGACAAAAGCATAGATTGTATTTTGGAGAGATTGCCAGTCCACCCGGGCCAAAAGAAAAGGAAAAAAAAAAAACACCACTTTTTTAATTTAACTTAAAAAGTTCTAAAAAGCTTCAAAGTTTCTACACTTGTTTCTCTGTGGAAGAACTTGTCCTCCTGGCTTTGCCGTTGTTTACTGATGGTGAGGGTAAAGCTTACCTAAGAAGATGCCTAACATAGCGCTCACTTGAGAAATCTGTATCCTAGATCCCCAGCGCCAATCACCGGCAGCACAGGCCAGGCAGAGCCCACACTCAGTTCATGTGCAGCCCCTGCCCCTACGCTGTTTATTCAAAAGGATAACTGAAAACAAACGAAACCTTTAAAAGGCATCCTAACCCCAAACTTACTTTTTACATAGTTCAAAATTATGTTACCTTTGCCCCCAAGAGAGACTACTTCATTTATAAATAGGCTGCCTCCTTCAGTTTTGAGGTTTCAGAAGTCAGCCCACACTCACAGAGAGTACCCTGAGCTGCGGTTGGGTGGAGTTTTGCGGGCTGCTGACTGCTTGAACTTGAGCAGTGTGATAATCCTGGTGCCTAAGAATTGCTATAATTACTTTCCACGGTTCAATATTTCTTTAAAAAAAAGATAAAGATCGATGTGTGTATGTCAAGGACTTAAAAGAATCTTACTGAATTTAACTGTGTAAGTGGTACCTTGAGAAAATGAGCTTTCCCTTGTTAAATCCCCCCCTTTTTATGCGGGTAGACCCACAATTAGTCCGTGTTGCCTTTTCCAGAGACGTGGGAAAACGTCCTGGTAGTTGGAGCAGCTAGTTGGTCCATCGGACGTGAAGGAGGTGTGTCTTAGAGTCCGTTTCATGCCTATGTAGACAGTACATAGTCACCCCCTCGTGGGCTCCCTGCCATCAGCACAGATGGGCATGTTGTGGGCCACTTGGAGGCAATCTGTGTATCAGATATGGATGCCTGGGCCACAATTCACTGCCCAGAAAAGTTGAAACCACTGGCCATCCAGAAGTAGATGTGCCATGGACAGAACTCGGTGTGGAGAGTCATTTGAACAAAATTAAAGGAATCGTTTCTTCCATGACTTGAAAGTTTGAGTGGACTTATGAGCTGTGTGAAGTTGCCTGAGAACATTGACCCACATCTCAGATAGTTAGGCACCCAGTGAGTATGCTCGGTGTTTATGTAAGGAGTCTTAAGCTGAATGGAACTTCTGTGTTCTCTGCATCTGTCTGGGCCTGCCCTGTTGAATCCTTCAGCTGCTTAGGACAGGAAGGGATGGGCCATTACCCTTGGTGGGTGTGACCGAGAATTAGCATAGAGCACAGGCCCTTGGCCAGGCCGCAGGAAGAACACCTGTACTGTGAACTCTTTCCGTGTGCTTGCGTGATGTCTACGCTTGATTGGCAAGCTGATGGGATCTAGGATCATCTCAGAACAAGACCTCTGGGCGGATCTGAGAGTTTCTAACTTAGGTTACTAGAGTCTGGAAGACACATTCCTTGCATGGTGGCACCATTCCCTGGGCTGGGGTCCCAGGCTCAATAAAAAGGACAATGGGAGCTGAGCGCCAGCAGGTGTCTCTCTGTTTCCTGCTGCTGTACAGTGTGACAGCTGTCTCTAGGGTCAGCCGCCATGCCTCTTCCACCTTGACTGAACTATATCCTTCCAACTGTCAGCTTAGACAAGCTCTTCCGCTAGTCACTTTTGTCAGGGGAATTTATCACAATAAG
>NC_022012.1:69248443-69257876 GCF_000317375.1 Microtus ochrogaster | reverse complement strand
GAGAGAGAGAGAGAGAGAGAGAGAGAGAGAGAGAGAGAGAGAGAGAACGCTTTTCAGGGAGGTCTGGGAGCGAATTAGACGGTCTGTACCTAAGGCCCGATGACTTACTCAGTTGTGATTAGGGATGAAAATTCACTTCAGATTCATGAATACAGTGTATAATTGACTTCTCCCTCATCAATATCAACTATGGAACACTTGCTTGTCTTGGGAAACCCAGACTATATTGCCAGGTCGTAGTTATTGTTACCCTTTTCAAGAGGTAATGACCCCATCTCCGTACATCAAATATTCTGTTGACTCTAACAGATAGCAGTGTGTGGCTAACACTTCCTTCGTGGATTCTGGTTTCGCAGTCTGTGACAGGGTAGTTCCGTGGTCTGGATGTGTGTGGTAGACTAACACCTATGTATGTGAGTCCACTTTCTGTTTTGGCCCCAGAACATGTGATCCATAGGGTTTGTGAACAAATTCTGCAGAGGTGACTGAGTAAAATCTCCCTTGGCCATTGTCTACGCTTTATTCTCTTTTCTCTGTTGCTTATCATTCCTGGGTCACTAGCAGGGGTACCACACATGAAAGCACTGATTTATTGATTTATTTTGGGGGGAACGTGGTTTCTCTGTGTAACCCTGGCTGTCCTGGAGCTCACTTTGCAGACTAGGCTGGCCTTGAACTCAGAGATCTGCCTGTCTCTGTCTCCCGAGTGCTGGGATCAAAGGTGTGCACCACCACATCTGGCTGCAGCACTGACTTATAACTTAGGGATCTGGTAGGCATCTGACCATGGGTAAGTTAGGTTCCTTGGGGTGGAGGTTGGGTGTATTTAATAAGCCCGGAATCCATTTGGAATGCTTTCAGGGAAGTCAACCTAGCTCATTTCTATTGATTAGTTTATCAGATTCTAGACGTCCCTGGCCAAAATGACCCAATTCAAGTAAACTGGAGAGGAGGCATAAGTTTCATGGCAGAGGGAAGGTTAAGGAAAGCTGGTTCTGAATGCTTCTCCCTTGGGATGAGTGTGGTGGGCCAGCCTAGGGTCTCCCCTCTTGGCAGAGAAGCCCAGTTGGACACTGGATGGGCAGAGATGAGGCGAGGGAAGGTGAAGACCATTCCGCCCTGTCTCTGCTGAGGACTCCACTGGGAGGAACTCCAGTGATTCTGGAGGCCAAGACACAATCTGACTTCGGGAGAGTAAAGAAGGAACACATGACCCATGCTTACACTGACCATATTGCCAAGCTGTCTTGTTGTAGACAAGTAGCAATCTAGACCTCGTGCTGGCCCTACTGATGTCATGGAAAGGCCAAGCGTGCTCATCTGTGGGTCATCTGCTAGCAGCTTCTACAAGCTCAATGTGGTGTGCGTGAACCACAGCGCTTCCTCCACCTCCTTGCTAGCTAGAAGGTCTGAATGGCAGCTGCATGCCCAGCAATGATGTCAGCATTCGATAGCCACACCTTCTCCTGAGGCCTTGCTAGAGAAGGTGGTTGGTTGCCTGGTATTTTGTACCTGCAGAATCTGGTGACCTAAACAGGGAAAACCCTCGTGCAGATGCTAACTGGAGCTGTCAGAACAGGAGTGGAGGTGGCTTGTGAGTGGCAAGGCCGCACTTTCAGCTTCTCTTGTCACCCTTCACCCCTCTGTTTCTGTGAAATGCCCCAGATCCCAGTGCTGTGCGACAACCCTTACTCCTTGCCCCTTTCAAAGTGCAGGAGCTTGAGGTGTATTTCAAGGGTTACCCTTCTGGCTAGCGAGCATGCAGCTGTGAGCATTTTAGGACCCACAGATTCCGCTGTTCCTGGTGTGTCGTGAAGTCACGTGAGACTAAAGACCAAGCAGTGCTTCAGGTCTGCTGCTGAGAGAAGACTAGGATTCCACATGAGAAAGCTCCTCAACAGCATCTCTGTTCAGATTTCAGAACACACGTGCACACACGCGTGCGCACACACACACACACTCAGGGTCTCACTCTAGAGCCTAGGCTGGCCTCCAGCTTACAGACTTCCTGCTTCAGCCTCCCAGCTGAAGTGGTTCTCAGCCTTCCTAACGCTGTGACCCCTTAATGTAGTTCCTCATGTTGCGGTGACCTCCCCCCAATATAAAATTATTTTTGTTGCTACTTCATAACTGTAATTTGGCTACTGTTATGAATCGTAATGTAAATGGTTTTGGAGATAGAAGTTTATCTGAGGGGTCATTACCCACAGGTCAAGAATCATTACATTATAGGCATGTGCCACACCTGGCTATAACACGCAGAAATATTTTGAAACCTCTAGACAACTGTAGGATACTCTGGACCTCACAGTGGGAATATTTAGTCATGCTTTTCCAGATTTGAATTTGAATAATTTATATATATTATATATTTATTTATTATTATGCAATATAGATGTATAAAATATACAGTATCAAATATATATTAAAGGGTGTTTTCCATGCATGTATGTCTGTGTACCATGTACATGACCATGTTCATACCTGGTGCCTTAGGAGGCAAGCAGAGGGCATCAGAGGCTTTGGAACTGGAGTTACAGATGGCTATAATCTGTACCATGTGGATGCTGAGAATCGAAACTGGGTCTTCTGCAAGAACAACCAATGGTCTTAACTGCTGAGCCATCTCTCAAACCTATTATTTGCATGTGTGTGTGTGTGCACGTATGTGCGTATATTTAACAAAGATGCAGCAACTTATATTTTTACCATTATGTGATTACCTTTTTCTCAAAAGTATTTTCTTTCCTTTGTTTTGCTTTGTTTTGTTTTTGTTTTCTAGATAGGGTTCTACTATGTAGCTCTGACTGGCCCTGTTCTGAGATTTACTTTGTAGACCAGGCTGGCCTCAAACTCATAGAGATCTGCCTGCCTCTGCCTCCTTAATGTCGGGATTAAAGGTGTGCACCATCGCTGCTTGGCTTCTTTTATTTTCAGTTGATTGTTTTTGCAGTGCTGAGGATCCACCCCATGTGTACAGGACAAACACACTATTACCCAACCACATCCCCAGACCCTGATGTTTTTATTTCCCACTTTGCTTGGACTTGACATTACAGAGCAAATAAGAGGTTAAAGGTTACATGCCAATGGTATTAAAAATAAACATCATAGCTCTTTAATAATAACAAGCAAATCATGTTCTGAATTTTGTACTTCAGAATTTATTTTGGCAGAGCCAACAACTTTTTGGTCATCCTAGCAGAACTTTTTTAAGCATATTTTTTGACAGTTATATCAAGACAAGCAATATTTACAGATTCTTTCCTAAAATAACAGCATTGGCTTTGACAAGCCAGGGGCTTCTCGCTGTATAGCTACATGGTCTTGGCCTTCACTTCTGAGGTCCCACCTTGAGAACAGCAGTATTGTCTTCATTCAAAGTCTGTTTGGTTTTGGCTTTCAATTTTTCTCCTTATGCTTACCTATTTTTGTGTATGCATGCGTCTGTAGAGATTGAAAAGCAGCTTGCAGGACTCGGTTCTTTCTATCATGTGGGACTGGCAGTCCAATTCGGGTTGTCAGTTTTGGTAGTGAGTGTCCTTCCCCGCTGAGCACTTTTGAGTGGACATTTGTGAGCTACAGAAGAAAGATCATTTTTAATAAAAACTTCTTTTCTGACCTAAAATACTAGTGGCCATGTGACTGCCCTCCTCCTCACAGGGCTCTGTACCTGGTCCCTCCCAGCTGTCTCTATTCTACCTCTAAGGAGGGGGCACCCACCCTACTGTGAGTGTGCAGGTCAGGGAGACAGGTGGGTCCCTGTCCCTAGGAATTAAGGATGAGAGCAGTGTGAAGGAAGTCCTTGCTCTCTCGGGTGTTTAGAATTTTGATGTGGATTAACATTTACTCGTAGTACTTAGCAGTCGTACATCACTTTGTAGAGAGAAAAAGCATAGGGCACCTTCTAGAACACCCAAAAAGAGTTTAAGATTTCTGTCTTAAACCTTTATAGAGAGTCTGGGGAGATGACTCGGTGGAAAAGGAACTTGCCATACAGACATCAGGACCTGAGTTCAGCTCCCCAGCACCTATGTGTAAAAGCCTTGTATGGCGGCGCTGGGGTTGGGAGGCGGGTTTTAGGGGCTCACTGGCTGGCCAGTTTAGCTGAAACATGAAGCTCCAAAAATAAGGCGGAGTGACTAAGATATCCCTACATTCATTTCTGGCCTCTATATGTACCCACAAGATGCACACACACACACACACACACACACACACGCACGCACGCACGCAAGCACGCGCGCGCGGCAAAAGCAAAGGACCCCACAGAGTTTCGGGCTGTGGATGCAGCTCAGTCAACAGAACGCTTGCCCTGCATGCATGGAGCCCTGCTGTGGATGCAGCTCAGTCTGCAGAATGCTTGCCTGGCATGCATTTGGTTCTCAGCACCGCATATACCTGGCGTACTCGTGCATGCCTATGATCCCTGAACTTAGGTGGTAGATGGAGGTGGCCATGTGGCTTTGCAGGAGCCTCAGGAGTCCAAGGCTCATCTTTGGCTATGTAGGGAGTTTGAGACCAATCTGGAATACACAAAACTCTATTTCAAAGAGCAATGAGCAGGGTCGGGGGAGGAGAGTTGGCCATCCAGTTTAATGGCTTCCGAAGGCTCTGGATTCTGGCTGAGCCCGTGGCAGAGTGCAGATTTTCTGATCTCAGTCTAAGAAGGGGATGGATTAGAATCTTATTTTCTCAACAGTCTAGACACGACCAAGATCGTTTTGTTTCTTAGCCCTTTCAAGAAGGTCCGCTTGAAGATGAAAGCTTGTTATTTTTGATTCATTGCCACTGAAACTGTAAAAGATTATAAGAAATAAAGTCTGAAGCATTCACCCGTAATACCATTGCCCTGCAACACAGTAATTATTTTATGTCTTTGGGTTTCCTTCCAATTTATTCCAACACACGCTGTTTTTATGCCATTGTAACTAAGAGGCAAATATATCACCAAATGCTCTGTGTTTTTTTCCCGTTTATTTTATACATCCTTCATCTTGGTAGACATATTCATGGTCTTTGCTGGTGGAAAAATACATCCACGCAGCCTGACAGCCAAACTCAAGTCGTAACTGTAGAAAAATCTCCCCCATAAGTGTGTACACAGAAAAGTTGAGCCCTGCCCTCACTACAACCGCCGTTGCAATAGGCTGCTTGTCTTCCTGTGACTCTGGAGACGGGGAACCCCCTTTTTGGTGTACAGTTGGAACAGGCTTGGGGTATATGCTCTCATATCCCTATGTTCTAACCTCCAAATGTGTGCTGACGATGGGAAACTTCACCCCATGCCCCCAATCCTGCCATCATCTACAGGGTGGTACAACACAAGACCTTCTGCTTCTCCTGCAAGTCTCAGCTGAGAGATGCCTTAAACATAGCTCTGGTGGCGGGGTGATGCTGAGATACCACAGTTGATGTAAGGTTTGGGGACAGAATGGAGAGAAATGGAGTCTCTCAGTTGAAACTCTCACTGATTCTGCAGGCCCTACAAGCAATGGAAGATGACAGTGGCTTGTCTAGTCATGGCTGTCGTTGGTGTCAAAGTCTCCTACCCTGACTGCCAGGTCCTATGAACTTGTGACCCTTGATTCTTGTTGTAGGGAAGGTCCTGGTCAGGGGACTCAGTTGAGGGTTGAGTTACTGCCACTCCCTCACTGTCTGAACAAATACCTAGTTGGTTCAGGGATGTAAGGACAGGCATCTGGGAGCAAAGCCAGCCTCCCTCTGCATTTTGTGGCAATCCAGATGCCTTATTCTGGGGTCCAGGCTCTGTCTGCTTTACTATACTGATGCCTGGTAGCTGGTACCTGTTGCTGGTGTTCCTCTTAGCTTCTGGAGTCTTCTCTATGGTAGTCAAGGATCAGGCAGAAGCCAGCCAGGGCATGGTAACAGCATCATTGCCTTTGAGTCTGCGTTTTTTCCAGCAGGCTTTGTTCTGTAAGTCTCTTTAACAAAGCTGTCCCCTCCCTGTCTTCATGCTCCTGTTTCTGCCCTTGCTTTAAAGACAGTCCATGCAGTTGCAGCCTCCACAGCAAGTCTGAGTCAAGTTCTTCCATGCTAGCTTGGGATCCTTGGTCCAGTTTTTTGGCTCATTCATGTGGTTCTTTGTGTCCTTTATTCTCCCTCTCCGAATCTTCCACTCCAAGAGCTTGCTTGCAAGTTCATGGCTTTCTGGTAACAGTCTGTTTCTTTGGGGTCTGGAATGTGATCTCTGTCAGGCAGCAGGTGCACTAGATGGTCTGTCTATTCGTTCTGCACCACATCTTTGAGGGTCCCAAGCTTCTTCTCTGATGGATGGGCTTTCCATATGTCTTATGCCTCTTGTTGAAAGAGACCATCAATTACACCAGGTACTAACCCCCCCCCCCCCTTTTTTTTGGTTTGTTTGTTTGGTTGATTTTTTGAGTCAGGGTTTCTCTGTGTTGCCCCTGGCTGTTCTATAGACCACTTTACCTCCTGTTCATTTCTAAAGTCCCAGAGAGCTGGCTGGTCCAGCTTGTTATTGATCCAGGTTTTCTAGCAATACTTTGTACTTCCGGTAACATTACTTCCTTCCGACCTTTGATTATCGACTGGAGCATAGGGTTCGCCTTATTCACTGGCTACAACCTGTCTCATCAGTTATGTTCTATGTCCTTTTGGCTTCCCTCCTGGGCTGCAACCTTGGTATTGTAAAATACGGTTTCTGGAGCATGAAAGTGGGGGTTATCTAGATGGGGAGAAATTCAGGCGGCACCCTCAGGAGATCGGCAGCAGTATTAAAATGGCCAGAGCAGACATGGTTGGTAGTCATACGTGCCTTACTCCTTTTCTGACTCACCAAATATGTATTAAGTGTCTGCCCTACGTGCTGCTCTCTGGGGAGACCCACAGGGCTCATACCGCCGTAATATTTCACTTGCTTTGTACTTAAAAAGAGGTAGGACACAAATGTGATTAAATAGCATGAATTTTAGGCAGCATGTTCATAAGTTGTTTCTTTACTAAAGAAACTATTCTGTGTGTTTTAACATCTTTTTCCAATTAAGAAAAAATGCATATAAACACATACATACGATTCTTTGTATAATTTTAGGAGCTGCAGAAAGCTGTGAAACCCACACAAAATCATTGCTAGGGTTGTAGCAAATGTTGTCTTTGAGATGTCTATTAAGGTGAGTGGTCAGTTCTGGACTTCCATTAGGTTATTTGATTACTCAACATAGGCGACATCAGGAGTGAGTCCACACCGAGTGTCGTATAAAGAGCCACCCAGGGCACACACACCATCTTGCTCAGGCCTCTAACATCATCATCCCTTAGCCATCTTCCTTTGCTCCAGAGTGTGTGAGTGTGTTCTTGATGTAAGAACTCACCCCAGACACCGTGATTGATAAACCTGAATTATTTCTCGTGATTTTGTGCATTAGCTGACCAGTCCCCATCCAGGCTCTTTTGATTTGTGTGGTCAGCTGTGGCTTGGCTGGGGATGTGTGATCCAGGACGGGACTTGCTCACTTGCCTGGTAGTTGGCCCACTTCCAGCCTGACGGCGGTGATGTCACAATAGATTGGTCTTAGCTTGTTTACATAGTAGTGGTGATACCACAGCATCACCAAGTACAGAAAGAAGTGTAGGTGCTGATACACAAAACTTTTCTAAATTTTGTTCACATTGTATTTACTATCGTCCTCTCTGGCGGGAGCAAGTCACGTGTCTATGCCAAGACGCGATGGGAGAATGGACTGAGCTATAGTTCCTCCACCGCCACCATCGTTCCTTAATTGACTGAGTAATTTGGGGCAGGAGTAATCGTGAAAGCTGCGCCTCTTGAGCTTCTGTGTGGTGTGACAGATACCTCAGCCTTGCTCCCCACACAACCTCTGGTGATTTTTTTCCAGGGCAGAAAGACAATTAGAGACCTCTCAGCCTCCTTCCAAAATTGCTTCTTTGTTGTTGAAAAGAAAAGGTCAAAGTGATAGTTAACGACGAAATAGAAAGGTATTTTCTCTCGACTGAAGGAAACCGGGAAAATAACAAGCAGGTAACTTGAGCCCAAACTTAGAGTACCCTGAGTCACGCCAAGCCAGACAAGCCAACTGTCCTTTTGCACTAAAGAATGGAACTCATTGCTCTTCCAAGGTGGAGACAAGACTTTTTGCTGCCTGCCTGATGCTGCCTTCCTAGCCAGCACGGAGCTGTCCATGTGGAGAAAAATATTCCTCACTCAGACAGAAATACATATTTTCCTTGGCTGGAAAACATGTCTCTGGACTATAGGATGATTCTCAAAATAACGTGTGTCACTTCCACATCATGTGAGCCCCAGAGTGTGCCGTCTGCAGGCTCCTGTATGACACACCAAGTGTGTAAGATCGCTTGATTTTTGTTCAGAGGACTTAAAAAACCATTAGTCTATAAACCTCTCTGTAGTTTCTCCCCTTTCTTCTCCCTCCTTTTTTTCTGTCTTCCTCTCCTCTCTCTCCCTTTATTTTTTTTTTCTTTAAATACTTTTTGAGACAGAGTCTCACCCTGTAGCCCAGGCTGGCCTCCAACTCGCAGTCCCCGCCCCCTTCCCCTGCGTGCCAGAATTACTAGGATTGTAGGCATGTGCTTCACCACACCCTGGTCTTTTATTTACAACGTCACCCGTGGAAAGAAAACTAGCTCGTGATAACTCCTGGCCCATCTTTCTCTGCTCTCACCTTATTGAAAGCCAGTTCCTAGCTGGCATAACATTTCATCCACAAATGCTTATTCTATTGCGTTTTAAACCAAGGAAGACTTGGCGCCTGGTGCTCCTTGGGCGGGAAGAAGGGGTGTGCCCCAGACAACCAAAGCTGGTTGCTTTCCTTTAACTTATAACAGGGGAGCTCTTGTTTTATAGAATTGTGTAGACTTCTCTGGTCACTAAGGGGACTTTCCACAGTGTGGCCCAGTGTCCTTCACAGGGCGTCTGGCAGCAATACCTTGGCATTGACTGTCGTGGTGTATAGGACAGGGTGTCTCCCTCACCCTCCAGTCTCAGCTCCACCCAGGCCCTGCATTTAGGTGTCAATGGTAGGGAGAAAGTTTGTAGTTCTTAATGTCCTCATGCATCCTCGTCTGTATCAGCCCCAGCTGTGCAAAGAATGCCCAATTCTATGAGTGATCACATGACCTCAAGTATAGAATGTCAGATTAGAAATGTATCGGAGGTACCAACACGGTGTGGGACCATGGCTCCAATGGTAAGGGTGAGGACCTGAGTTCAAATCCCTAGGACCCAAGTCAAAAGTCAAGTGTGGCCACATGTGTGCCTGTAACCCCAGCACTGTGTGTATGTATGGTGGGGATAGATCCCCAGAGCTCCCTGGATACTGGCCTATCTCCAAATCCAGTAAGAGGCTTTGTCTTTGGGGAATTAGGCAGTGATAGAGCATGATACCTGATGTCTTCCTCTGGGCATGTGCAT
>NC_022012.1:69239974-69248343 GCF_000317375.1 Microtus ochrogaster | reverse complement strand
CACACACACACACACACACACACACACACACACACAGAGAGAGAGAGAGAGAGAGAGAGAGAGAGAGAGAGAGAGAGAACTATCTAGAAACTATTAGAGAGGCGTCTATGAAATTTATCTTCATATTTACATCTTTTCCCTAGAAAGAAGATCCATAAATTTTCAAAATGGTTTTTGGCCTCCCCAAGTAACTCCTTGATGCCCAGATAATTTTAGGTGGCCTGTCTTCCATTCCTGGGTCACTTAGCAATTTAATAACAAAGTTGATTGACCCTGGAATCCGTGTCCTCTGACTCACAATCTAGGCCCGTTTTTAACCTGCACTGACTGGAAATCCTTGCAAATTCGTAAAGCATTAGGGAGAAGGGAAGTTGAAAGTAAGCAGTAAGCTAAATTAATTTTGGGGGGCCAGTGAGATGGTTTAAGGAGTAAAGACACTTGTCGTCAAGCCTGGCAACTGGAGTCTGAGCCCTGGGATCCACATGGAGGGAGAGAAGCATCTCTTACAAGTGTCCTCTGACCTCTACACACCAACCGTGGCCCACACGGCCCACACATACCACAGATAATAAATCAAAATATTAATTTTAGTTTTCAAGACAGGGTCTCTCTGTATAACAACCCTGGCTGTCCTGGAACTCAATGTGTAGATCAGGCTGGCCTTAAGCTCAGAGATCAGCCTGCCTCTGCCTCCTGAGTGCTGGGATTAAAGGCATGTACCACCACCACCACCTGGCAAAAGTAATAATATAAACAAACAAACAAACAATTTTCTGTAGGATCCTGAGAAACATTACTGGTAAGGTCAGTGAATGCATGCTGCAATAGGTGCTGTTTCCTGACTGACCTGAAACACAGTCAGAACCTCCGCCCACATTCAGGTTTAATATCCTCCTGTGATTACAAAGAGAGGTCCAGCAAATGCAGATTGTATTTTATGCAAATAATTCAATTCCTATTATTACCCTGGTAGAGAATTAGTGGACATTAATTAAAAAATTAATGTTTACCAGTTGAAGACACCTAAGACGGAAAGTGGTGGGTTCTAGTTACTGGCCTGTGAGGCAGGTTTCTGCTCTCTGTTTCTTTACCGAGAAGCGCAGGCAGGGGTACGGAAAGGCTGGGCTAGCCTCTTCCTTCCAGTCCTATCTCTCACCCGTCCCCACTCTGTCACATCGACCACTTCCTCCCAGGAGTGTCCCTTCTGGCCTCACAAAGCCTCTCGCCTACGGCTTTAGTTTGCTTTCTCTCACTCTGATGAAACACTGACCGAAAGAAACTTGGGGAAAGAAAGAGTTTCTTCCATCTTACAGCTCACGGTCCATCACGGAGGTAAACCTGAGCAGGAACTCAAGGCAAGAACTGAAGCAGAGGCCATGAAGCACACTGGCTATTAGCTTGCTCCCCATGGCTTGTTCAGCTTGCTTTCATACACAGCCTAGGACCACCTGCCCAGGGTGGCGCTGGGTCCCCTCACATTGATTATTAATCAAGAAAACACTCCCACAGATTTGTCTACAGACCGATATGGTGGAGGCATTTTCTCAACTGAAATTCCTTCTTCCCAAATGACCCCGGTTTGGGTCAAGTTGGCAAACAAACAAACAAAAGCCCTAACCAGTCCACCAGTCCTCCAAGGGTAAGTAAGATGGAGCCTGGGAAACCTGGGAAGTAGACACTCTGCACCTGCTCAGCATGAGGAAACAAAACAAAGCCCATCCGAACAGGAGGAGCTCTCTCCTTCCGCCTCTGCGGATTTTGTCCTCTACCCGGCCCTGCTTAGCCCTTCTCTAGGTGAGCCGGACCAAGCATTGTCTGTTCTGAGACAAAGAGCCACTTGTCCCCCTTGTTTGAGAATGGAAAGCCAGTCATCGGAACTCTGTAGCCGTGGTGTTTAAGAGTCTGTCGGCAAAGGTGACTCTGGATCCTGCAGGTGTAAGATGGAGTGAGAGGCTGGGTTCCACCACAGTTGCTCTTCCTCCTCAGGATTCCCCAGTCCATCCTTCCTCTTGTCATCTGCCAGAGGTCTGCCCTATGGAACCCTGTGATGTTTCACTCCCAGGCTTGGATGTTGCCCACAATCACTTCCTCTCTACCTACGACCTCCTCTCTCCCCCCCTCCCTGAGCTAACAATCTCCTTCTCTTTTGGAGCCAGTCCTGATTCCTCCCTCTTGAATCTCACAGTTGCAAGTTATTGCCTTCTAAATTCTATTCACGCTCCCTGCAAAGACCAGACAGCTCTGCACACGTTAGCTTTTCCTCTGATCAATTATTTTTCAGGATGACTTTCTTTTAGTTTTGTATCCAGCCTCTCCTCCCAAGTCTGGTCTGCCTATGTGATGTTTTGTGAAATGCTATATTAGTTATGCTCCCGTTTTAAAATTTCATGAAAAGGCTGGGAAGTTAGCTCTGTCAGTAGATTGCTCTGTCGGTAGATTGCTCTGTCAGTAGATTGACTGCCTCAAAACCATGAGGACCCAAGTTCCATTTCCAGAACTCATATTAAAAAAGGAGAGAGAGAGAGAGAGAGAGAGAGAGAGAGAGAGAGAGAGAGAGAGAGAGAGAGAGGGGGGGGGTAGACAGCTTCTGGGAACAACACCCAAGCCTTTCTTACACACGTAAATTAAATCAAGACACTTAGTGGGGGACAAGCCTTGTATTTCTCTCTGCTGGATGGAAATAGAGACATTCTTTAAAACCGCACCCTACACCTTTATCTTGAAAGGCAAAAGTAGAGTGTGAAATTGTCAACACAGTGAAGTGCTCTTAAAACCCACCGCAGGAAACCACTGCAGAAGTTCCTTCGCTGAGGGTTCAGAAGAGGAAGGAACTGTGGAAAGGCACTGTGAGCCGGGTGTCTGAGCCCTTCGTTTTGGTAGGAATGCTGCAGTTGGCTGAGCTAACGTAGTGAGGCCCTGTTAAAAAAAAGAAAAAAACTGGGGAAATAGCTCCATGATAAAGAGTGCTTGCTGTAAAAGCAAGAGGACCTGAGTTCAAATCCCCAGTACTCTCCGTGAAAGCTGAGCATGGCCATGTGTGCCTGTTATCACAGTGTTGACAGGCCAGCTTAGACAAAACAGTGAACTTCAGGTCTGGTGAGAGAGCCTGTCTCAAAATAATAAAATGGGAGCAAAAGAGGAAGATACCCCACATCTGACCTCCACTTAGGCATGAATACCTGCCCACACACCTGCCCACACATCTGCCCACACATCTGCACACACACCTGCACATACACCTGCCCACACACCTGCCCACACACCTACCCACACATCTGCACACACACCTGCACATACACCTGCCTACATACTGCACACAAGGGCTGGGGATGTTACTCAGTAGAACAGTTGTCTGGCACATATAAGGCCCTGGCTTCTGTCTCTAGCACGGAAGAAAAACAGTATCAGGGCTCTGGCGATGTGGTACATGCTTTTAATTCCAGCACTCTAGAGGTAGAGGCAGGCAGATCTCTGTGAGTTTGGGGCCAGCCTGGTCTACATGAATGAGTTTCAGGACTTTAGAGACCCTGTCTCAAAACAAAACACAAAAGCATAAAAACAAGCAAACACACACACAAAAGAAAACACCAAGAAGTAAGCAGACCTGACGGGAAGAAGGAGCTGAGAGACATGAGGTGGGCTTTTGTGTACGTAGCTGGACAATGTGGTGTTTTACTGCACATTGATTTGGAGGGCAGCTTGGATGCTTAAGCTTTCTAGATAATCCAGAGACTGGCCAAGCCCATCAAGTATCAAAATGGGCAAATTTGCATACTTGGGGCTTTTTGTAATATGTTTTCCATGCTCAAATTCTAAGATCCTACTAAAGTATAAAAGAAAAGTTCCCCGGGAGCCTGAGTGGTGGGAGTGAGCAAACTGGGGAGTGGTCCAGGCTGCCTGTGGACCCGAACCTGTAAAGCTGTCTGGTCCCCAGTCACACAATTTGTAGTGAGGAATTTGGAATGGCTTGTAGACAGGAATGGAAGGGTAGCAGCAACCAAGGCCAGTTGGGACCTCCTATCAGTGGGAAGTTTTCAAATGACATTAGATTATTAGATACTGTTTACTGTTCTCTCTGACTTAGCAGTAAACTCCCAAAGAGGACATTTTCATGCTTGTGGCTGGGCTTGGTTTTTCATCCCAAACATTGGCCTTGGCGAAATGGGACAGTTGAGCCAAACTGAACCAGACTGTTCCGCAGAAGACCCTCAGCCCTCCAATTCAGCTCACTTGCATTAACCTTTCCCTGCGGTGGATGGATGATTGATGACTGCCCGTGGGCCAAAGCAGACAAGGGATTGTAAACTGGAAATGTTTTCAAAGATTAAAAATAGTCCCCCTCTGATAAAACCGCACTTGGGTTTCCTCTCCGGTCTGCTTTTAATAGAACAGGATACTAACCAGTGTGGCCGCTGAAGGAAGTCAGGAGGGCCCAGAAGGTTTCTGCATCTAATTCTTGCCTCTTGGCTTGCCAGCCTTCCACTGGGATACTAAGTCCTTGCTCGAGGCCACACAACTAGTCCTGACTTGTCACCCCAAGGGTGGTGCTGCTCTTTGCTGGGAGAAATGAAAACAAAATTCTACCAAAGTTCTTTCTGCTCCTTTCTCATTCCTGCCAACCAGGGACCAGCCTGGTGTGGAAGTGGGCAGCCTCTGCTTACTCTGACCTTGTGTTTTGACCTGGAGGGGTGGTCAGGCTATTTCTGTAAGTCTGAAAATGGCACCCAGGTTAAGGGGATGGGGGGGCTGTGAGGACCAGGAGGATGGGATGTTGCCTGCTGTGGTCTGTGTCTGTCCTGTGTCTCTCGGGGGAGGGAGAGCTGACTGACTTTGTTTTCCCTGCAGCTAACAGGTGCCTAGTAGGATGGCTTTTGCTACCTCCTATGGCCTCAGAGTCTCCTTGGAGGCCTGCTGATGGCTTAATTGTTTTGTTTATTGTGCTGGGTGCAAATTCCAGTAGGTTCGCCCGCTGCTCAGGAGCTCTTCCTGGTCTCTTGGCACCTCCTCCAGCTTCAGATGGCTCTTAATGTTTTCTCTTAAGGGTTTTGCCCTTCGCATTTGGTTTGACTTTCTCTCAATGGAGCTGTTGCTGCATGATGCAGAAAATGACTCCATTAAAACAACGCAACAACTGTATACACTCTGTCTTCATTATCTTGGAACCTGACACTTGGATTCACCTGCTTTAAGTTTGGGTACTAAAAGATTAATGTGTCCAAAGAATGGTAAAAAAAACTGCAGGATCACAGTAAATGCGATTATAATATATGTCGTGAGAGTTTCCTACTTACCTGTGATAATAAATTCTTGTTATCCGCATTTAAAGTGATTCCATGTAGTAAGTGCATTTTGTTATTTGTTTGTTTTTTTTGGTTTTGTTTGAGACAGGGTCTCACTATGTAGCTCTGACTGTCCTGGAACTCACTCTGTAGACCAGACTGGCCTCAATCTCGGAGACCCACCTGCCTCTGCCTCCTGAACACTGGGATTAAAGGTGTGTGCCATCATCACCAGGCTCAGTAAGTGCATTTTTATGACTTCTGTATAAATAAAGCATTTTAGATCAACAGACTTTATAATATATGGAGTAGTAGTTTTTCATCAGGGTGGAGTTTGGCATTTGGGAAGGGGAAGTGAGACTGATGGAGGTGGGTCTTTTATCTTATCTGTTGTTTTTATTGGTTAACTAATAAAGAAAACTGCTTGGCCTGATAGGACAAAAAATTAGGTAGGCAGAGTAGACAGAACAGAATTCTGGGAAAAAAAAGCCGAGTCAGACAGTCGCCATGATTCTCCCACCCGACACAGCAACAGGTTAAGATCTTCCCTGGTAAGCCTCCTCGTAGGTTACACAGATTATTAAAAATGGGTTAGATCAATATGTAAGAGCTAGCCAATAAGAGGCTGGAACTAATGGGCCAGACAGTGTTCAAAAAAATAAAGTTTTCATGTAATTATTTTGGTTGTAAAGCTAGCCCCGCTGCTCATACAACATGAGCTAACCAGGGTTAAATTTATTGATTCGGGATTCAGTCTAGGTGTGCTGGCCTCCTTAGGGAAGAAAGGCTTCCTCTTCCTGAACGCTGGACTTTGAGAATTCTCCAGCTAGGAAATCATGGGGTGGGTCTTAACGTTATAAATCACTGGAACAAACACAGGATAAGGCTATTTCTGGAAGCGTTTGCAACTCTGCAGGCTTGGCCTATGGGGCGAGAGCTCTTTATGGCTGCTCCCCTCTCCAGGGTTTTCTATCCACAGTCATTTCTATTGGCATCTTCAGAACCTTCCAGGGCTGTATGTACCACAATAAAGAGATCGGGCCCAATGGATAAAGAGCTTACCTCGTAAGCTCTGGGGACCTCTAAATTCAGATCCCTAGAAGCTGAATTCTGGATGCAGCGGCGTGCATCTGTAACCCCAGTGATCTACAGGGAGATGTTTGGAATGGGCAGTAAAGACCAGGGAACGTCTGGAAGTTTCTGGGCCAGCTAAAACAAGGTGGAAAGAAAAGAGAGACACTTGTCAAGGCTGTCCTCTGATCTCTACAGGTGCACTGTGGCATGTGAGTGCCCACACTCCACAGATACACATGAGCACGCCCTGTGTTAATAGGGCTAAGGGAGGCTTGGGGTGTAGCTGAGAGGAAGAACACAATTCAGAGATGAGGCCCTGGATGGTGGGAGTCATTACTGCCTCTGGCCACATGTACATTCTGGTAATTCTGTCGTATGAAAGCTACAGCATCCTGAGTTCTATGTCCTGCCAATAACTTGCTTCTTCGAAATACTGGGTGAAAAGAATGAGTTCATTTTCACATCTGTCCTTTGTAATTCAGATAGAACACAGCCCCTAGGTCATTTTCTATGGACTTTTCCTTCCTTGCAATTTATCTGAATCCCTAGAAGCCTAACTACAGCCTTATTTCCAGAAATGCTTACTTGCCTGCCTTCCTTCCTTCCTTCCTTCCTTCCTTCCTTCCTTCCTTCCTTCCTTCCTTCCTTCCTTCCTTCCTTCCTTCCTTTTTCTCTTTCTTTCTTTCGACAAAGTTTCTCTGTGTAGCCCTGGCTGTCCCAGAACACACTCTGTAGACCAGACTGGCCTAGAACTCAGAGATCTTTCTGCCTCTGCCTCCTGAGTGCTGGGATCAAAGGTGTGTGCCGCCGCCACTGGCTGCAGTATTTGTCATAATTGTGTGTGTATCAGTGATGTTTGTGTGAGGTCAGGCTTGCCACAGTCTGCATTTGGAGGGCAGAGGGCAGCTCTGTGGAACTGGTTTCTCTCTCGACTGTGTTTATCTTAGGATAAACTCAGGTAGGTTTGTGTGACAAGCACCTTGACTAGCTGAACTATCTCACCCGCTTTCTCCCGGTCATTAGCAAATTCCCTTTGAAAGAGTTTCCCTTCAAAACTGTAAGTAGCTGAGTCAGGGTAGAGACACTTGAAGAAAACTGAACCGTCTATCCCTGATCTCTCCTGAGCTGAGGAAGCGATTTCTCCTTTGCGTATTGGAGACCTTCCCAGCTTTTCCTTCAGCTTTTCCACATCCCTGCAGTCACCCCTCCTCGATCCCCCACAGCGCTTGGGTTGGATATTAAGGTTGGGCCTTTTGTTTTTTGTTTTGTTTTGCTTGAGACTGAGCCTCAGGTAGCTCAGCTGGTCCTCAAACTCACTAAGTAGCTGAGGCAGGCCTTGAACTCCCGATTCTCTGCTACGTGCCGGGGATCACATTCCCACTCCCACGTCCCTACCCTAAGGTTAGTTGTAATTATGTTCTTTCTCTGACACCGGTGGTCCCTGAGAACGGAAGTGCATCATCTGGTCCCTCTGGTTGTTGCTGTTTTGAGGTGTCTGGGCTAGCAGACACTCTCCGGCTGAGATCCATCCTCAGTCCCCCCACACCTTTATGTTTTTTGAACAATAACTGTTCTAAACTTTGAAATTTTATTTGCATCTTTTTCATTCTCCTCTTGGAACTCCCAATTCTGGACTTCTGGAAGTACAATCACACTGAATAAAAGTTAATGAAACTGTGACTCAGTGTGTCCTCCAGCCAGGGCGTGTGTAAAGGTGAGTCAGACAGCTGTGTGGGATTGGCTCCACCCTGAGGCAGAGGTGGGGGCAGGAGCCTGGTCTAAGGAGGAGGCTCCCTTCACCCCCGTTGTTTCCTATATGGTTTAACTACAATTTCATTTTTTTTTTTATAAAGGAAGCTAGAAACCAGGTGTGGTGGCACATATCTTTAATCCCAGCTTCTCAGGTAGAGACAGAGTTCTGTGAGTTCCAGGTTAGCCTGCTCTTCATAGTGAGTTCCAGGATATCCAGGGCTATGTGAAACCCTGTCTCCAATAAGTAAGTAAGTAAATAAATAA
>NC_022012.1:69231694-69239611 GCF_000317375.1 Microtus ochrogaster | reverse complement strand
GCCATTAATCCCAGCACTTGGGAGGCAGAGGCAGGCGGATCTCTGTGAGTTCGAGACCAGCCTGGTCTACAGGAGCTAGTTCCAGGACAGGCTCTAAAACCCTGTCTCGAAAAACCAAAGAAAGAAAGAAAGTTAATAATACAATTATAAGCTGGGTGGTGGTGGCACATGCCCTTAATCCCAGCACTTAGGAGGCAGCACTCAGATGGATCTACAGAGTGATACAGAGTGAGTTCTAGGATAGCCAGGTCTGTTTCAGAGAAAACCCTGTCTCGAAAAACCAAAATAAATAAATAAATTTAATAATAATACAATTATAAATCCTCAGATCTCAGAGCACATTGAGCTCCTAGTGCGATCCCTGTTGAAGCTCAGTATCGGTGCCCCTCCTCTTTTCTGACATCATCACCTGCCCCCAGGATGGAGGCAAGGATTGCCACTATCGTTACCTCGTTAGTTTTTTTTATAGCTAATTTATTAAAGTTCTGGAGGACAACTTCAGGGGAACTCTGCCATTTCTCTCTAGTTTCTTACAGATTGTCTCTGGAAGAGTTTCAGGTTGCCTGTTAAGGAAATACTTCCTCATTGGAGGCCAATGGAGTCAGCTTAGAAATGATTCAAGAAACTGGACACTCTCTGCCTAATCAGCCCGGTCACACAGTTTCTCCTTGGCTGGTTTGGGGTGAGATGAATGATCTGAATAGATGGGCTTTTACCCTTCCGTACATGGAAGGTGAACTGGTGTGTGTGTGTGTGTGTGTGTGTGTGTGTGTGTGTGTGTGTGTGTGTGTAGCTCTGGTCTGGAGGAAACACATAGCCTTGGCTAGAAGCATGCTTAGCAGGTGATTAAATCCACTTCAGTCACACTGGGACAAAAGGCTCTTGTTAGTTAGGAAATTACAAGTGTAAGCCAAAGGCAGGTGTGGCGGTGCACACCTGTAAGCGTCAGGGAAGACGGAAGCAGGAGGATCACCTAGAGTTTAAGGTGGTCCAGTGAGTTCCAGGCCAGCGTATGAGAGGTCTTACAGTTGTAAGACAATGACTCAACAAAACCAAAAATGAAAAATTGAAAAAGAGTTATGAACAGATAATACCAGAAGCATATGCATATCCTTAGATAGTTAGATCTGAATTTACAAGAGGAAAGGGAAATAAGTATCAAGTAACTATTGATCCTAATAAGGGTTTAAATCATCCTCTTCCCATCTGTCTGGATGTCTACCGTGCCCACATCTTAGTTAAGTTTCTGAACAGTTCCCGGCATCCCCAAACCTTCCCAGAGAGATGCCGTCCTCATTTGTACCATGGAACCCACCTCACTTGAGCTGGTCCTAGACCATGTTGACCTTGGGTACAACCATTCACTTTCATATCATTAGGAGGTTGAGGTCCAGAGAGCTGTGGTCTCTGTAGAGCTTAGAGGTACCTGTGGGGCTATCACATCATCCTAGACCAAGGGTGAAATGAAGACAGTGGTGTGACTTTTAGAAGCTTCTCGGATGCTTCCTTAATGCAGTCAAGGTTGAGAGCCACAGTTGGTGAATACTTAAGAATTATTGAGTTGGGCCTATAGCTCGGTTGGTAGGATGCTTGCCTCTCATATGTGAAGTTCTGACTTTGATTTCTCCAGCACCAAAAAAAGCTAAGTGTGGGGGTGCATACCCATAATTACAGCATTCTGGAGGTGTAAAGAATGAGTTCAAGGTCATCCTCCAACTTAATTCTGGGTTAGCCTGGGCGACATGAGATTCACTCACATCTATGTCTGTCTGTCTGTCTGTCTGTCTGTCTCTCTGTCTATATCTAGCTATCTATATGTTACCGACTGTGATTTGGTTGAATACCAAACGCGGCCTGACCAGGGTGTGTATTTACCAACTGCAATAGGCTCAATAGGAGGAGGCGTTCCAGGGTTTGCACTGTGTGTTTTGGGTTTGGGAACTGCTTATTAAATATATTGGCTTCTGTAGAAAAGAACAGACTCATTCCGAGAGGATGAGAGCTGAGCATTTGGACAGTGGTAGTGATGAGGACCACACAGTCCTCTGGCCTCCTCTCCACTTCGGAGCCCCGCCTTACACTGGAAACCTTTGACACTTGCTCGAAAGCACCTGAGCAATTTAAGGCTGTGACACAGGCCTGTTTTCCACAGAGGCTCCAAGTAATTCAGGTGGGAAACCTGATCACCCAGGACCACTGCTTTGCAGATCTGTGGAACTCACTGTTTATATCCTAGGCAGTGGGCTGTGCTTCGGATTTTCTTGAAGTGTTTTTTTTTTTATCCTCCAAATTACATAGATATGTAATTTTTTCTCCTGGTCTGGAGATGGAGCTCAGAACCTCGTATTCACTGGGCAAGACCTCCACCTCTGAGCCACACCCGTGCCCCTAACGTTTGCCCTCTACCTTTTGCTTTTTTTTTTTTTTTAAATGATTTTCCTCTTTTGCAACGTTCTGCACTAGCTTCAGATTCCTTCTCAGATTTACATTCTTCAGCTGCTTTTCCGGTCAGTCACTTCGGGCCACTCCCTGGCTGCTTGGAGGAGGCTGTGGTCAGCAGCCTGACTGCTTCCCATCCTGCAGCTCTACAGTCCCCTCCTCTCACAGAGCAGTGGCTCTTGTCGCCCTGGGATTTAGGGAATTAAGTAACCTCCCTTTCCTTGATGTCCTCCCCCGCTTCATTAAAAGTTACAAATTTTAGAGGCTTTTTTTTTTCTTTTTAAATAAATTGTTTCACGAGCTGTGATCCTGTACCATCCATGTGAAGAGAGTTGAATATTAACTAATTACTTATTCATTTATTCACTTTTGAAATAAAATCTCAGTATGTACTCCAGGCTGACCTCGACTCAGGATCTTCCTCCACATGCTTTATATGAACAGGTTTGTTGGTTTGTTTTTTGGTTGGTTGCTTTTGTTTTGTTTGGCACATGATGTAGCCCTGATTGGCCTGGAATTCACTACCTGGACAGGCTGGCCTCGAACTCACAGAGATAGATCCTCCTCCTGCCTCTGCCTCTTGAGTGCTGGGATTGCAAGCGTGAGCCACCATGCTGCACAGAAACCGAGTTGTTTCACCTAATTCAAATGTCTGGCTGGACCTTAAACTTCTTATAGAGAAGAGGTTTGGAAAGTTAGAGTTGAAAGCAGGGAAAACCCCTCTTCCTTTTTAGCCTTTGCACCCCCAGTCCCACCCACACTAGCATGTCTGACTCTAGTGTTTGCCCCCAGAAAGCTCTGGACAGAGAGAGCAATCATACCTACCTGTGGGCGTGGCTGTGAAGGTCAGAGGACAGTTTGTGGAGTTGATTCTCTCCACCTGCTTTCATGTGGGTTTTGGAGTGGAATTTGGGTCACTAGGCTTATATGATCAGTGCCATCTCACCAGCCCGCAACGAGGCTTAAAAAAAAAAAAAACAGTTCTTTTTCCCTTCCTTCTTTCTTTTCCTTTCCTTTCTTTCTTCCCGTCTAAAGCAGGGTCTCCTATATCTCAAGCTGGCCCCAAACTTGTTTTCTAGCCAAGGACTATCTTGGACTTCTGATCCCCTTGCCTCTACCTCGTAAATGCTGGGGTTACAGGTGGACGCAACCGTGCCTGGTTTATGTGGTCCTGGGGTATGAAATCGAGGGCTTTCTACATGTGAGACAAAGACCCTCCCACCCGAAATACACCCCCCAGCTGTTCCACTGCTTCATTAAATTCTACGGCTTATTCTGGTTGCCATGTCTCTTTACTTCACAACTCTAGTTGCGGATCTTTAGGAAAGAAGAAGCTGGAAGTTGGCTGTGGGAAAGAAAAGAAAATTGTTGACAGGAAGAAGCATAGGTGACAGAAAATAAAAAATAGAGAATTTGGGAAGGGGAAGCCTGGAGTCCCGGGACTGTTCTTTTGTGGCTCTTGGGAGGAGGTTGGCCTGAAAGAGGGTGATTGATAGGCAACTGGACCACTCTGGTGTGGAGGAGTTATCCGAAGAAAAGTCCACCTTAAGTCATCTGGTTACTTGTATTTCTCTCTGCACTTGGGAGCCACGGGGTCAGCTAAAGATATGGTTTGAGGCGCAGGCACAGTGAAACCTCTTTATGTCATACAGAAAATCTGCCCGTACATGCTATCATCACAGAGTGTGGTCAGCACCACTGGAGAAGGCAGGAAAGGATCTCTGTAGTAGAGGAATATAAAATAGCCTCTGCTTAGTCCCTGATGGGAATAATTCAAGATGAATAAGATGAGCCAGATATTTTCCTTCGGGAGGGCCGACCTCATGTTTTAAAAGTCATATCTGTAAATGTTGATATGATCTTGTGGTTTCACCCACAAACTCTTGCTCAGCTTTCCCTGATGCATCCTAATTTTTCCCCAAAGGGGTCAGAGACCTTGTTACTCTGACTTGTGGCAGGTTATAGACCTTTGAAACCTGCACCCCCGGCAAGCTCTTTTTTCCCCTTCGTGACTGCAGACGAGGGGCTGTTTGGAGACTTCCAGTAAGCACAGTTGCCAACTTGGGCAATGGGTTGGAAAACTTAGACAGCTTGCTCTGCCCAGCATGGATCTGAGAGTCAGGAATGTACCGTGTGCTGTACAATCCATTCCATCTCCTCTTTGAAGCAAAAGGAAAATTTCAACACTGACCTAGTTTACGTGGCTATTATAAAATGCCCCCATTAGTGAAAGTGGAGGGCAATTCTAACTAGAAGTGGCTACCGGATTCCTAAAGCGCCCCCTTCCCCCCAAAGCTTAAAGGATTCTACTGACCTCATGGCACGTGCAACTCTTGCCAAGGGTCTGATGCGGTTATACCTACTAGCCAGATCTGCCTATCCCACCAAGTTAATTCCTGTAGAAAGGTTTAGTTTGATTGAAGCATTTACTTTACACTCTTGGCTAACATTTCTCCATGGAGAAGGAGGGTGGGGAAAAAAGCAACTTCATCAAAACACAGTAGCCACATCATGGAGGAAGAGAGGCAGAGTATATGTTTAAGCCATTCTCAGTATTACTCAGGGAAAACTGCTTCTAAACTCGGGTTTTATATAGTCCTGTAAGAACTTTATGAGCAATGTACTTAGAGCAAGGTACATACCGGAAACATTCCTTTAAGGCTGGTGGGTCCGCTCTCTGCCGAACATGAAATACCAGAACATGGGTTTTACATGATTAAAAAAAAAGTCATGAGTGCTCATGTTTAGAAGAATCATGGTCCGGTTCATCACGGACGAACCTGATAATGGCCTCCTTCGCTAGACAAAGCCGGTCTCACCAGACTCCTTGTCGGCGCTGTTTCCAGGCCTGTAGTGAATGTGACTGGGCTGGGGGAAGAACTGTTCTCTAGAAGTTTGTATCCACTGCAACCCTGCATCCTGCTTGTGGGTTAGGCGGTCCCCTTTGTTTTCATACCTGTAAAATGCAGTCTTCATAATATTTGTGCTGAGCATGATAGTGCGTGTCTTTAATCCCGGCACTAGGGAGGCAGAAGGAGGTGGATCTCTGTGAGTTCCAGGCCAGCCATGTCTACAGAGTGAGAGCCTATCTCAAACAGCAACAAAGTATGTGTATTCATAACAGCAAAGCACTTCAGAGGCTTGGGGTTGCTTTAAGGAACAGATAGCATAAGGTGTTTGGATGAGTTTTGTAAACTATACAGTTGGAACTGACCTATACGTGTGCCTGTAATCCCAGGCGTGGGAGGCTGAGGCAGGAGGATCTCGAGTTGGAAGCCAGCTTCACCTGTCTCAGAAAACAAACAAACAGAAGAACTATGAGAAATTTACTAAATGTAAAGAGAAATTACTTAAGAACAGACTCCTTTTCAGACCAGGAGTTCAGATGGTCTGCCTTGGAATCACTGGAGAATTCTGACGTGGCCACACATCGAAAACTCAAGCCCTGTTTACAGAAAGCTATAATTCAAAAATAAAAGACCTTTTATTTTGGTGTTACTTGGTATTCTAAGGCGTAAAGGCATTAAGCAGATGGGTTTTGGTGGCGTTTGTTTTTGTTTATAGTGACAGGGTCTTAATATGTAGCCCAGGCTGGCTTTGAATTCCTGGTTCTCCCTCAGCCTCTTTAGGCTGGGTTTATAGGTATAGACCATTCTTCCTGCTGCGAGATTTGTTGTTTATTTAAATGGAGGTGTGTGTGTGTGTGTGTGTGTGTGTGTGTGTGTGTGTGTGTATGTGTGTGTGTGTGTGTGTGCGCGCGCACGCGCACGCATGCCATAGTGCCCTGTGAAGGACAGAGGACAACTTGTGGGAGTCAGTCCTTTCTTTCCACTCTGTGAGTTCCAAGGGTCAAACTCAGGTCATTAGACTTGGCAGTAAGTCCCCTTATTTGCTGAGCCATCCTGCTTGGTCCCTTGTTTTGTTTCTTTCTTGGGGGTGGGGGATGTTGAGCCTTTGTAGTCACTGGGTGTGGTAGGGAGAAGGGTGGCCTGTAGGAATCTCCCGGGACCCTTATTTTCTTCTTTCACACTTCCAGACATGTGTACTGTGCATCTTAATCATATCCAGCTCAAGCATCCTGGACAGGTCTGCTAAATCCCCTTCCACTTCCTCGTCTTTTGCATCCTCCTGGAGAGCCCTGTACCGCGATGCACGATAAACTTCTCAAGGCAGGCAAACAGCCAGCAGAGCGTCTGAGCTGTACCACACTAACCTTCCTCCACATGCGCTAGGTCCTTCTGTGCAGAAGTGTCCACTTCATCTTTCACACCAGAGCTAATTGGCAGTAAAGGCTTCACTATCTCATAATGGCCAGTCTCGGGAGACATAAGGTCCAATGTCCTTTAAAAACGAGTCCACCCCAGCCTCTGAGTAACTAGGAAAAGCAGGTGTTGGACTTCAAAGAGATTTGAGGCTAGCCCAGCCAGGTCTCTTTTCTTTTTCCAGCCATGAGCATCATGTGGCAAATTCAGGAGACGAAGGTGCAAAGCCGCCCTTGATGTAGGACCAAGTCCAGTTTTTATTGTCCTTTATATTCGACATAGATTTATTGATGCGAAAACCATGCTGTCATGATGTGGTCCCCAGCTGCTTTCAAAATCCCTCAAATCTCCTATTCTGACAGTGTCTGGCGGGCCCCTGTGTGTGCTTGCCAATGAAGCATCTGAGTGTGGCTTCGAGTAATTTTAACAAATTCTTTGATGATAGTCCACCTTTTACTGGAAAAAAAACCCCACACATCTACCAACCTGTATCAAAGCTTATTCTTTTTAGTTTTAGCATATACTTTGTACTTTATTCATCCTGAAAGTTGTGGACTAAACCAGAAAAAAGAATTTTTTTTTCAGTCGTACCTGCCTCCAGAGTGTCTTTGTTTTTCTCATTTCTTGTTTGACTGGGTATTATTAGTCTTAACTGTCAGCTTGCTATGTTACAACCTGGAATCTCCCGCAAAGAGAGCCGGAGTGAGGGATTGCTGGATTAGGCTGGCCTATTGGCATGTCTGTGGGTTATTACCTTATTAGTTGTGGGTGGCACCATCCCCTAGACAGCACCCAGAACTGTAAAGGGCAGGAGAAAGCTGAAAGCAAGCAAGCTGGCAGATTGGATACCTTCATTTCCTTCTGAGCTGCACTGTGGCTGTGATGTGAGCAGATGCCCTGACTTCCTCAAAATGAGGAACTGTCACCTGGGATCGAGAGCCAAAAAAAAACCTCTCTCTTCTCCTAAAGTGCTTTGATCGGAGTGTTGTATCCCAACAACAGAAATTAAGCTGGAAACACCTATTCTGGTACAAATATCTCTTTACCAGGGTCCTTCTTACTTTCTCTTCACTGCTGGAGATGAAACGGCACAGAGCATACAAGGCAAGCTCGCTACCGCTGAGCTGCACAAATAGCTCTGATACAGTCATCGTACCAACTTTTTTTTTAATCAAAGAATATTAAAGAGTCAGCTATTCCTGACTTTTTTTTTTTT
>NC_022012.1:69229701-69230609 GCF_000317375.1 Microtus ochrogaster | reverse complement strand
CACCCACTTTACATGGCTCTGGAGATCAAACCCAGATCTTTGAGCAACGAAACTACATGCCGAGCCTTCTCTGCTGGTTTGACCCAAACTGCTGCTTGCGTGGCTGGAGGGGGCTGCTGACGTATTTGCCAAGTAGCTTCCATGGCAAGCTAAAATGTGGACAGTGCTAGGGTGACACCGGTGACAGTTTTATCACCGCCACCAGATCCCACTTTGAGCCAATAGCCGTTTCTGCCACATTGTCACCAGTAGGAGGAATGCTGTTACCACACAGTGGGGAAAAAAAGCGAGCCATTCAGTAGCATTTTCCTGTTTGCACTTCAGTTGGGGGGGGGAGCATCTAAAATGTAGAGGTTTTGAAGGACGAGGTTCTGTTGATACGAGCCAAGACTTTGGCTGCATACTCCTCTAATCCGAGGCTCTGTTGTCAGTCATACTAACAATTGAGAGGAGCCAGTAGGAAGCGTGCCATGGGCATGTCAGGTCCCTGCTGAGCTCGCCACTCCTGTTCCTCTGGTCTGGAGGGAAGCAGCTCTGCCTCCTTTACCATCTTTTTCCTAGCACTTGGCAAACTGACAGTCACTGTGTGTTGAGTTAATGAATTCATTAGATGTTGGAGTTAAGAAAAAACCCCAGGTATAAAATGAGACCCCGCAAGGCTGGAGAGATGGCTGAGTGAAGTAGAGGACTTGTTCTATAAGCATAAGGACCTGAATTCAAAACCCAGGCACCCACAGAAAAAGGCAGGCATGGATAGCTGTAACTCCACAATTGGGGGCACAGGGACAGGCAGATCCTGGGAGTTCTTCACTGGCCAGCTAGCCTGGCTTACACAGTGAGCTTTAGGTTCAGTGAGAGACCCTTTCTCAAGTCAATACAATGGAAGAGTTCTACTGGAAGATTTTCAT
>NC_022012.1:69228473-69228885 GCF_000317375.1 Microtus ochrogaster | reverse complement strand
TTGACTGGGCGTGGGGGTTGGATTTTGAAATGCAAGGATATTGGTCATAGAATCATAGAATCATGGGAGATGTCCATCTTCTGTCGTGACGTTCATGATGTGGCAGGGGACTAAGGGTGGCCATCTCCAGCCGGGCTCCTCACTTCTGCTGTATCTTGGATGTTATATCAGCAAACACCTGCTCTTCTATTCCTGTCAAGTGAACTCATGCATGCATGGCTGCAGGCTCTGAAGTGTTCTTCACTTGACCATGATTGACTTCCAGAAAGGTTTTGCCTATTCACGTGTTTATCAAGGGCAGAAAAGGGTAAAGAATCATAGAAATAAGGCATATTTGGGAATAATTATTGAATCCCAAACGAAAACATACTAATTTCTTACAAGAACATAAGAATTTGAGAGTTATGTGTGC
>NC_022012.1:69219330-69227703 GCF_000317375.1 Microtus ochrogaster | reverse complement strand
AATAAATAAATTTTTTAAAAAAAGAAACTTGTAGCAATGAGGTAGGATAGTTAAAGCAGAAGCTTAAAAAGCAACACATGGACTTGGAGCGGAGATCTCAGAAGTTTTAGACACATGGCATTTGTTGGTGGATTGTCCTTAGGTGGTACTTGTGAGAGTTCCTTGTAAGGTCACCACAGACAGTTAGACCCTCCAAGGCCTCAGAGAAAGCAAGGTCACTGCCCAGGTGGTGGTGGCACACGCCTTTAATCCCAGCACTCGGGAAGCAGGGGCAGGTGACTGTCAGTGAGTTTGAGGCCTGCCTGGGCTACAAAGCGAGTTCCAGGAAAGCTAGGACTGTTACACAGAGAAACAAAAAAATAAAACCAAAAAGTAAAAAAATAAAATAAAAATTAGCTGTACTGTTGGACGTATTAATCTGGTCGTACACTTTTATCTCACAAGGATGTGGCAGCGACTAGAAGGCTTTGAATTCTTCTTCTTTGCCTGGGTCTTTGCAAGCTGATTTAACCTCTCCGAGAACACTGTCCTCCTGGGCCAGTCAGAGATGCTGTCTCCTCCATCTGCTTCAGCTTTCAGTTTTTGTTTTGTTTTCGAAAAGAGTCTTAGTGGCCAGTCTGGCCTGGATCGTTCTGTATAGCTAAGGATGACCTTAAATTGATGCTCCTTCTGCCTCCAACCCCCAAGGACCATATGCATGTACCACCACACGCAGTTTAAATGGTACTCGGGGATGGAACCCAGAGCTTTGTGTATGTTAGGTGAGCATTCTCCCGTAGGGTTTGAAGGCCCCGAAGACAGAAGGGCGAGAGAACAGACACTCTGCAGAATTGCAGGGCAGCTTTTGCTTTTCGCTTAATTTCTACGTGTGTGTCAGTTCCTGCCTAGTGTCTGCATCCCAGGCTAACAAAGGAGAGCTTTGGGCGGCATTCTGCTTGAATTAGCCTTACCTTATCTTTATTTTAAAACGAGCCTTTCCATTTCCTTTCTTGTCTTTTGAACATCACCCCTACCCTGCAATAATAAAAGAGAGCTGCGAGCGGTGAAATCAAGCCGAGAAATTATAGGACTGCAGAGTGCGAACTCCCAGATGCCAAGAGAAAAGCAACGTAAGGCAGATCTCAAGCAAGTGAACCAGACTTTCAGGTGGAGCTTTGTGCACAGAGCTGAGCTGCCGCCCGTGCTGGATGGCTCACCACCACCTCTAACTCCTGCTGCAGGGGATCCAACACACATATCCACGTGTGCGTGCGCATGTGTGTGTGTGTGT
This sequence comes from Microtus ochrogaster, assembly GCF_000317375.1. Classification (NCBI taxonomy): domain Eukaryota; kingdom Metazoa; phylum Chordata; class Mammalia; order Rodentia; family Cricetidae; genus Microtus; species Microtus ochrogaster. The sequence goes on along the minus strand of NC_022012.1, from coordinate 69,226,433 downwards.
ATGCATGAATGTTCTCTGTCTCTTTTTCACACACACACACATATATACAGAGACAAATAAAATAAGTTTTGTTTTTATTTATTTATTTATTTATTTTTGTTTTTCGAGACAGGGTTTCTCTGTGGTTTTGGAGCCTGTCCTGGGACTAGCTCTTGTAGACCAGGCTGGTCTCGAACTCACAGAGATCCGTCTGCCTCTGCCTCCCAAGTGCTGGGATTAAAGGCATGCGCCACCACCGCCCAGCAAAATAAGTTTTTAGTGTAAAATGCAGCTGGGGTTGTAACTTGATGGTAGAGTGTTTGTCCAGCATGTACAAGGCCTTTGGTTCAAGTACCTCCAACAAACAAATAAAAGAAACAACTTGGGGCCTGGAGAGATGGCTCTGCAGTTAAGAGCACTGACTACCCTTCCAGAGGACCCAGGTTCAATTCCCAGGACCCACATGGCAGCTAACAAATGTCTGTAACTCTAAGATCTGACACCCTCACATAGACATACATGCAAGCAAAACACCAATGTGCATAACTTGGGGCTGATATCAACAATGAAGTGGACACATGACAGCTCTGCTCCCGCCTAGGAATTGCAATCCTATCCTTTCTCTTGCGCTCACCACTTTGCCCCTTCTCATCTCCAAATACCGTGCGGTTCTGTGGCTCCCAAGCACCGACCTTCCAACCTCACATTCCACATGAGACTGCTTTCCCCCAAGCTCAGAGATGTCCGTTCCTTCATCTTAGTCAGAGGGTTGGAAAGAAAGGTGACTGTGACTAACAGGGCAGTCTCTGTAGGGCTGCCTCTGATCCCAGCGCTGGGGAGCCTGTGGTGAAAGACAGCAAGTCTTCTGAGGCCAGGTATATGTCCGTTTCTCCTTGTACCGTGCATCTGGGGGAGGAGTTAGGCAGAGGGCTGGCAGCCTCTTTAAGAGTATTTACTTTTTTTAGGTACTTTGTTCAATGTGCACCTCTGCTACCTTTTTCCCCCGCACTGTCTGTTTAACTTGACAGCACCGACCTAACACCAAGTCGGTGCTAGCGTCTGACCCGGAATCTGGAAAGAGCGCCAGCAAGGGAGGACGTGGAGCCATTTACCTTAAATGATCCTTGACTTGAACATTAGGTACCCCAGAAAGCCTGCCTGCTTTGATTTTTAAAATCTTCAATTACAGCACTTTGATTCTTGCCCTTAAGAAAATTCTCCTCCGAGTATTTCAAGCCACGTGGAATATCTATTACTGCTTAGGAATTTGCTGTGGTTTTCATTGATCGTGGCCCCAGACTTTGGAATATGTATTAATTTATCTGGGCAGAAAGTACAGAACTCCACATGCAGAATGCCATGAACTCTCTGCTGAAGCAGAAGGCCGAAGCTGGGAATGATTAATGCTAAAAAAAAAAAAAAAAAAGAACCCTGGAAACATCAGTGTTAATAACAATTGAGTTCCGGGAAGGTATGAGAAGATATTTTGCAGTTTACTTTCTAGAATATGGAGGTAATTGGACTGACTCTTTGTTTCAAAGTAGGGGTGGTTTTCCCTACTGTGGACAGTGTTTGTTTAGAGTCATTGGTAAATTATTAATCCACGTTTTGATGTTTCATGTTTGAAATACCAGTCCACCCTCTCCGTGGGGAGCTAGGCTTACGCTGTAAGCAGCAGAGGCTTCTGGGAAGTGAGAATAGCTGTGGTTTGCTCTTAAAGACCTTAAGAGGGGATTTAAAAAAAGCAGTGGCTCTGCAGGAAGTGGCCTGCTCAGTGTTCGACAGCTGGCAGTCACCATGTCCCAGTCATATGATGGCCTCCACTTGGAAGGAACGCTAATGTACTGTGGGAAAGTTTGGGTGGGCTTTTTCCTCTCTGCTTTGACTCACAGAGGCCCTGGAGTGCCCTTTACCAAGTTCCTGTGGCTCCTTTGAACAGATGTCAAAATCTCCTTGGGTTTGGAGTGACCCCAAATCCTTGTGCTCTGAATCTCAGGTCCATTCTTCTTCCAACTGTGCACAGGTCAGATGGCTACGTGGGTGTCTGAACCATTTAGTTAGAAGATTCCGGGGGCCCTCCAGACTCAGCTGCACATCATGTGCTAGCTGAGGTACTGTTGGGTCAGGCATTGGTCTCTCTGATCCCCACACTAGAAGGAGAGGAAGGAACAAAGACCTCATCCTAGCTGATTTAAGGAAGGTAGAAGAGCCCTGTCAAGCCTCGTATGGTGTCTCATGGGCTAGAACCCAAGCTTCATAAGAGACTGTATTTCTAATGACTGAGCCATGCTTCCCATAGAGCAAAGGTCTCAGAAGTAACTGACTGAGCACTTAGGAAATGCTTGCTATGTTTTCCTGTCAACCATTTTCATATACTTACTACGTAAGTAACCCTATGACTCAAGTTCTGTTCTGATGCCTATCTGGATGGCAGGCTCTGTCTGGTTTTATTGGTATGTTGAACCCAAGCTAAAAGAGTCGGATGGTGCCACCCTCTCAGAGTTTAAGTGATAAACTAGTCCTGCCTCGGGCTTTGTTTTTTGTGGGTGTTTTGTTTTGTTTTGTTTTTTAGCATAAGCTTATATATAATCCTGGTCCTTTCTCCCACCTCATCCCTTAGATTTTTACATGCCTAGTGCTTAAGCTTGGCAGAATTTGGCTAGTCTGTGCGTCTGTGCGTAGCCCTAAGCAGACGGCCACTCCCTGTTCCTCATCAAGGATAAGGATGACGCGTCTTATCCATTCACCTGCTACCGTTGATTGAGCAAAGGCCAAATCCTGCAAGGCCTTTGACTGCCCAGGTCACACTGGCTCTCTCACCTTTGATGCCTGACACCTCGGTCACTTGGCTCTGGGCAAAGCTGTGGGGCGATGGACTTGGGAACTCTGTCACCTCTAGCACAGGCCAGCCCCACCTATCTCGTCTCCTCAGAGAGATTAGAGCCTCACCCCTCTACTGACAGAGGGTCTTAGCTTTGCCCAAGACGTGTGGTGTGTGGAAACAGCTGGCCTAGTCTTCTTGATGTCACGTCTTCTCTACCCCCACACCGGGCATCAGCTTGTCTCACCATTTTTACTTATACAGATACAGTTTGGCCTCACAGCTCAGCATCGCTCTGTTCCTAGGGTATTCCTCCTAGAATAATGTAGACTGGTCCTTGTTGCTCTCTCTGTTTCCCGTTTTGGCCTCTGGAATTCTCTACACAGCAGTTCAGTGTTTAAAGTGAATAGATGCAAATGTCGGCATCGAAGCAGATACTTAGGGCTAGATTTCTTTTAAAAAATAATAAAATGTCTTTTTAAAATATGCATATGATCTAGGAGAGTACGTTCTGTCTTGGGTTCAATCCCTGGCACCCCACCCCACCCCCATGTCCCCGAATAGTAAGTTAAACAGGCACTGGTTTTACCTGTGACCTTGAGCTACATTGGCAGTAGAGGCTGGAGTGTGGGAGCCACAGTCTCGGGACACTGTGGGTAGGTGACCAGACTTGAGACTCAGGTGTGTGGTTTGCAATTCAGCGAGAGTCAAGAAGAGATGCTGCCCTGCCAACTTTTTTTTCTCTTTCCTACTGGGACTCTACCCAGTAAGCCACACCCAGTATCCATGTCCTAGGAGGGAAGGTATCTGTCTTCTCAAAGCCTGCTTTGGGAGTGTCTTCCCCTTTGTTTTCTGACTGGCAGTTATACATAAGATTTTTATATACCGTAGGGAAGTGGGCAGGATCTTGGCGGTTGAGACAGGCTCACCTGAATGCTCATTGGTTTCCTCTCCTGTTTTTTCTCTATTTGGTGACAGATGGGAGCATTCAGAGAGCAACTTGTCACCTTTAGTTAAAGTCTCACTTTAAGACACATAAGAACCTGTGGCTGCTTTAACAGGCATTACACAGACAAAAATCAGAGGGTTGAAGCCCTGTAAATCCATTTGTGGCAGGTCACGTGGGCTCAGGGCATTATTTAATAACCACAAGTAGGGGCTCGAGAGATGGCTCAGTGGGTAAGATCATGTGTGGCTCTTCCAGAGGAAACAAGGTCGGTTCTCAGCACCCAGGTTGGGTGGCTCACAGCAAGCCGTAACGCCAGCTCCCAGGGATTCAGTTCTGGCCTCCTCAGACATGAGCGCACACACATAATTAAAAATTAAAATCGTCACAAGTCAACAGTTACTTCTTGTGACACTGAAAACGGTCTTGGGATTTAAAAGAGCATTTTATTTATTTTAGCTTACTGTTCCCTGGTGTGCGTATGATGGGAGGGGATGTATTTTGTCATGGCAAGCTCATGGAGGTCAAAGGACAGGTGTGTGCAACTGGGTTTCTCCTTTCGCCTTCATGGAGGCTCCAGGAACTGAACACTCGCTCTCAGGCTGAGCCGACTTACCGGCCCAGAATTCATGTTTTTTTAATTGAAATGTAGGTGAGTTTAGGTTGACCTCATGACTTATTCTACTGTGGCGTTTTCCAGAGGAAGTGAGAATTATTTGCCTATTAAGGGAAATACATAGTTCTCTGGGTTTTTTTTTCTCTTTTCTTTCCTCCCTCTCTTCCTTTTTCATTTGAGCACCTGATGATAAGCTTTAACACAAATAGACCAGGAACTGAACCTTTGAGTGTGATCAGAGCCTAAAGAACCTAAAACCAGGGGCTGGGGAGATAGTTCAGCTGTTAAGAAAGAGCACGGATGTCTCACCTGGGTTCCATTCCCAGCACCCAGCGATCATGTGATAGCTCACAACTGCCCATAACTTCAGTTCTAGGAGATCTGAGGCTCCAAGTACACAAGTGGTATACAGCCATACCTGCAAATAAAAACATTCATGCACATAAAATAAAAATAAAAAGTAACCTCAGACCAGAGCCTGGGCTGTAGCATAGTTAGTAGAATGCGTGCCTCAGAAGCATGAAGCCTGCACTCTGCTGAATGTGAAAGCCCGTACAGGAGTCTCAAGTCTCATTACCCGTCCATACCAAGCCAAGTCAAGCCCCCAATTTTCAAGCCCTCTCTGCTAGTGAAGCTGAAGGTCATAGCAAGAGTCAATGCCTGCTTAACCTACTTTTGGGGGTGGGAGAGATGGGGTATCATTGATTGAACATAGTACGCTGCCTCTGATCTGCTCTTCTAACACACACACACACACACACACACACACACACACACACACACACACACGGATGTGCCTCTCTTGGAAAGGATTCCCAATACTGCATAGACACGGTTTGGTAGGACACACCTGTAGCCCAAGCGCTGGGGAGGGAGAGGTAGGAGAGGAGAAATTGAAGGCCATCCTGGGCTACATAGTGAGTTTGAAGCCAATATGGGATACATGAGCTGGAACAGGCTGTGGGCAACAATCCATGCTCACTACTTGACAGGTGAGAAAATGTCAGGCGGATGTCAAGTCCAAGGCCTGTCTAAGCTGCAGCAGGGTCAAGGCACATGCCATGTACTCAGGATACAGAGCAGCTCTTTGTCAGTGTGAGCTACTTCAAGGAAGAAAGGGTGCTTTAAGTTTAATTCTAAAAAGATAAAGAGGAAGGGCTAGATTCGTTTCTTAAAAGGTAATGGTATCTTTTCATGAAGAAAAAAACCACTTAACAAAGTGATTGTACCAAATCTAGGACCTCCTGTATGCTAAGCTATACCCTCGCCCTCCTGTTTAGTGTTTGCTGTTTATGCTCTTATTGTTATCTTTAATTGGATTATTTTTGTGCTACTGAGGTTTGAAGACTTGACCTTGAGCTTGCTAGGCAAATGAACCACCATTGAGCTATATCCAGCCCATGTCTGTCTTGTTTTAAGATGTGTTATTCAAGGGCTGGAGAGGTGGCTCAGTGGTTTCAGAGTACTGACTGCTCTTCCAAGGACCCAGATTTGATTCCTGGCACCCACGTGGCAGCTCACAGCCATCTCTAACTCCAGTTCCAGTGGATCCAGTGTCCTCCTGGATCCTGTGAGTACGAGACAGAGATGTGAGACACAGATGTGCATTCATATAACACCCATGCACATAGAATAATAATAAAAGTTTTTAAAAGTCCATGTTACTTATACCATGAAGCCGAGTTACATTATGTAAGCCATCTCAACTCTCAGCTTGTGGACAGAGTGTGCACAGCTCGTCTTACAATGTCTGAGACTCTACCTGAGCTGAAGGCTATCAGTCAACCCATAAAAATCCCTGCGTCTGTTATTTGGAGATCCTTTTTCTTTTAACCGAATGAAAAATTGAGCTATTTAAGTTGTTAAACCCCTTAAAGGGAAGGTAGTTCCTCCGTTAGCTTCCCCATCCCCCGCCTCCACCCCGGACTGGGACGCTGTATGACAGAGTTCCCCCAGACTGGGATGGAGTCCCCTCTGGGTTTTCTAAAGTGCAGATGTCATTTGCTGCCTCCCATCCACAGAGGTGTGCGCTCGTCTCCCTTTCCCACTTCCTGCAGTGATCTTTGACCAGCCTACCTGCTATTGGCGGAGCCTTAGCTTCCTATTTATGACTTGTTGCTAGAGTCAGGCCTGCCCCCCCCCCACACACACCACACACTGCTCAGCTGTGACTGACTGCTAGCTCCTGGCTTGTTTTTCTCCATCTTCAGGCAGTCGCTGGGGTTTCCAGGGCTGCGGAAGTTCCCATGAGGGGTATTTGCTGTTCCAGGCTCAGACACCAGGCCCTTGGCTTTGGCTACAGATTTTGCTTAAGCCTGGGCTTACCCCTGACTTCCAGGCCCCCTCCCCTCTGTAACGGCAGTGCAGCCCACACAACACTCCTAGATGGAGTCTCACCCCATTTTTCACTTAATACCAGAATATTAATTTCCAGGTTAAGGTTGTGTCCCTTTTTTTGAATTTTAGTTTTCTTTGGGTATTGTGTCTGCAGGTATGAAGGTGCACCATATATTTTACCTGGCGCTGAGGGAAGCCAGAGAGGGTCTTGAATTTCTTGGGACTGGAGTTACAGATGGCTGTGAGCCACCATATAGGTGCCGGGAATAAAAACCATGACCTCTGCAAGAGCAGCAAGCGCTTTTAACCACTAAGTCAACTCTCCAGCCCCCAAATTGTGTCTTTTTTTAAAATTATGTTACAAAACCACTATTTTTTTTTTGGTTTTTTTTTTTTTTTTTTTT
>NC_022012.1:69215930-69218981 GCF_000317375.1 Microtus ochrogaster | reverse complement strand
TTTGAGTGTGATCAGAGCCTAAAGAACCTAAAACCAGGTGCTGCTCCCTAACCTGTTAAGGTTGACTTAGCACATCAGAAAAGGCTTTTAAATTACATTTTTAAATTACTTGTGTTCGTGTGTGTATGTGTGTGTGTCGGGGTCAGAGGACAACTTTTGGGGGGCAGTTCTCTTTCCACTAGTGGGTCCTGGGGTTCAACTCAGGTGGTCATTCTTAGAGATCAGTGCCTGTACCCACTGAGCTATCTCACCAAGCCCAGAAATATGGCTTCTCCTGATGTGAAGTTAAAAAGACATTAAAATGCAAAAGGACCAACTTTAATAAGTGTCAAAGACGAAACGACCAGGATGCTTTTTGAAGCAGCAAAATCTGGGCCGTGACTTGGTTGGGCTTCGCTTACCTATAGTCAGGCTGATGCTCTAAAAACAGCTGAGTGGACAGGTACCTTCCTCCCTCGTGCCTGCTTGCTCAACTTCCACCTCACTGGTTCTAGGCAAGCAGTTTGGACTTCAGGAGCCATAGTGCACTCGGACGGTTTGGCCTTGGGTATGAAGAGATGTCTCTGCATTCACAGCACTGACTGACCTTTCAGAGAACCTCGTGGTCCCCAGCACCCATGTGGTGGCTCACAACAGTATCTAACTCCAGTTCCTGGGGATCTGATGTCCTTGTCCACTTCTGACTTCCTCCAGCACCAGGCATGCGCATGACATGCATGTATGCACGCACTCATACACATAAAATAAAAATCATTATTTTGCCAGGTGTTGGTGCATCCCTTTAAGCCCAGCACTCAGGAGGCAGAGGCAGGGGGAAATCTCTCTAAGTTCAAGGCAACCCTGATCTACAGGGCAACTTCCAGGATGACCAGAGCTTATCCTGAGAAACCCTGTCTCAAAATATCAAAAACCAAGTGTGTATGGGTGTTTTCCCTCTGGTCTGTGTGTGTACCACATGTGCACAGTGCCCTCAGCGGCCAGTGGAGGGCGTTGGATCCCCTGGACTTGGAATTTCTGACTCTTGTGAATCCCTGTACAGCTTCTGGGAATTGACCTCAAATCCTCTGGCAGAGTAGCAAATGCTCTTAACATCAGAACCATCTCTCCAGCTCCTAAATTTGTATTTTAAGAAAGAAGTTTGTACTTTTGTAGCTAAGAATGATGTGGGGTTTTGTTGTTCGTTTTTCAAATAAAGTAGGTTTTTATTTGTTTGTTTTTTGAGACAAGGTCTGGAGTATCTAAGCCTGGTCTTGAACTTGATACAAATCCAAGGTTTCCTCGTCTATGTGGATGAGACTGCCTGCCTCACAAGGTCATAAGGTCAGCCACCAAGAGTGGATTAGCTCACAGGAGGGAGTCAGAGAATTGCTGATTGTAGGTCACACCAGCCTTCCTTCCTGGCCCTCAGTCTCCCTGAGGCTCCTGATGAGTCAGACAGTCTGAGCCCCAGCCCTCTCTCCTAGTCAGGGGTTATGGCATTGGTAGACTGGTCCTCCCCCGCAGCCAGCCTTCCTCGCCGTGGTGGCATGGTACCAACCCTAGCTAGCACTGCCCCTCTGATCACAGCCTGGGTCCTCTGTCTGAGTATGGTCTGTGCAGAAGTAGGGAACCGCCCTACATGGTCACTTGTGTATCCCACTAAGTGATCTTTGGTTGTTTTGTTTTTTAAATACTTAATTTTTTTAATTATTATTTTTTTCATGTGTATGGGTCTTTTGCCTGAATGTATGTCTACACACCATGTGTGTGCCTGGTGCCCACAGAAGTCAGAAGAAGAAAGACATCAGATCCCTAGGGACTGTACAGATGGTTGCGAGCTGCCACGTGGGTGCAGGGAACCAAAAAACCCAGGTCCCCCGGAAGAGCAGCCAGTGTTCCTAACCACAGAGCCATCCATATCTCTAGCCTGAGCCTTTTTCTTTCTTCAGTCCCAGTGGAGAGAGGGCCATTCCTATGACAGGCAAACGCCCTACCACTGAGCCTCCAGCCCTCAGCCTCTCCTCTAGGCCTCTTACTGAGGTCTCATCTAACCTTGTTAGATGGGTGTGGATGGATGGGGCACTAGGCTAGAGTATGTAATGTTTCTCTTGGTCCAAACACAAACATCAGGTGAGCTTTTTTCTGACCTGGTGGTGGTGGTAGGTGGGGGGAGCGGGGAGGATGGCCGTCCTATCAAGACTACAACTCAACGTTCTGAAATATTCTGGAATTGCTGAGGCTGTTCGTGTGGCCCTGCGACTGACAAGGCCATGGGTGTTAGTTAGGAACTAGGTCTTAGCAATGCTGCCCTTCACAGACCCTGTGCCAACTCCAGGTTCAATTTCCCCTTCAGTTCCAACTTCAAGTGTGTGTCGCTTGCTCTGTGTGACATGTTCCTTAGGAAGCACGAAGCGTTCATGGAAATACGGGAAGAGATTCGCTAGTCAGCCTGGAGGACTTTGCATAAATCCTCTGAGCTGTGTGCTGTGAGAATGGAAGGGTTTGGGGGTACAGTTCACACCACACAAAATAAACGTTAGAATTGACAGTCTAGTCTGTATTGGCAAGAAGTGAGCAGAAGTCAAGAGGGATAGGTGGATGGGAGGCAGTGTATGCGATCATGTGATCGGTCATCCCAGAATTCTTTCTCCTAGTCTTTTTATTTTTAATTTCATCTTTCTGCAGTACTGTTGAAATGAGGGAGAGCTAGCTACAGTTTTGGTCTGTTTGTTTTGTTTTTGGCAGACTTGGAGATGAGTTCCTTAGCATCTCGGCTTGGAGAGCAGACCCTTTTCTCTGTCAGGAAGCTTGCGAAAGCCCTGGAAAAATGGTACCCACTCTGCTGTCAAGGATTTTTATAAGGGTCAAGTAGCCTTGGTCCAGGGTTAGCCCAGAGTGACTTGTGACTTGGCTTCAGTCATTTAGAGAGTGCCACAGCTGCTCTGTGAGAGGTTTTATTAGTCACAAACCTGGACACACTCAGTGTCTAAGATGGTGAGAGATTGCTGTCCCCTGGTCTAAGGTCCCATCCTGTCCCTCCCCTTCCCCCGCTTCTCCCTTCCTGACACACAT
>NC_022012.1:69209510-69215735 GCF_000317375.1 Microtus ochrogaster | reverse complement strand
CCTCATTTGGAGTCTGCTCTTTTCATTGCCTTTCTCTCCTATTGCCATTCATTGCTGCTTCTCAGAAACACCCCAAGCCAACCCCAGCAGCACTTACTGCCTCAATGTAAAGTCTGTTTCTTCATGTTTGTAAATCCTCCCCCCACCCTGGAATATGTCTTTAAAACAATACAGAAACACCGAGTCGCAGGGTGCCTGCCTGGCATGTGTGACGGTCCCTCTGTCCCCAAAGATACTATGAAAAATGTCCCATGAGTGACCTCCTCAGTATAATAGTCTTTCCTTTCCTGGGTTTCCTCTGTTTGCTCATCCCCCTCTCCACCATTGTTTAACATAGTTAAGGCACACAGTTGCCTTTGGGGGGTTTTGTTTTGTGTTTTTATACAAGATCTCTTGTAACCCCAGCTGTCCTGGAATTCTGTGTGGCCAAGGATGATCTTGAATTTCTGACCCTCCATCCTCCTCTCCTCAAGTGATTACAGGTGTTTGCCGATGTGCCCAGCTTCTTCTGCACTGTGAATGGAAGCTAGGGTTTTGTGTTTGGTGGGGAAGCACTCAGCCCAGTGAGTCACAGCCCCATTGCTATTCCAAGTCAGAAAAAAAAGGAAACTGAAGTACCGAGAAAGAGCAACAGTGTGGGCTGGGGGAGTACGCACAGGCACTGGGTGAGGCAGGGACTGGGTGAGCATAGGGTCTGGGTGAAGGCAGGGACTGGGTGAGCATAGGGTCTGGGTGAGGCAGGGACTAGGTGAGACACAGGGACTGGGTGAGAAAGGACCATAGCCAATGCTGGCTATTTCTAAGACGACTGACTTTGGCAGCCAGCCTCTGTCTACTCCAAGGAGACCGAGGCGGAAAGGCCAAACAGGCATGGTCATATTTAGGTTTGCAGAGCAGGTTGGCTTGGCTGAAGGCCTCCCCGTCTGACTCTCGCTCCAGCCAGCCTGGGTGTGACCCAGCCATTTCAGTGTTTCTCGGGTTCCACAAGCACGGGAGTAATTAAGTCATCTTTGTCATTGCATGTGGTGCAGAAAGTCCCAAGCCACAAATACCATCCCCGGTTCCTACTTTTAAACTTCCAAGGAACTTGCTGCCCCCTTGCTGCCCTCTCCCTCCCTCCAGCTCATTTGGAGTCCTTCTATTTTCTCTCTCGGGATGCACAAGCTGGACGGAGAGCCCTGGTTTACTTAGCAAGGAACTCTGGGGCCAGCTCACATGAGAGGACATCCAGCCTTCAGCTGGCCAGAGTCAAAGAAGTGAGGAAGGTGCCCACACGCTGGAGCTAGAAGCACACGGACCATACCCCTTGTGTGTGGAAATGCATGACACATTTTCATAGTGGTCCCTGAAAAATAATTGGGGTGGCAAGGGAAGTTTCTGTTCCTATTTCTGTGTCCTAGGTAACCACAATTAAATCTCTTGGCTTTAGGCAATAGAATTTCTTGCCCCGTAGGGCCGCTGTTACAGCCTGTGTTGTTGTGTTGTTAACATAGGGTCTCATGTAGTCTAGGCTAGCCTAAAACTTGCTATGTGGCCGAGGATGGCCATATACTTCTGATCCTCCTGCCTCTGCTTCCCAAGTGCTGAGATTACCGTTGTGTGCCACCATGTCCAGTTTTAGGCAGTGCTGGGGTTTGAACCCAGGGCTTTGTGCATTCTGGGCAAGCACTCTCCCCACCAGCCACAGCCCAGCCCCTCTACTGCTTCCTTAGACAATAGCCTTTTCTTGATCTCTCTTAGTTGTCTCTGAATAGCTCCTTTCTTTCAGTTGGATGACATATTCAGTGTCTCTATCTGTGCCTCCTACCTTACATCAAGATCTAGGTGAAATGGATTCTGGGTAAAGAATATTTCAGCATCTTCTTGGTAGGAATAAACACTGCATGCTTATTTATGATATGTCTGTCTAGGGGATTAGAGAGATGGCTCAGCAGTCAAGAGCACATACTGCTCTTCCAGAGGACCTGAGTTCAATTCCCGGCACCCGTGTTGGGTGATTCACATCTGCCTGTAACTCCAGTTCCAAGGGATCTGACACCCTCTTCTGGCCTCTGGGCACCTGTATACACACCTAAACGAAAATGGAATCTTTTTTTAAAAAAAATTAGGGTTGGAGAGATAGCTCAGCAGATAAGAGCATTTGATGGTCTTAAAATGGACCCAGGTTCGATTCCCAGCACCTATATGGTGGCTCACCACCATCTATAACTCCAGTTCCAGGGGATCTGATGCTGTCTTCTGACTTCTGTGGGCACCAGGCACATGCAAAATATTCACATAAAATAAATATCATATGTGCATGTATGTATGTTTGTATGTATGTTTTCACACTGCAGCAGTTACATGCTCACACACTTCACTCGGCATTAGAGTGGATGAGTTGGTCAGGTTGCTTGGCCTAAGCCCCATAGATAGCACATCTTTCTTTAGGCTGCAGTGGGAGCCATGACTCGACATCTCTAGCAAGGTTGCAGATGCCTCATGGAGTAAGCTACGACGATCCAGAGTGGTGCATAATTAGTGGGGGTGTAGTTCAGTGGGACAGCATCTGTCCAGCATAGGAGGCACCCAAGGTTCAATCCCCAGCATTGCAGAAAGCAAAGAACTAAAGAAGAACTGTCCTGCCAGGGCTGTTTCCCAGCAGTGTTGGGGGACCCCTTCTGTTGTTGGAAAGTCCCTCCTCCTCCATTTGGCTGACTAAGTGATCTGCATCTTCCGGGTTCACACCAAGTCCCCATCTCTCACAGAACCCTTCTCTGATCTGTCAGCAGAGCTTCCCTCCCTGCGCTGAACTCTTTCCATTTTTCAGCTAGACCCTAGAATTTAGTCTGTTGTCTTGAATTATGTGTAGAATGATATATGTCAGACCTTTCCCCAACTATGTGGCACTGACTTGATAGCAAAAATAAACCCACCTTATCAGGCCTCAGCAAGACACAGCCACTGAACTGACGGTTGAAAATATTCAGGAAAAAGGGTGCATATATACTGAACATGTGCAGACATTCCCCTCGTGCTTGTTTTCTAGACAATACAACGTTTACGCTGTGCTGGTTAGTACGGGTGACCTGTGGGTGATCTGAATTATTCAGTTCACGGGGGTTATTTGCAAATAGTAATGTCTTTTATATTAAGGATTTGAGCATCTATGGACTTTGGAATCCTCCAGGTCCTGAAACCTATGGATCTAAAAGGAACAGTGTGGTCCATTTATTGCCTGTGTGTATGCGTTGTCTCTCTGAACGTCCTGCAGATAATTCAGTAATGGAATGGGTGAAGATTCTTAGTGAGTAGAGAGAACTTGGACTTGTTGCTCTTGCTCCATCAACAATTGTTGGCTGCAGAGGGCAGCCTGGAGCCCTCACACACTACGGTTCTTCCCTGGTGTTTTCTGAACCAGAGCCACAGAGCCTTCAGCCCACTCATGACTTTTGTGATGAGCACTCTCGGGCTCTTTGTCCATGTGCTCGCTAAGCTCAGAAATCCAGAAATGATTAGAAGACTGTCTGTCTGTCTGTCTGTCTGTACTACTGTATAAATGCCAGTGTGCATGTGACATGGAACACATGTAGAAGTCAGATGACACAATGGCTAATCATTTTTAACAATTTTAAGCATTTATTTATTTGTTTTTACCTTACGTGTATGGGTGCTTTGCCTGCATGAATGTCTGTGTACTATGTGGGAGAAATGTCCTCAGAGGTCAGAAGATGGATGTTGGGTTATCAGGAACTGGACTTGTTAACAGGGGTTGTTGTTAACTGTTAGGTGTGGATGCTGGGAACCAAACCCAGGTCCCCATTAGACTGGTCCATGGGGGTGTCTGTGGCATTGTCTTGTTTGTTGATTGTGGGAGGGCCTGCCTCACTGAGGATGATGCCATCCCTCCTAGGCAGGTGGGCCAGGCCTATATAACAAAGGTAACTGACTGTGAGTCTGAGAGCAAGCCAGGAAGCTGAATTCCTCCACGGTCTCTGTCTCAGTTCCTGCCTCCAGGTTCCTGTCTCCGGGTTCCTGCCTTGAGTTCCTACCTTGACTTCCCCTTTCCTCCCTGAGTTGCTTTTGGTCATGGTAATCTCTTCCAGCAACAGGAAATGGACAGAGGACAAACTTGGTGTCAGTATTCTCCTTCCAACCCTTTTGAAACAAGTCTCTTGACTGCTAACTCAAACAGCTGGGTGAAGGCCCTGGGGTTAGGAAGCAGGCCCTAAGGGTGAAGGTGCCAAGGAAACTTCAGAGTCAACAGACTGACGCAGCTCAAATCTGTGTCACCCTGCCTGTCTTTCCCACGCTGGCTGATCCCCACTGCCCAGATGTTGTTGTCCATCACGGGGGTGGGGGGAGCTCCTGCTTCCCCTCCAGCATAAAACAGCTCTACAGAGCCTCGCCTGCCCTCCCAGGACCCCAGGCATTCACACAGCTGCTGGACGGGCTGGTCCAAAACCCATCCATATTCCATTGTTCCTGGAGGTGCCTCAAGACTGGCTACTGCCCAGGCTGCCCTGGAAGCTACCCTGGGTGTTGTCCCTTCCTTGGACTTAGTTTCAATTTGCAGTTGGAAAACAGTGGCCTACAGTTTTGGCTGAGTGAATGCTGGGGTGGCTAATGATCTTCTTCAGCCTGTCCTCTTTTGCCTCTGAGGATTAATTACTTTTCTCATTGCTGTGAGAAAATACACGGTAGAAACAACTTAAGGGAGGATGGAAGGACTCTTCTTGGCCGGTGGCTGGAGGGAACGGTCCAGCATGGTGAGGAAGCCATGGTGGCAGGACTGGAGCAACTGGTCACGTTTGCATCCCGATTCAGGAAGCAGAGGGAGATGATCGCTGGGGCTCAGTTCACTTTCTCCTTTTATTCAGTTCTCAGTCTGTGGAATGAGGCTGCCCATGTTTAGGATGGGTCCTTTCACCCCAGTTTCTTTAATATAGAAAATTCCTCACAGACACACCCAAAGGTATACACACACACACACACACACACACACACACACACACACACACACACCTAGCTCAGTGTATAGATTACCCAGCACCCTCGGTGCTCTCTCCATCTTCTTGTCAGGAATTCTTTGTTACTGCCTCTCTCCTGGCTCACAACCCATCTTCACACCCCAAACCTACAGTCTTGCTTTGGAGACCACTTCACAGAGAAGCTTAGCCCAAGGCTGCAAGGTCAAAGATACAGGGATGCTCAGTGCACCTTTATTCATTAAAGGGAAATAACCCAAAGGTCCCGCTATAGGGCTTTTTTGGTTTGTTTTAGATGAGTAACTCCATGAACAAAGGAGCCCTCATCTCTATTGCTTGGTCGGAAGCATCACCTCAGCTCCTTGGTACCCCTTTATACAAAGAACCTGGATTGTTTAGTCATGGGGTTTCACCCAAGTCCCCTGGCATCCATTTTTGGAATGCTGGGTGGAAAGTTCCATTTTAAAGCTCCCTCTCCTGGGAGTTGCCTCAGTCCAAACTCTACCTCCAGGAAAGCCCACCAAAGGGTGATCCCTCAAGACCACTCCCACAGGCTATTTAAACCCCACCACCACCACCAATAAACACGTGGTCTCTCCTTTTCCCTTTCTGGTGATTGTTTTGGTTTTCCTTCACCACCCTCCATGTTTTCCCTCAGCCACCCGGGAGTGCTGGCACCCATTAAACCTGGGAATCTTTTAATTCGGTCTGATTTGGTCTGATTGGGATTATTTGCGTTGGTGGAGAGGTTTGTTGGCCAGAAAATACTTAACATCAATTCCTCGCCTATTGCATGTAAATTATTAATGTCTAGGACTGGACAACGACAAGCAGGAACGTGCTTTGGAAAGTGCCAACGGCTTTGCATGCAAACAGATTGCACACGCTGAAGCAACGGTGAACAAAAAAGCCTCCTTTGAGGCCTTTTACAAATCAAGCATTTTATGCATTTAAACCCTTGACTAATAGTTTGAGGGAGCTGAGGGAGCCATCCATCATGGTAAGGAAGTCACAAATTTAACTTTTGAGGTTTTGCCAGCCAGTACAGCAAACCCATTGAAATTGCAGTTAGAATAAGGCCTGTCCTCTTCCATCTGCAGATAGGACTATTTCAGACGAGGCCAAGAGGTAATGACTTGATGAAGCACCAAGGTTGAAACATGGTTGCATGATGGTGTTTTTGTCTTTCCTTCTTCTCCTCCTCCTCCTTTTCCTGCTTCCGCTTCCTCTTCCTCCTCCTCCTCCTCCTCCTCCTTCT
>NC_022012.1:69182483-69209400 GCF_000317375.1 Microtus ochrogaster | reverse complement strand
GTGTGTGTGTGTGTGTACGGGCAAGAGGATAACCTCAGATGCCATTCCTTGGGCTCTTTTTATTTTTGAAGCAGGATCTTTCATTAAACAGCCTATACTGACTGGCCAGCAAGCCCCAGGGGTCCACCTGTCTCTGCCTTCCTGGCACTGAGATTACAATCACAGGACATCCACCACAGTTAGCCCCTTCTCACAAGGGCCTGGGATTGAACTCGGGTCCTTATGATTACACAGCAAGCACGTTGCCAGTTGAACCATGTCTCCCCAGCCCATCTTGGTGTTATAGGCTGGTCTCAAGCCTAAGTGGTTAGTTGCTCCCCACCCCACCCCACTCCTCCTGCCCCTGGCTCTTCAGTGTTGGAACTGCACGTTTGCACTGCTCCCCAAACAGTGGGTCTTTAAATGCTCCTCAAAACAGACCTGACTTTAGTTTCTCTTTAGGGCCCTGTCAATGAGCTCTAGGCTCTTAGGAAAGTGTGACACAAGATGATAAAAACTAAACCAGACCTGCAATCCCATCACTGAATTAAATGAGGTAGGAGGATTGGGAGTTCCCGGCCATCCTGAGTTACATAACAAAACCCAGTCTCTAAAACAAGAGTTTCCTGGAGTTATAGACCAATGCGAAATGCAGGGATTCAAGTAGGCAAAGATTTGTGGGATCCTGGCTCTACAAAAGGACCTTGAGTTGAGGGGTGGGGGTGGGTCTAAGTTTACTGAAGTTAACTGGAAATCCTGAGGATTTGGAGCACCCGGTGATTGTTAGGGTGGGCTGTGTGTTTGTCTCTCTCTCTCACTTAGCATTCTGGGTATGCTCAGCTGAGGACGGTGCTCTGAACTCATGTGGTTACAGGCTGGTTCCCATTTCCTGCTCTTCCACCTTAGGGTGTGGCTCCTGTCTTTTATGGACCCGTGATGGAACTCTGGTCACCACCCTCTAATTTTGAGCAGGGGAGAAGGGAGGAGGGCTGTCCATGTCCTCCCCTGTGTGACACACCCCTCCCAGTTACGTCACTCCACCACACCTAGTGCTTGGGAGTTTGAGGAGGATTTTTTTTTTTTTAATTCCAGCAACCAGGTGCCCGTGGCTGAACAAAAAGAGCACATGACTCAAAGAAAGGAAGCACCATGCCCAGTTCAGCTTCCATGTGCCCATGAGCCAGCTGAGTAGGGGAAGGAAACCCAAAGAGAGGAAGATCTGGTCCCAGCCAGAAGACTGTGTGTGACTCAGAGCTGGTGTCATCTGCTGGGGAGTCTGGGGCAGTTTAGATCTGATTGTCATTTGGGTTTCACCAGAGACTTCATTTAAATTGTTATGGAATGATTCTCCTCAACCCTTGTCTTAGAAGCCACTGGTAACGGAAGAGACAAACACTGACGCCCAGAACCAATGCCAGGGCTAGCCTACAGTGGCGCTCACAGAACACTGTCCTCAGTCAAGGTCACTCTGAAGCCACAGCCGTGGAAGACAGAGCAAGGGCATTTTATCATTTTGTCTGAGCAAGGACGAAGCCCAAGTTTCCTGTGGAAGCCACAGAGCATCAAGGATGTTCTCATGTATCAGACGGGAGAGGCCACTGCTTCTGCCCACCCACTGGCTCGCTCTTTACTCTGTCAGCTTTTGTAGCCATAGAAACACCTTGTTCTCTGACATCACTGATCTAGAGCAAACCCTAGTTTCTGAGACCCTCTGCCCATACCCCCACCCCAAATCCTCTGGTTTGACTATGCTTGGTGAGGCCCCGCACCCCCACCCATGACATGCGCAGCTGCCTAAGCCCAGTCAGGCTGAGTGTCCCTGGTGGTCTTTGCTGGAAAACTGAAGTGTCTTGTGCCGGAGGAGGATTGGCTCTTATTTATTTGGAGACCTCCTTGTCAGCTTGGGCCAGATTCTTTACCTCTGAAAATTTCAATTTCCAGACCTATAAATTGAAAATAATGATATCAACAAAATATGAAGAATGAACAACAAAAGAATGAAAATCCCCTCCCCCTGGGGGTAGAGCCCAGGGCTTCACAATCTGTTCTCTCTCTCTCTCTCTCTCTCTCTCTCTCTCTCTCTATATATGTATGTATGTTAATCCCAGCACACTTAATCCCAGCCTTGAGAGGCAGAGGCAGGCAGATCTCCATGAGTTCCAGGCCAGCCTGGTCTATAGCGAGTTCCAGAACAAGCAGTGCTGTTACGCAGAGAAACCCTGTCACAAAACAAAACAACAACAACAAAAAAGCTACTATTTTGTGTGTATAAGTGAGTGTGTGTGTATGAGTGTGTGTGTGTGTGTGTGTGTGTGTGTGTGAGAGAGAGAGAGAGAGAGAGAGAGAGAGAGAGAGAGAGAGAGAGAGAGAGGGAGAGAGCATACATGCACATACAGCAGGCATGCATACCACAGTGTGCACGTCGAGAATGCAGAGATCAGGACAGCTCTCAGAATCCTAGGTAGCTCCTACCTTGTTGAGGCAGGTCTCTTGTTTCTGGCTCCAGCCCAACTGGCCCACAAACTTCTGGTCATTCTCCTGTGTCTACCTCCCATTTTACCACAGGAGTACTGGGATTACAGATGTGCACCCCTGTGGCTGGCTTCTTTTTTGCGGGGGGGGGGGGGGTTCTGGGCAGGGAGCTTGGGTCCTTAGGCTTGGGTAGCAAGTGCTCTCCCCTTGAGCCAACCCCCACATACATTCTTGATCCTCACTTACCTAAGCTTGAATAGTGCTTGAGTCTATATCTAGTCTGATCTCTGCAGAGGACAGTCTGTGCAAAACCCATTGAAAAGAAAATTCTTCCAAAAACCAGGGTCACATCCATCTAGATGGAAGCCAAAGTCACGTGTTGATTTTTTTTTTTTTTTTTTGGTGCCATCTAAATAGTTAAAGAGCCCCTGCAAATGTTCCACTGGGCTTCAGAGCTCTGACGGGAGACTTCAGAGCCAAAGCATTGTCCAGCCCTGGTTGTTCCCAGCATTTGCTTCACCCCAGTGTTGTGAGGAGGGGGAAAGAGGCTGCCCTCCACAAGGGCATCCAGTAAGCCCGCCCGCCCCCAGCTAGGAAGGGGCAGAAGCACAAAGTCAAATTCACATCCAGGCTCGGTTTAAGCTCCTTCTCTTGGCCAGGTCTTGGAGGAATTGGGAATTGAGCCAAAACAAAGCTGCTTCGAATACCGAGGAAAGTGTCTGTTACTGACTCAATATCCCAGCACCCAAGAGAAACTTTCTTAATTACCCATCAGAGCCCAGGAGTTACTGCTGAGGGTGAGGAGGGAAGGCTACACGCTCTCACCTACAGCTTCAAAGAATGGTACATGCTAGGCCTGCTAGGGAATATGGTCCACTAACAGGAGGCTTGCTTTCCCTATTGACTGGAATGGGTGGTGCTGAGAGCTCCCGGAAGGCTGGGGTGACATTTCCTGGGCAGGCAGACCTGAGAAAGATAACTAGTGGCCATAAATTGCTGTATCATATAGTTGGAAAGCCAATCTATTTACAGGAGCTTAGATGTAGATAAAAATTCCAATGTCTGAATCTCCCCCACGCCCTTACACCCAAGAGGATAGATATGTCAAGGCTAAGCATCTTTGGATTTGTTCACCTGTTAGCCAAGGAAGAGTTTTAGATCAAGTCCTGAGTATCCACAAGCTGGTCCTGCTAAAATTTGATAAGAAAATGTCAGCAACCCCTCCCCCAAAGAAGCTGTTTCTGTCTTTACTTTATTACTTAGGTACCATCTTAGAAATGCCGCCATGAGACTGTTAGGAATGTCCACCAGAATTCTTCAAAATCCAACTTCCAGCTCAAGAGAAGCAGTTTGGAAATTTCTGGGTTTTTATTTTTAAGAATTTTCTTTTATTTACTCGTGTGTGTGTGTGTGTGTGTGTGTGTGTGTGTGTGTGTGTGTGTGTGTATATACACCACATGATTGCGGGTGCCTTTGGAGGCCAGAAGAAGGTGTCAGATCTGTTGGAGCTGGAGTTATGGTGGATGTGAGCCACCCAACATGGATTCTAGGAATCAAACTCGGGTCCTCTGGAGAAGCAGGAGTGTTCCTAACCTCTGAGATGCCTGAGAATTTCTTTTAAAATTAAAACCTTGCAAGACTGCTGGCTGGAAGGTGGGCTCAGGTGTCTTCAGTAGACCAGCTCCTGGTCTCCAGCCTTCCTTCTCTCGTCTTTTAGCATGTGGCCCACTTCCAGATTTCAGAGTGTGACAGCATGGGGACTTGAGAACCACTTCCTCTTGTGACTAAATCCGAGAGTGTGGGAGCAGGCTGGGGAAGTGGGGAGGGGAAGGCTGGGTGCTGGAGAAGTTGGTGATGAGTGCAGAGGAGTTCTGAGCTTGTCCTAGTATCCTTGTTGGAATAGGCATCTATGGCCTTCAGTGAGCACCAGGCAGGCTGCGCCTTGGGAACAGGAAACCCCTTCCACCCACAGCCCTTTGTCCAGAAACTGGTTTAACAGGACACACTGGCTGCTTTGCCTAGAAGGCATTCAGGAGGACCCAAGAAGCCAGGATACTTAACACTGGCTACTTTGCCTGGTGATGCCTTACCAGATAGCTAACGAGTCTCTAGAAAACTCTTGTTTCAGTGTTCAATATGGTGATCTTGCATTCCATTAAAAAGCTTTTGGGGTTCCAGTCAAGACGCTTAAAACTCCTCGTAGCTCGAAGGAAGACATTGTATCTCACTCTTCAAGTGTTTGTGTTTTGCAGCTGTGCTTTGAGGTTTTGAAAGGGGACAAAAAAACAAAACAAAACAAAAAACAGTGTTAGAGTAAGAAAAACTGTGTTTTAGAGAAAATGTAGTCAGCTTGACTCAAATGGAGTGAGTGATGAGAAGAGCTGTGGAACTCCTCTGTGTGTCTAGAATGGCATCACAGAGAGTGCTCCAAACAGGGTCACCAGGTTAGGGCTTACTTGCTGGGGAAGATCGGTGATGTGTGGAGACTCGTGTCTTCTCAGCTTACCTGGCAGCCTGGGGTAATATTCCACAGCTTGGTGTGAATTACATCTGTATTCTCTTTCCTGCTGAAGTCACCCGGCTCCTCCAGTGTTTTTATACTGTGAAAGAACGGAATCACATGTTAACAAACCATGATGCAACTGTGAGTGCGGGTTTAAGTCATTCGTTTGTGAACCTCTGTGTCTTAGAAAAGATCTCCTCGTGTCCTCGAGGCCTACCACAGTATCCAGCACAGGTTTGAGGCCTGGGTTAGAGGACTGAGTTAGTGACAGAAGCAGAGGTCGTGGTGACTGCGAGAGGAGGCAGAGCAGCTGCCATTGAAGAATGCCACCCCTCCCGTCATGGCCACCGCATCTCTAGTTCCTGTTTGTGTTTGTGAGTGCCGAGGAAATAAGGGGGAGAAATTCCACATGGAACAAAAATGGCTGGAGTACACTCCTGGAGGGAGAACTTTCCGGTCTGGCTTGGGACAGGTGTCGGCCCCCTTGTTGGCCCTTCATCCACTCCTCTGCTCCTGCCTTATTTAAACCCCCGGATCCCCATCTGACTTTAAAGAATCCAATCCCAAATGGCTTCTTCCACATTTTACATAGGTAGTTGTTGAAAGGTTTGGCAGCTGAGGCTGAGAGGAACAGAGTGGAGGCGGGATGGACCCCCCCCCCCAGGCACAATGACGGACGACACTCCGGTGATCTACTCTCACGCATGAAATAGCGTTGTCTATGGTCTGAGCTGGTCTCCCCTCGGTCTCTTTTTGGCCAGTGCTGTTGGTCATTATGGTTTTCAGCTTCCAGAGTGCGTCGTTCCCTCCCCGTGGAGATGGAAGACAACCTTATAGGTCAGCAGCTTATCTGTCCAGCATCTTCACCCTCTGTGGGACCCAGTAGTCTGTGAGGAAGTCAGCTGCCATGACTCTGGGAAGCCCAGATAGGTGTCATTTAGCCTTTGTCTGTCTGGAAATGGAAAGCAACTGGTTTTAAGTTTTAATTTTTAAAGTTAATTTTTTATTTTTATTTTTTTAAGTATTTTATGTGCATTGGTGTTTTGCCTGCATATATGCCTGTGTGAGGGTGTTAGATCTCCTGGAACTGGAGTTACAGACAGTTGTGAGCTGCCATGTGAGTGCTGGGAGTTGAACCCGGGTCATTTGGAAGAACAACTGATGCTCTTAACCACTGAGCCATCTCTCTAGACTCCTTCAGTTTTAATTTTATCAAAGACAGCAAATGTTTGAAGTATAGGGCATTTACATAGTCTCTAAGTATCTCTCCCACATATCTCCTGGCAGTTACAACAGGAAAAAATAGAAATTATTTCTCAGGAAAACTGGCTAGGACTTAACCAAGCCCTAACAGGATTTAACCAAGTTCTAAGAACGAACCCCACCAGTAGCCCTGGATGGTCATGTAATACCCTGAGAACACCCAGTTGCTTGTCTAGAATTCCAGCCCAAATTCTAAGAGCTGAATCTAATTATGAGCAAACATCAGACAACCAAATGGAAGGAAAATTCTCTAAAATAATTGGCCTGAATTCTTTAAAAAGTCAACAATCATAAAAGACAAAGAAAAACTGTTAGAAATGAGAGGAGATAAAGAGGTCTAATGACCAAATGTAACAAATAATCCTGAACCGGGGAGAAAGATGGTGTTAGGGACGCCATTAGGGTCACTGGAAGGCACAAAGAAATTGTATAGTGTTTCTATTTGACCTGAGGATATGAAAAAACTCCCTCTTCAGGAAATACACATTGTAGGTAAGAAACAAATGTCATTATGTATCCATGCATAGTCTTTTCAAACGTTTCTGGAGAACTCCTGGGGAAGGGCGGACAATGACAATGGGAAGAAGGAAACACTGTTGCAAACTGGTAGTGTGTAAAATATCTTTGTATATTTTTTGTAACTTTTTATAGTTAGAAATTGTATCAAAATAAAAAGTTCCCAAACCCCCATACCTTCTTTATCTTGCCTACAGAAACAAATAAGAGAGGAAATGAAGGGAGGGAGGGTTGGTCAGTTACCTTCCCTGCCCCACCCCGGCATGAGGCATGCATCAGCAGCCAAACAGAAAGGGGAGAAAAGCTCCATACCCCTTTTGTCCTGCACCCCTGTTCCAAAATCCAGTCAACCCAGCTGCTGGTTGCAGACCCATTTGGAGGGTAGTGCGTCCTGGGTCCGGGGAAAGAAGTGCGTGGTGCCTGAAACTGGCTCAACTCTGCCCTGCAGAGCCAAGAATTCTCTGGGCAGCCTCAATGGAGGCCACGAATTGAGGTCAGTAGGAAAACAGTCCTTTTGCCATGTTGCACATTGTGATGAGTGAACCGTGAAGAATGTCCCCAGTGAAGGGACAGCCTGGGAACCCTGCGTTTGGTTCTAAATATCCTTGTGAGGCCCCTTGTGGAAAACAGGAAGCAGCAGTTAAAACGGGAAATCGCTTTGGGCTGAATTACTGTAATCCCTCATTTTACTTAGAAGCTGGCATGGACCCTTCATCCACAGCGGGATGCCTCTTGCCTTTCTGTGCCTTGATAATTTTGCCCTTTCACTAGGGTGGAGCATTACCAAGGCCAGAGTGTTTTAGGCTGGAATTGCTACCTTTAAGTGCACTTAGAAACTGGGATCTCACAGGGCCGTTTGTTTTCTCCCCAGCTCTGGGATGGAAAACAGCCTAGCTGTTCTGCTAGCTTGGGTTCCCTCCTCCTGCCCTTTCTTGATTTCTAGTAGGCGAGGTTGAGCACTCACGGAGACTTACAGCCCAGCCTAATAATAACCCCACAGTAAGCAACATGGCTATTATCAGCTAGGCAGCTAAACAGAGGTACATCTCAGCCCCCCACCAAAGCGAGTGATAACACCATGTAGGGTGGCAAGGTGGGTTGCTTGCTGAGTGAGGCTCTGACTACCGTGGCTTGAGCCTCTCTTCCCTTTGGAAGGAGGGTGGTTTTTCTGCGTGACCTGGACTGCACCCTCTGATGGAGATTCCATCTTGGCCGCCTGCTTCCTGTCTCCAGTGCCAAGCACTCAGCCATGCCTTCCTGGCCCTCCTTGATGCCTCTTATTTTTCCTATTTAGCCCAGGCTCTGATTGCTTTCACACAGATCCCATTTTCCTAGCCTAGCTGTCCTGTTTAGGGGGTGCTCAGAAGCCAAGTTCAATCAAGCGCAATGAAGTTATTATTCGTTTCTCTTCTAGACTTTCTGCCTTGTTTCCCCTTTCAGCAATGTCTGTTTCTGCTTCCCTTCCAATTCAGGATTAAGTTTATTTGGGATCTTGAACTCAAATCTCATCTCCCAGCAGACCACTGGGCTGATTCAACCTTAGTGATTTTTTTTCAATTATCAACTTACTGGTCATACATTTCTAGAGCTTTTTGTGTGTTTGGCCCTTCATTAGAACAAGCTGGGCATAGGGTTGATGTAAATTCACCCTGGTGCAGCTTCTGATTGTAGAGGGAGGGGAGAGGAGGTGGAAAGTGAATGTAGAAAATTCCTTAGACTCCATGGCTATTAAAGAGGCAGCATTTGCAGTAGGTCCTCGCAGATTAGGTTCAGACACAGAACATCCAGTTTGGGTAGCAGTATTGTTATGACCAATAGCAATTGTTTTTTTCAAGAGAGCATCAAGCTAGGCTAGTGGCAAGAAGCTGGGGTGTTGGCAATGGAGCCAGGCTCTAAATGTAAATTTCACTGCCTAATCATGAGGAACTTTTCCCTAGAGGCAGGAGAAGCCCGATGTGTATGGAAGGGCCCAAGTTACCACTGTATGAGGGTAGGAAAGACAGGATGTAGGGACCGGAGAAAGCCTATGTGCCTTCCTGAATCTGGAACGGAGAGGCATAGCACACTGGCATTCACAGGACAAGTGCAAATGAATTACTAGCCAAAGGAATTCATTTCCAAGTTCAGCTAGCGAGTGTCTCAGGAAGGTAATTGGGCAACAAGCAACCCTATCGTTTTCCATATTTAGAATAAGGAGCGGGGAGATTTCAGGGAGGAGGAGATCTAGTGGATACTGTATGCATCTCATCTTACTTCCTCTTCATCTGGCTGGTGACTGCATCTCTGCCTTCCTCTTCCCAGAATTCTCTTAGTCCAGTCACCCTGCCTATACTTCCTGCCTGGCTACCAGCAAATCAGTATTTTATTAAACTAATCCAAGTGACAAATCTTTACAGTGTACAAGAGCATTATCCCAGCACATAATCAGGGGCAATTATAAAATCTGCACATAATTAGAAGATGTACAATTGACCAATGAAAAGAAATGATGGTCTGAGGCCTGTAGACAGGTCAGACTTCTGCTAAGTCTGATACAAAATCGATTCTCCTTCTTTTACTTATTTACTTTTTTTCCTTTTTTTTCTTTTCCAAGACAGGGTTTCTCAGTGTAGCCCTGGCTGTCCTGGAACTTGCTCTATAGACCAGGCTGGCCCTGAATTCAAAGATTCATATGCCTCTGCTGGTATTAAAGGCATGCACCACTACTGCCCAGCAATTTTTTTAAGATTTATTTTATTTTGATGAGTGCTTTGCACATATGTCCGTACACCAGGTGCATGCTTAGAGCCCACGGAAGTGGTAAGTTTCCAGGTGGGTGCTGGGAATCAAACTCAGGTCCTTCTTTTGAAAAAAAAAAATTCAGATTTCTTTCTGTCTTTCTTTCTTTTTTGGATTTTCAAGATAAGGGTTCTCTGTGCAACATCCCTGGTTGTCCTGGAACTCCCTTTGTAGACCAGGCTGGCCTCGAACTCTTAGAGATCCACCTGCCTCTGCTTCCCTATTGGTGGGATTAAAGGTGTGCGCCACCACTACCTGGCTGATTTTTTTTTCTTCTTCTTCTATCACCTCTATCACTTTTATTTTATTCTTTTTAAGCGAGGAGAGACAGGTGGTACCTGTGTCACAGCGCATGGGTAGAGGTCAGAGAACAACCTGGGTCCCAGGAATAGAACTCAGGCTGGGTGACAAGTGCCTGAGCTTTCTCTGCTTGTTTGGAATTCACTATGATATGACTTAAGTCAGCGGCAGGCTAGACAGTTTTTATATCATTTGTGTGTCACTGCAGACTCTCGGTTTCAGCCATGAGCACCTGTGGTCTGCACTTCTGGAGGAAGTGGGTGCTGCCGGAAGTTCAATATCCACTTTTTAACTCTCTTCTGCTTTCCATTTCCTTAATCACCTGCTGGTCTTAAGGCTTGTTTTATCTTATTTTGTTTTATTCGGGCTTATGTTGTTATTGCTTTTTCATTCAACATGAATGTCTTTGTGGGTGGGGGGAATGCAGCTGTACAGGCATGTGGAGGCTGGAAGTCAATCCCAGGCATCCTCAGGAGCCTTATTAAAAATTACATTTATTTATTTGTATATGTGCAAGCACATGCATAGAGGTCAGAGGACAGTTGCCGTCTCCTTCCACCTTGCACATTCTGGGGACTGAACTAAAGTCATTAGTAGGGACAAGAAGTACCTTTCTGCAGAGAGCCATCTCACCAGCCCTCCACCCCCTGGCCTGGAGTGGCTAGACCTGCTGGCCGGTCAGACCCAGTCAGTCCTCATTTCCTGTCTCCCCAGTACCTGGGTTACAAGCACTCATTCTTTGGTCTGGGCATTGAACTCTGGTCTTCATGTTATAAGCCAAGACTACATGGCCAATCTAGAACATGGAGAGATCTCACTGATCAGATCACAGACATTTGTCATTCTGAAGGTCCGAACTAGCATTCTGGGTGGAGTGGGTGTGGCTCTAGTTGGTCACTGTGGTTGATTAAGTGAACATGATACTGTTGACTTTGCCCTGCTCAGGACTTGATAAACATTTGACACTAGAGTCTCCCGAGACGGGCATCTTAAGAGAATGACTGCACTGGGTTTGGCTGTGCCCACAAAAGCTAGCCTAGCTTTCCCAGTTGAGTACCTGTTGAGGGCTGTAAACCCCCAGATCCTGAACTTCTGGTAAACAACTCGTAATGCTTGCAGCTGCTCCGAGCACAAGACCCGCAGGAGTTCCTGATGGCAGGGGAGTGATTTCTGGGGCGTTTGGCTGGGCCATGGCTATCTGTTAAGGATCTCTATATAAGTGGCTCTGGTACACAGTAAGGGGGGCATTCCTGTTTCAAGGATGACCTGTGTCTCTGTCTGTGTGTCTTTGTGTGTTTCAATCTCCAGCCCCTTGTCCAGTTCACGAACTGTATGGTAGCGCATAGAGCACAGACTGGCCTGGTGCGCTATAAGTACCCAGGAGAAGTCCCATCTTGCTGGCTGCCTTGTGGCTTTTTTTGTCCCCCTGGAGTCCTTCTTGTTGGTTTTTTGTTATTGTAGCTCTCCTGAAATCAGCTCTCCAAAGACTGCTCAACCTCCCAACTCCATTCTATCATCTCACTTTCCTCCGTAGTGTTTGTCAGTGTCTAATGTGTTTTTCTGTTTATTGTCTTCCATGCCAGGGGAGCACAGCCCTGTGCAACCAGGAGCCCTACACACATGGTCTGTTACTCAGCACCTAGAACAGTGTTTAGCTGCTGATATGGTGTCTGAATGAATGAATAAATGAATGCAGGAATGAATGAATGAATGAATGAGCAAATCAGTTTGGGTCACATGTATCTCATATTGGCTTCCAACTTGCTGTATAGCTGGGAATGGCTTTGAACTTCCGATGCCCCTGCCTCTACTCCCCAGTGCTAAGATTGCAGGTATGAGCCACCATGCTGGGTTTATATGGTACTGAGACCTTGTGCATGCTAAGCAGGTGCTCTCCCCACTGAGCTACATCGCCAGAGCACAGTCTTGGCTTTGTTGCCTTCCATTTCTTTCTGTTCTGTGCAATCATCCCTATGTCTGTAGGAAAAAAAAAAAACTCGCTTGAAGTCCATGGAGAACTCTCAAAGATGTCCTGGCTACTCCTTGCTCCTAGGGTGTAGCTCTGAGCAACCAGTGCCTATGTGAAGAAGCTGGAGTGAGTAGAGGGGTTTCTCATTGACGCTTCTGCATTTAGAAGGGGCTAGCTGCTCTGTGAACGTCACTGAGACTGCAGGCACAGGACACTATACCCATCTGTTTGTTTGTTTGTTTGTTTGTTTTGTTTTGTTTTGTTTTTGGAGACAGGATCTCTCTCTCTCTGTAGCTTTGGAACCTGTCCTGGAACTCGCTCTGTAGACCTCGAACTCACAGAGATCCCCTGCTTCTGCCTCCCGAGCGCTGGTGTTAAAGGCGTGCACTACCTCTGCCTGGCTGTACCTGGCTTTTGATATGACCTCTAGGGATCTGGACTCAGGGAAGGGGTTCACACTAGCTTTGTAGTCCTTCCAACCAGTGGACTGAGGTGGATGCTGGCTGCCCCCCTCTTTTTTTTTTCTTCATGGAGAAACAAAGGAGAATATAGACTGAATCCCAAATTCTTTTCTCCCATCGATACCAATAAATGTAGATGCGTTCCTTACCTGTGGTGATTGGCCCCTGCTGCTCAACCCCAGAACACTGCCTTTCCAAACTGCTAATCGGAACCCTCCCCTTTGCCTACCCCTTTTACCCCCTGCCTCCCACCCAGAGACTGTGTCCAAGTTTCTTTCCAAGTCCTAAAAAGTCTGCCCTTTCTTTGGCAGTGTGAATGATGCGAGCAGCAGATAGTGGGGTGTGCAGATAAGGAGCCCCACCCCCATGCTCACAATGGGCAGGCCCTGGTCATTTTGCAGTCTGGCTTTGTTGCCAGAGCACTGTTACAATTCCGTTAAGATTTTCATCATACCAGTCAGGAAACTCATGGGAGGGTTACTGCAGGACCTTTGCTGTGCTCAGGGAAAAGCACAACCCTTACAATGGAGCCTTTGAGAAGCCCGGCCGTGAGCCGGGCAGTGATTCAGTCTATTCAAAACACAATGGGGCGACACAGAATAGAGAGGAACTGCACATTGTTTTCGGGTCCTCCTGCCATCTGCGGCGCTCCTGGGCCCAACATGAGTCAGGTTTCTCTGGTGACACGCTTTTAATTTCACAGCATACCTGCTCACCTGGCGACGTCACTTCACAGACAAATAGTACAAGATCTGTAGGTGCGCAAGTCCACAGCCAGCAGGTTCTCAGAAAAGATGATAAAACTTAAGTGGGCATGGTGGTGCCTATCATCCCTGACTCAAAAAACAAACCATCTCTCCCCATGAAACAAAACCAAACCAAGAAACAAAGTTGGCTTTGGAGACAGGGAAGCATCGGTTGGGTCTGTTTAAAGATATTCCAATCACTCTTAAAAACCAACACATTTTCCTCTTCTCAAACAGCCATGAGAGTCTGGGGAGATGGCACAGTTGGTAGAGTCCTGTTCTCATCCACGCATGAGAACCTGGATTTGATCCCTGGCACCCACATACAAAGCTGGGTATTCCAGCATGCATTTGTAATCCCAGCACTGGAGAAGCAGACCAAAGAACCTCCCTTGGGGCCCCTGGCCAGACAGTCTAGCTTAGCTAGTGAGCTTCTGTCCAATGAGAGACCCTGTCTCAAAGGCGGTAGATAGCCTTCGGAGAGTGACACCCAGCATGGTCATTTGGCCTTCATGTGAATGCACACATACACCTTTTTTTTTTAAGCTTTATTTCATTGTATGCATATGAGTGTTTTGCTTGCATGTTTGGATTGGTACCGTATGCATGTCTGGTGCCTACAGAGATCAGAAGAAAGCATTGGATTCCTTGGAACTGGGGTTCCTGATGGTTGTGAGCCACCAAGTGGGTTCTGAGAACTGGACTTGGGTCCTCTGCAAGAGCAGTTAGTGCTCTTAACCTGTGAGCTTTCTCTCCTGCGTCCTGCATACTTCTGCCCCATCCTCTGCTCCACCTCCCCACCATCTTTGTGTCTGTCTCCACCCCCATCCCCACCTCTTCTCTCTTTCTCCCACTAAGACTAAAGCTTCAACTGGGCTTGGACTCTCCAGCCTTCTGCCCCAGTCAGCCTCCAAGTGCCAGAGTTCCAGATGTCACCCACAACCAAATGTACATTTTTTTACTCTAAAAGAATGAATGTTAGGTAGGCATTTTAAAAACCGAGCTTCCCACTTAGAATGTAGATTGTAGTCCTACCAAGCAAAGTGAGCTGTGGTTGCCTCACAATGGAGGCGAGAAAGAAACTTTTTTCTTATTTTTTTTCCCCTCAGAACATATATGGTATTTTATTTATTCATATAACTCACTCTGGGATCAAACATCTCTTCTTTGCTGTGTGTTTAGATCTCAAGGGTTGTTTTATTTTCTTGCTTCCTTAATGTTTTCCTCATGTTTAATGTAAATCATTTGCCTTTTATCTTTCTCAGCATCTCGAGCTATTTCGTTCTTTTCTAACCTTTGTTCTCCTTCTTGCTGCATGGAATTTAAAAACAATACATCGCAATGCATTTTCTTTCTAACTGCAAAGTGAGTGGCCACTTCAGGATCGCACACACAGTCAGTCTCCACCAAACAAAGGCTAAAGACTTTTCCTTTTGGCTCTCGTGCACTCTTGGTATGTGGGATCTTTGATTAGTAAATACTCTCGTCCTTTTGGCCCAACTCCCAGGAAGGAGAAGGGTCACAGAGCAGGGAGGAGGTCAGGAAACCTGGTGCTTACTTCCCAGTGTTTTGGGACATGGACAGAAAAAGCTATTTGCACCCACTGAGACAGAATATACTCAGTACTCCAAGATTTTCAGCCCTGTTTTGCAAGCAGAAACCATACGCATGTGTTTGTGAACAAACACGTGGTTAGGCTGGCCATTTCTAAGCACAACTTTCTGGGACCTGTAATGATGTTCCCTTCTACTTTTCTATCATTGTCCCACTTGGAATGGAGCAATGTCCTCCACATAAAAGGGTTGTCACATTCTTTCCCACCTAACACAGAGAGAGCAGGTGTCCGGTTCTGGCCCGTGGTATCATGCATGGTCAGAACAAGTGAAGCTGGGTTTGGAGGGCAGACGTCTGTTTGACTTTGGAAATGGCACACATTGTTTTCTTCTTTAGAGGTTGGAGAGATGGTTCTGTGGGTAAAATACTTTCCTTGCAAGCATAAGGATCTGTAACCTAATCCCAGAACTCAAACAAAAAGCTAGGTGCTGGCAACCATTGGTAATCCCAGCTCTGGGGAACCAGAGACAGGTGAATCTCTAGGATTCCTTGGCCAACACCCATGATTGGCCTCTGGCTTCCTCATGCATGCACACATGTGTTTGAGCGTGTCTGCACCCCCCCCCCACACACACACATGCATATACATTGCCTTCAGTAGATTCCTGGTTTTGGCAATTGGTATCCTATCTTGTCTGTTTGAGTGTGGATTTCTTTGAGGTTATTTTTAATATATTTGACTCCTCTGGTAGGACAGAGACAACTTTGTCTCAAAGAAAAGTCAAAAATCTAGTGTTGCCCTCCACCACATAAAGTTTGGGTGAGAAGCCTGAAGACCAGAGCAAGAGACAAGGCCAAGACCTGGTGTTACTGGAAGGGTGGCCCCAGAGCTCTGGTTTCCTAATGACTCTTAACCTCTAGAGACTAGTCGAGGTATGTTGGGAATGTCCCTTGCTTATAGAGTGGCAAGGTCTTTCCCCTATATCCTCTTCCACCAATATGGGCCTAAGTGCAAATTCTAACTCTCTCTCTCTTCCTGCACACACACACACACACACACACACACACACACACACACACACACACACACACACACACACACACACACACACACACACACACATACACACTTTTATAAATAATATAAAGACAGTGTGCTAAACCCCTCACTTATTAGCACATAGATGGGCTCATGAGTAGTTACACACCCGGAAGTGACACAGGTCACTTTCTCGGTGTGTCACCAAATACAGTAATACGTAACAGTACCCGGAAGTGTGCTCACAGGGAGATTTCTCCACAGTTGTGAGAACTTCTTCGTGTGACTCAGCCCCGCCCTGCCATGGCATCAGATGGGCTCAGCTCACATTTCATTGTCAGTTTTAAAGATTCCAGCGGGAGAAAGTCAATATCAGAAGGATCACCGTGAAACCCCATAGCAGGGGGTCTCAAGGTAGACAGTTGCTTTCTAATTTCTGCGGACCATCCCCTACTTTTCTTCTTTATCCGTAGTATTGCTGTTTGTTTTTTAACGTCAGTGCCGAGGCTTCCCTACCCCCAGCTTACAAACAGAGGCATGCATGAGATCATCCACTGAAAGGCTATATCAGGATGTACTGCCTGTCTTCTTCACATTAAGAAACTAGGAAGAATGGAGGGGGGAGGAGCTGGGGTGAATGAGATCAAGGTGTGCTGTTTACATGCATGACATTCTATGATATTCTGTTAGCAAACAAAAAAACAACTATGAAGAGATTGACAGTGCTGGCCCCTGCCATTGATCCCAGCGCTCAGGAGGCAGAGCCAGGAAGACCTCCTGAGTTTGAGGGCAGTCTGGTCGACGGAGAGAGTTCCAGACCATCCCCATTCAGGGCCACTGGTGAGAGCTTGCCTCAAAAAGCAAACTAGGAAGAAATTAAGCTCGTCCAATCTTTACTGTGTAACTGGGCACCAGGGTTCTCTTCCAGTCTGACTGCCAGGGAGTCCAGGCTCACTCATAGTGGGCCAGTGAGATGGCTGAGCAGGTAAAGACACGTCCTGCTAAGCCAGAGGAGCCGAGTTGGAGTCCAGGACCCACATGTCGGAAACAGAGACGTTTCCCACAGTTGTCCTTTGACCATGCCCACACACATGCATGTACGTGCACACAAATGAATACGGATGCTTCATTGGAAAGGCTAAAAATGTTCAAGTGGGTAGACTCCGTGGGTTATAGTAAACATTTAAAACAGTATCTACTTCTCTCTAGGACCTTTGGGATGATTACAAAATCAAAATTTAAAAAATTAAGAACCACCCTTACTACAAGTGTGCTAGGGAAAACGAGAACAGTGAAGCCACCCAGGGCTGAGTTGGGAGTTAGAGGACCCAAGTCCAGATTCCTCCTCCAGGAATGGTTCCATGGAGCTGACAAGTCATCTCTCTAGCTTCAGCTCTTCATCTGAGTTCGAGGCCAGGCTGGTCTACAGAATGAGTTCCAGGACAGCCAAGGCTACACAGAGAAGCCTTGTCTTAGGCGGGGGGTGGGGAGAGTAAGGTTTTGAATATGAATATATAAATATTCTGGGAGCCTTGAGAGATGGCTCAGTTGGTGAATTAATTGCCAAACAAGTATAAGGGCCTGAGTTTGATCCTTAGCACCCACATGAAAAGCCAGGTATGTGGGACACAACTATGACCTCAATACTAAGGAGGTGGGGCAAGAGGATCCCTAGGGCTTCCTTGCCAGGCAGTATCACCTAATCATGAGGTCCTGGCTTCAGTGAGAGAGACCCTGCCTCAAAAAAACAAGGCAAAAAGCTCCTTGGTGAGCACGCACATCACTTCTGCACCTGTGAATGTGTGCACGCACGATGTTCTGCCCCAGGCTGGTGCTAGAACTGAGATCTGAGAAAGCATGCTTAGCATGCCTGAAGCCCTGGGTTCAGTCCCCAGCCGGACAGAAGCCAGGCACAGAGCCTGTGAAGTGGAGACAGAATAGATTGCATAACCTGCCTGGGGCTGGTTTTTTTTTTACGGTAGATATTGAAACATTTATCCTGTTCAGGGTGTTTAGCTGCAGGGTCGCCCAGGCCTCTGAAGCAGTTAGAACCAACCCTTCCTCCTCAGAAGAGGGTGTTCTGTCTCCTCTGCCCAAGAATTCACACCTCCCTTTGCAGGTTGATCTGAAAATGTGTGTATTTGCCTACACTTAAGCCCTGGTATCTGTGTGGCCACCACAGGATCACACTGGAGCACAGATTCTGGAGTAGCTCCCTCAGAATTCAGAATTAGCTCACTAGGTTGGATCATCCAAATCAGTGTTCTTGTAAAGTCACTCCCAGAACTTACTGAATTGAGAGCATGTGGCTGCTGTTCTACCCTGTATAGTTAGCACTCTGGACGCGAAGCTGAGGGGGGTGTACATAGCAAGAGCCTGGTAGGAATTCTCCAAGGAGGGACTGCTCTCTGCTTGTTGCTCCACAGGCCCCACAACCCTCTCCACCCTCAGGCCACAACACACTGCCTCTTGCAGCCTGGACTTGGGTGTGACTCCTGGGAGATAGTCCTTAACAGGGGTGTCAGAAGATAGCCATCTGCCTTCTGGTCTACACTGGGCTTTTTACTCCACCATCCAGCTCATTCCTGACATTTCTTGCCACCCCCTCCCTTCCAATACCTCTTCTAAATTTCTTGAACCCCAAGCCTGGTTTTATTCCATTCCTTAGCTCCAGGGTGTGAGTTCTGAGAGGGAAAGGCAGGGAAGGTCCTGAGCCCCCGTAGCAGGTAGTGGAGGGAGAAGAAAGGGCTTGCCCATGGTCCCCGATGGCACGTCTGGACTGTTGACGTCCCCCCTACTCTGGTGGCTTCATTTCCGCTACTGATCACCGGCACCTCTGTGGCTCAGGATCGGGTAGACCCTTTCCCCTAGTACCTGAAGGGCTCTGAGAATGAGTCCTTTATGGTTCTATTTCTCTAAAGGAATGTGTTTACTGGGGCACAGACCAGGCAACCTGAGGAACCCTCCGTGTTCTTGTCGGAAACAGGGATTGCTCGCTCCTGGCTTTGGTTTGGCAAGAGTGAGTCAGTGGTGCCCAGAGAGCTGAAGGACCAGGCTATCCGGGCACTGCTGACTACAAAGGCTTCCTTCACTCCCGGAGGCTGTAGGTCAGTTAGCACATCCTGTCACAGCACCCCCTAGTGGCCCATAATATAGCAACATTTCACCATTTAAAACCTTTTTCCTTTTATTCTTTTTTTTAGAATTGAATGCGTGAGTGTTGCGTTTACACTATTTCTACCCTTCTCTCCCCTAAACACCCATCTCCTCCCATTTCCAAACCCACTCCCCTCAAATAAAATCTTTTCTTCTTTAATTACTGCGGTTACACACACACACACACACACACACACACACACACACACACATTAGAGAACCTACTGAGTCCCTTTAGTGTTGCTTATATGTAAAGTGTTTAGGGCTGACCACTGGGATTGATAACCCATTAGGGGATCATTCTTGGAGAACGCTAGTTTTGTCTTGATTGCCAGAAGCTAGGGCTGGGGCCTTGTGAAATCTCTCCTCTCCTCATTGGCATGTCGTCTGGTGTGGTCATAAAACAAGTCTTGTTTCGGCACGGTATTGTTGAGATAAGCCATCTTCCCTATCGCGTGTGGAAAGTACTCTGTCCCAACAGGCTTCCTCAACAGCGGGCTTTCACCAATAGCCCATCCCCTTTGTTGAGATATTTTGTGAGCCTTGGGTGTGTTGTAGATATACTGAATATCTGCTGCATATACCACATGCGTATATATTATATGTAGTGTATAGCATATTACATATACTATACTATATTGGGCCCTGGGCACTCCATAGTTTGTGTTCTATTAATGTTCCATGTTAGCCTTTAAAAATCACAGGCAGGGTTAAGGAGATGGCTCAGTGGGTCAAATGCTTGCTGTGAAAACATGCAAACCCAAGTACAGATCCCAGCATCTACCTCAAGTCCGTCGGCTGCATACCTTGTAATCCCAGCACTGGGGAGGTGGGGATAAGGGTCCCTGAGCCTTGCTTGCTGCTCAGCTAGTCTATCCGTTCTGCAAGCTCCAGGTTCAGTGAGCAACCCTGCCTCAAAAGTAACGTGGAGCGTGGCCAAGGAAACAACCTGACACAGCTTCCATACACATGTACCCAAGCCTCCTCCCACATACATATACTCAAAACAGCCCCACCACACTTCAGAGTTGAGTCCTCATGGATATATAGCCACACAGTTAATTTTTCAGAAAAAATAAAATAATATACAGAAACAAAATGATATTTAAAAAGGTAAGATAGGAGTATTTGGTTACTACACCACTGCTCTTCTTTTGCATATGTAAAGTATATTTTTTGCAGTCAATTTAGGAGAGAAAGGTGAGTGCTGAGAGAGAGAGAGAGAGAGAGAGAGAGAGAGAGAGAGAGAGAGAACTTCAGATAACCCAGGATAGCCTCGAACTTGCTAAATAGTTGAGGATGACTTTGAACTTCAGATAGCCCTACCTTCATCTCCCAAGTACAGGGATGTGCCAATACTGTACCCGCCATGCAAGGTCCATGCACTGTCATGCTTGGTTTCTGTGGTGCTCCGGGTCTAACCCAAGGCTGTGGGCATGCTGGACAGGCACTGCACCAAACTGAGCTACAGCCCCAGCACTGGGAGAGTTTTGGTTACGCTGAATGCAGAGGTCCTCTCTCTCAGAATAGCGTTAAATTTGGGAGCTGCTAGACTTCAGAGTTCTTCTAGAAGTTGTTCAGTTACCTTCTGGTTTTGTGTCTGCTTCGGTCAGTGGCATGAACAAGACCATGGGAGCTGTTCTTCCTAGCCATCTTGCCTGCCTGATGACTTTGGCCCCTTCAGTCAGTTGGAAAAACTTACTACATGGCTATAATCTCCTCAGAGATGGATTCATTCCTAACCAAGGATTAGGACATTGCGACGCTGGGGCTTTACTTTGTGACTCTTGTTATCGACAATCTTGTCAATAGGTGCCCAACCTAAGTCATACAGAGTTTCTTCATCGTGAAGAATAAAATTCTCTGAAACCGGCCTTGCCCAGGGCTGTGAAAGTGAGGGCTTGTGCTCAAGCCTGCCGATTGGTCCAGCTGTGCCCCACTCACCTGAGATCTTTATACTCGGATGCAGGGATGGTGGGGCATCTCCTTAAAGGGCTTTGCTTGATACACTGCTCTAGAACCCCAGCTGAGGAGAGAGAGCCTGCCATTGAGGGGTTGGTTCATCACTAGCCTGATTAAAAGACGTGGGTGGAGGTTAAAGACGCATTTGCCACAGGAGCCTATTTCAGCGATTCAGTTCACATTGCTCTGTGGCTGGAAATGGACTTCCCCCACTAAAGTCAGACTGTCACCCTTAGCCAGACTGTAGAGTTAGCAGAAGGGTGGCCAAGATGGGTGTCATGATGTACACCTATAACCTTCAAACTCAGGAGGATCAGGAGTTCAAGGTAGCCTTGGCTATATAGCAAGATTGAGGCCAGCCTTGACTACATGAGACCATGCTTTAAAAAAAAAGTTAGAGAAGGGATGTCTGTAAGGGGATTTCCCCTTCCATTTTGACTTCCTGAGGTTGGAAGCAAATAGGTCAGCTTTGGAAACTTCTTGGTGCAGCCTTTGGGCCCGGTGTCCCCATTCATCCTGCCAGTAGCTGCCATAGTATGGTAATCATGTAGCTAAGCTATCCTGAGATGAGCCAAAGAGACAGGTCTCACAGTGTAGCCCAAGCTGGCCTCAAACTTGCAGTGATCTTTTTGCCTCTGCCTTCTGGGGATTACAGGTTCCTCTGCCTCCTGAGTACTGGGGATTACAGGCATGAACCAACACACACAGTTTCGTGTATCATGTATTCTCTCAACTTGTACTGACGGACACTAAGTACTATATGTCAGACACTGACCTGCATGCTAGAGACACCACAGGGGACAAATGTTCTCTGAAGACTGACTGTGCTACAGAGCTTGGTCTTGTTGAACCAGAATGTTCTGAGTTCCAAGCTTTGGGGTTTCCCATCAATATTCTCTATACTTATCTACACTTCTCTTTAAGGAGAAATCTTTCATGGCGTTATCCAGATGAAAGGGCTGTTGGCTGCAGTGAGGCAGTGGCCTTCAGAATGGTCACAGTTGTAGTGCCACCCACTTTGTTTATGAGAGGCAGAGTTTAAGTACGACCCTCTGAGAGCCAAAACACAGCATATGTAAGTCTGTGTGGTGCTGAGCAATTTAACCTTCCTGTGTGCTGGTTTCCTGCCTGGTGAGATTGTTAGAATCAAGCAAGCTATATATTAGATATTAAAGCGAATTTTATTTAGTTATTCTATAATAGTAATTATTATATTCTATATACTCCATTCAACAAGTATGTGTGAGGCCACCCGCAAATGCCTTGGCCATTGTATTAGGTCTTGGGTAGATGATTGAGGCATAGTTCTGGGAGCCAGCACCGTGCTGCTATTGCAGGGGATGGCGTGGGGCTCCCAGAGAGGACAGCCTGGACTGATGGGACAAGAATTTACAGGCAGTAGGCGTAGGAGGTAGAGTAGGGAGGAGCTTGCTGGAGAATATTGCATCTAAACAGGGAACAGGGTGACTCAGTGATTCCTGTCACACACACACACACAGGGTGGGGGGCGGAGAAAGGGAGAGAGGAAGACATCCATGCCTGGAGCCACAGAGCAAGTGGAAAGCAGAGTTAGAGGGGGACGGAGGCAAGATAGGGAAGCCTTGCTAGGATTTGCACATTAGATACAAAGCCAGCTGTCCCGTGAGGCACAGCTTCCAGGGTCTAGATTAGGTTTGAAAGAATAGACTGTTCCCCAATTTCCTGTCTCACTTCTAAGGGAGCCTCCAGTACAGCCTTTCAGTGTGGGGGCTTGCATCCTGGGGAGCTTCAAAGAGCCCAGGCATCCTGAATGGATTGTGGGAACCTGTGGCCCTGGGCACCCAGGACGTGTGGGAGTGTTTAAACCTGTTCTAGGTAAGGGCCAGGAAGGGTAAAGGAGACTTTCGATGAGGACCAGAAAGGCAGGAGTCATCCCTCTTTTTTGAGAGGTTGAGAGAGAATTGGGTCAGAACCAAATTGGTTATTCTGGAAGGGATCTCTTCCAGGGAAAAGGGAAGAAGCAGTCCCTTAAGAGAGAATGTTTCTTCGGCTTCAAGTCCAGCCCCTACCCTGCAGCCTCTGCAAGGCATCCCACTGTGGCGGGCTAGGAGGCATCTCTGAAGTGAGAGGACCAGGTGAAGGACAGTGCAGGGAATTGAGAGATGACCAGAATAGTTCAACCTCACAGATTTCTTACCCTACTGCTTATCAGTGAAAGAGGGTCCGGACTCTACAGAAGGGAGAAGCCTTCGGGAATACAGAGTTAGGCTAGCAACACTCCCCCAAAACTGTCAGAAATGGGGGGGGGACTGACCCAGTAGAGGGCTGCAGCAAGTAGAGCAAATGGAGACTTGCTGCACGCGTAAACACTGCAGCAAGCAAAATGGACGTGAGCAATGTGGGGGAGGGTGTGCCTGGAGTGCATATGTGTGTGCGCACGCATGCGCGTGCCACTGGAGGTGTGGGTATCGTTCAGAAGACAGCTTCAGGTGTCCGTCTCGCCTTTCTCCTTGTGTGAGGCAACGTCTTTGCTCGCATGTGTCTCTGCACGCATCAGCCTAGCTGGCCCACCAATTTCTGGAAGTTCTTCTGTCTGCCTCCTTTCCTCCATAGGAATTCCGGGATTGCTGATGTATGTTCTACTGCACCCAACTTTTACATGGGTTCTGGGAAGCCAAACTCAGGTCCTCATACACGCGTGACAAATGATTTAACCCCTGGGCTAATGCCCCAGCTCCATGTATATTTTTAAAATCTTTGTCTGCTTAGTTATTTATTTCTTAATGTTTTCCTAGCTATCTCTACATAGTGAGGCATTAAAATAGTCACCAAAATAATGCTTTAAAAATTTATTTATTTTTATGTTATGTGCATGCATGTTTTGACTGCATGTCTGTAAGTGCATTGCATGATTTCCTGGCACCCATGGAGGCCAGAAGAGGGCATCAGATTCCCTGGAACTAGGATTGCAGACGGTTAGGAGCTGCTGTGTGAGCGCTGGGAACCAAACTCAGGTCGTCTGCAAGAGCAGCAAGTGCTCTTAACAACTGAGCCATCTCTCCAGCCCATTAAAAAAAAAATGAAAATGATTGTTTAGATTAAACAGAGTTAAAATGAACAGTTTATGGGAAAATTCACAGCAGAAGATGGGTGGAAGTTGGATATTAAAAACTGTTAAGGTAGTTTAAATTGGTTGAGGTTTTAGGAACAGTTGGGGTATAATGTGTGCTAGATACCAGAAATCTTAGTAATTGCATAGAGATGTTCCATTGTGAGGGGCAGGACACAGTCCTACCTCAAATGTTAGCTTCAGAAGACCCTCTGGTTGAAGCAACCATGAATCTGAATGTGTCTCTAGGAATCTGTTACTATGTTGTGATTTTGGAGACCAGGTCTCATGTAGCCTGGGCTGGCCCACATCTCTCTATATAGTTAAGGATGACCTTGAACTCCCACCCGAGTGCCAGGACCGCAGGCATGCCCCACCACACCAGGTTTATGTGATGCTGGGTGTGAGCCCTGGTCCCTCTTTCTACCCATGGAGCTAAACCCCTAGCCCTGTTTCCTTCATCTCTGTGGAAATGATATATTCCAGTCAAGAAAAGAAAGACAAAGGGCAGAAAGCCAGAGATCCTTGAAAAACTCACCGTCTAACAGATAGGTCCATCCCTTTCCTAGTGCAATTTGCCAGATAGAAACAACTGAGCCTTAGGCTAGGCCAGTGAATTGAATCACCATTCCGTGTTCCCAATAAGACCAGGCCTTATCAGTTTCTCTGTGAGATACACTTAAAGGGTGCTCAGGGATTCTGGAAGCCGGATGAGCTGCCCTGTCCTATGGGGACCAACTAACAACCAAAGAGGTGACACTGTGTCTTTGGACAACGTCCCCCAAGCACCTTCCAAAACTATCAACCACTCAGGGCCAAGACCCTGGCCAGTTAGCTGATGCCACCCTAGGACGTTATGTTAATTTTCCTATAGACTGATCATCCATAATGTGAAACTCCCAAATCTAAAATGCTCCATAGACCAGAGCCAATACTGCTCAGGGCTGCAGGTCCTTCAGACCCCACCTAAGCCAGAGCATCTGCAATCTCAGCATTCATATGGGAAGATTCATAGATGTATCCTTTTGTTTGTTGTTTTCTCTGTGTAGCCCTGGCTCTCTTAGAACTCATTCTGTAGACCAGGCTGGCCTCGAACTCACAGAGATCCGCCTGCCTCTGCCTCCCGAGTGCTGGGATTAAAAGTGTGCACCACCGTTCCCACCGTTGCCTCAAAATAAAGCTGCCAGATTGAAAAGGATGTGGATTTGTTGTTGTTGTTGACTAGTTTCTAAAATTCTAATACCTATTTTTAGCTTGCTCCCTAAAAATATTGTTTAGGAGTCTGTAAGTGTATTTTTAGTCTCCCATCCTTCCCAACACTGGGCCTGTTGTGTTTCTGGATACCTTAAACAGCCTCCGTTCTCTTGGCCTCGGAATGGCATTGCCCACGAAGGGTTCCTCCTCTCCTGGGTGAAGTGGCTAAGCCAGAGTTTGCAGAGGCGTGAGGCAAGGGCCACCCCAGGGTGTGTGGAGCACCAGCGAGGATAATGCTGCCTGTGTGTGCGGGCTGAGTCACCCCTGCTCTCCCGGTCCCCGCCCTGATAAACACACACACACACACACACACACACACACACACACACACACACACACGAGAAGGGGGGTAGAGCAAGGCGGGGGGAGGAGGGGGGTCAGGGAGGCTCCACCTTTTCAAATCAGTCAGAATCATCAGCCTACTAAAGTTCCTGCCATGTGGCCCTTCCTTCCTCCTGATGAGAGACTCTGTGCCTGGGCGTGTCCACCCTCCTAAGCTAGGCTATATTATATGGGTGTAGACATGCCCTACTTTCCACAACCTTCTTCTCAATTAACTGCTTTTTCCCAGGCTGAATGGCCTATAGAAACTAACATGGGTACAAGAAAGTCTCTGCGTGAGGTCTACCTGACAGGAAAATCCCCATAATCACTGATAATTTAAGGGCTACAAGTAAGTCTTGAGTCTCGCTGTAACAGTTCTCAGTACTACATCCTTCCGTCTCCTTCTGCCTTCCTCTGTACCCTTTGTGTTTAAAAACTTACTGCTTTTAGGGAAAGGGGGACAAAAGGAAGGGAACAGAGGGAAAGGAACAGCTCTTAGAGGACAAGGATGACAACGTGGCAAAGGTTTTTTTTCTTTTTTTTTAATCTTTATTGAGCTATAAATTTTTCTCCACTCCCCTCCCTTCCTCCTCTCTCCCCTTCTCTCTCTCCCGTGACCCTGACACTCCGCTCCCAATTTACTCAGGCGATCTTGTCTTTTTCGCCTTCCTAAACAGGTCACGAATGTCTCTCTTCGGGTCCTCTTGCTTATCTGGTTTCTCTGGTGTTGTGGCCTGTATGCTGGTTTTTCTTTGCTTTACCTGTGCCCATCCAAGCATGCCAGGCTACTGCCGCCCAGCCAGGAGTAGGCGTGATGAGTAAGGGGAAGCATGAACATTTGGTCAGGGCGATTTCCCCCGAACTTTGGCACATCCTCATACTTCTGAGGCTGTAGTTGGTGTCCTAGAGCAACTGCCAGCCACCAGCCTCTCCTTAGAGGACCATAAATGGTAAGTGTCCTCTTGTACGATACCTTGTGCACCTTTAAACTCTGCTGGGTTGGCTGAGAGCCCCGAGGTACCCGAGCACAATACCACAGCTCTGTGTTTCCCTGCTCAGCCTGGTTCTGCCTGCTGCGCCCTGTTCCCCTCCTCCAGTCTGGTGGGAGCAGCCTACCCTCACCCCAAGGCTCTTGTCCTCCCCTTCTCCCCTCTCTTCTCGCTATCTTTATGTCATCTGATTTTTTTTTAAATTTTAAATTCGAATTTCATTTTTATTAATGAGCTTTTTAAGGTTAGCGTACAAAAGTAACAGGTTCCTTCGTGGCTTCTTCATACATATGTGTCATTGTGTCCTAATCTTTCTTGTGAGGGTTTCTGTCTCGTCTATGTGCCCAGTAGTTGTCTTTTTGTGATGAGTTGGGACCGAAGGGAAAAGGAAGGTGAGGAGCAGAGACAACTCTTGGCAATTTTACAAGATAATTCGCAGTGTTGGGGGGGGGGAGTTCATATATGCAGCTGTTGTTGCCTGGGAGGTAGAGGGAAGAGAAAGGGAAGTAATTACATTT
The DNA here is from genome assembly GCF_000317375.1 of Microtus ochrogaster. Lineage (NCBI taxonomy): Eukaryota > Metazoa > Chordata > Mammalia > Rodentia > Cricetidae > Microtus > Microtus ochrogaster. The sequence goes on along the minus strand of NC_022012.1, from coordinate 69,182,529 downwards.
ATGTGTGCAAACATGGGATCTCTCTCTCTCTCTCTCTCTCTCTCTC
>NC_022012.1:69171452-69182383 GCF_000317375.1 Microtus ochrogaster | reverse complement strand
CACACACACACACACACACACACACACACTTATACACAGAGATTTGTGGCCAATTAGATATAGAAAAGTTATCTGATTGAAAACAACTTAGTGTTTTAGTCTTTGACACAGAGAGGAAGTAGTCACTAGCAAAGATTGTGTGTCTTCTTTAAAAGCGATTTAAACATTTTATTTTATGTGTATGAATCTTTTGTCTGCATGTATGTTTGTGCACAATGTATGTACCTATGCGTATGGAGTCTGGAAGAGGGTGCCAGATCCCCTGGAACTGGAGTTACAGATGATTTTGAGCCACCCTGTGGATGCTGGGAATTGAACCCAGATCCTTTGCAGGAACAGCAAGGGCTCCTAACTGCTGAGCCATCTCTCAGCCCTGATGATGTGTCTTTGTAATGAGGAGTTCCACCCAGATGCAGTCTGGTATCCTGTTGCCATTTTAGTCTTGATAAGACAGATGTAAATGCCTGTGGGCCACAGGGGAGGCAGTGGAAGAAGCCATGCTTGGGCAGGTCTGTAAAGAGAACCGGAAGCCCCTCTCTCGTGAGATGGTTAACAGACTGGTCACTGCAAGTGAAGTAACTCTACAAGGACAGTCTTCTGGGTTCACTTACGGCAACCGCTTGTTCATGATCCCCTCTAGAATCTCTAGAACTAGAGAGAAATCTGAAAAGTAAGGAAAGAGAGACATGGGGGGGGGGCTTGTAGCTTGGTAGTTAGAGCACTTGCCTAGCCTGCAGGAGGTCCTGGGTTCCATCCCCAACACTGCAGAAACCAGGAATGGTGGCTCATGCCTATAATCTCATAACACAGGAGGTAGAGGCAAGAGGCTCAGAAGTTCAAGGTCATCCTCAGCTATACAGTAAATTTGAGGTCAGGTTGACAACTTTTAATATCATTTTCTGGGACAAAGACACCTGGTAGACTCAGCAGGGAGCTCTATTCTCCTGGAGCGTTGTTGACATCAGGGGGAAGACTCAGTCCCTGAGACAGCAGGCAGGACCGAGGGATGGAGAGAAGCCACTGGACCTGGTGGCTGTCCACATGACACAGGGCACCTTGAGGGTCTGCATAAGCATACATAGTATGGCACCCATCTCCCCTGCCCCTTGTTCTTTGCTGACATTAAATAGCCACTTATGATGGCTTTCTGTTGTCTTCAATCATGTTTACCTTTTTCAAAGGGAAAATAGCATTTTTAGCCTTCTGTGTGCACGTGTATGTGGGCGGTTGGCCAGAGAACCAGAGGAGTACCCTGGGCTGTGTCTGGTCGGCCTTGGGCACACGAAGGGAGCCTTGTGAGTCAAGCTGTGGGCAGAGCCTCTCTGCTCTCTCTGCTTGCCGCAGAGGAAGGAGGAATGGTGACATCCGAGGTAATTTTGCAGAATTGATGTTATGTGTTGTTCTGGGAACACCAAATATATCATATGGGCAGTTTCTGTCCACTAGACGGCATGGGTGGTAAACCTTCTAGAACCTCTTCCCACAGCTTGAGCCCCTGGTGTGTGGCATGCTTTTCCTGCTGGTGGCTTCCTCTTGGCTGGATTTTGATGATTGCTTTTCCCTCTGAACCGCTTGGACTTAACTTTTTGTCTGTGTCCTCCTCAGACAAAACAAAGCAGCATCATGTATTTTCCCTGTGAGAGAAAGTTAATACAGCTTCCATCTTGTTTTCTTTTCCCTACCTCTCCTGTCTCTCACACAGCCTCTACTTCCGTTTTCTCATGCTAATTTCGATGTCTGAGCAGCTGGCCTTTCTCAATACCCTTGTCCATAAATTTTCCCTGCTTTGTTGAAACTCCCCCAAGTCATGAGCTTCCACCGTCCAGGCAGGGCTGAGCCTTGGTCCATCAAGCTAGCCTAGCACACGGCACCTCTGTGGAGACACAACCACAGTACTCTAGACTCTTGTTTCTTGTCGGGATTGCACGTGTCCTCCGGTTTCTTTCCTTTCCTTTTTCTGTTTGTGTGTAGGCTTTTTTTGCTTGATGAGTATACAAGGGAACAAATATCTCTCTAGTTCCCTGGAAAACTCAAATGTTTTGAGATCTCCTTCAAAGGTCATCACTTCAGCGTTCCACAGGGTAAAGAGCCCCGTGCCCTATCCCTCATAGATTGTGTTTGTTTGTTTTTTTTATATTATTTATTATTGTTGTTTATCAAATAAACAAAGTATACTGTTTTTGCAGTACATTGGACCAGGGTGACTTTTCCCTGCTTATCTATAGGTGGTAAGGCTGGAACTCAAAATCTTTGTGTGCTTTATGATACATTTTGTTTGGGAGAATATGTATATTAGAGTGTGGGGGGGTGGGGTGTTAGAAAACTCCAGGAGAATATGAACTACCCTAACCCATTTTCTGCTTTTGTCTCTAGGGCAGCAAAGGCGCCTACCGGTACCATTGGCAGAGTCACAATGTCAAGCATAGTGGCGTGGATGACATGGTGTTGCTCTCCAAGATCACAGAGACCTCCATTGTCGAGAACCTGAAGAAGAGATACATGGACGACTACATCTTTGTATCCTTTGTCCTCTTCTTTGCACGCCCCTGGGATAGGACAGCTCCACTGTAATGTGGGTCTCTGCCCGTGAGCCACGCCTCCCGAAAGTCTGAGCTGGCTCTCAGAACTGGCTCTTAGTATTTTCGCTTTCAGAATGGGCAGCTGTGCTTCCAAGGGCAAAGATGAGGCTAAAGTGTTTTCCTGGCATCTCACAGGGTCTAAGTGCAGCTCCATCATAGTGTCCCTTTGAGCTACAGCATCATGTATTCTAAGTGTCTAATCCTGCCCTGACCTGAATGCAGGGTTCTGTCATCCCGATGACATGATAGGAACTCTTCCCTCCAGACTATGAAGGTTTAAAATGAATCACCTGATGAATAGAAAAGACGCCTCCCCAGTTTTTCTGAACCTTTATATTTGCTGAAGAAAACACGGGAAGGGATGATCAGCTCTTGAAAATGCCTGGTGTGTTTCCCTGTTAGCTTGCCAGATGCCATTTTATAACGGGGCTTTAAAAGCACAGGGCACACACCTCTTGGAAACGTGTCTTGACTTCACAGTCCAAGAGAACTATGATAGTGGAAGATGCTCCTCCTGCAGTCAGGAGTTTTCCTTGGAGCAACTAATACGTTAGTGAAATGTCACCTGGGTTAGTCACAGCCATGCAAAGGTCTGTGTTACCTGTACAGCCGTGCCCGGGTGCCAAAGGCTGATGCTGGGGTGGCTCCTGATGGTAGTGTCTAGGAAGCATGGGTGCTTTATGACGTAACGTGCATCTTGGGTTTCACCCAGAGCGCCCGGGGAAGTTTTCTCACCAGGGGCTTTTTGTTTATTACTTGCCGTCTTTACTTGACTATTAGAATCACCGAAACCTAGACAGCTATACTTTTGCAGGCTGCCTTGGCTGCCTGCCCATCACTGGTGTGTTAAGGTGTTTAACTCACTCAATACTCCTGTGGCAATGCCCATTACTTCAAGACACTTGAACCATTGCAAACAGTACTGTGCTGTTTCTTATTGACCAAAAAGGGAATTTCCTCCAAATATCCATGCAGTTAAATTCCTAAATCCCTCTTTTTAAGGCTCAATGTATATTCAAACTTGTTGACCGTTATAATAGCGTTATTTAAATTTTTAATGTATGAGTTGTTTGTATATTTTAAAAGGGTTTTGTGGGTTTCATTATTATCTCTTGCTGGTCTGGAATTTGTTTGTAGACCAGGCTTGCTTTAAATTCTTAGAGATCTGCTTGTTCCTGTATCTGAAGTGCTGGGCTCAAGGGCATACATCACCCGGCCCAAGCAAGATTTTTTTTAATTATTTTTAATTATGTAACTCTGTGTGTGTGTGTGTGTGTGTGTGTGAGAGAGAGAGAGAGAGAGAGAGAGAGAGAGAGAGCAGTGTCCAAGGAGACCATAAGAAGTTCAGTACTCTGATCCTCTGAAAGAGCAGTACAAGTCCTTAACCACTGAGCCATCTCTCTAGCCTCTATACATATTTTTGGGATAAGATGTGATGTTTTGATGCATGTGGACATTATAGAATAGTTAAATCAGGCTAACTAACAGGTCTGTCACTTCCTATACTTGGATATGTGGTTTAGCCATTTAAAAATCTCTGATCAACTTTGACATATTTGTGCTGTCCAGTCCAGAGAATTATCGACAGTAGCTCTGCTTTTGTTTTTTTTTGCTTGTTGTTGTTGTTGTTATTTTTGTTTTTCAGGACAATGTTTCTCTGTGTAGCCCTGGCTGTTCTGGAGTATGCTCTGTAGACCAGGCTGGCCTCAAACTCAGAGATCCATCTGCCGCTGCCTCCCAAGTGCTGGGATTAAAGGCATGCACCACCAACCACCTCCTGGCTGTTTTTAGTTTCTGAGTAAGTGAGTTTATTAAACATGTAGCAATCAAAAGTAGAAAAATAAATAGTACGTGGCAGATAGAGAGAAACCTTGAACATATAATAAGACATCATTAGGCAGGCACCCAGGACACGCTGCAGAGACAGCTGGGGTGGCCTAAAAGACAGCACCACCAAACTGAAAGTTAACAACATCGAGCAGAAACTTACTAGGGAAACCACATTGAGGCCAGTATACACCGCGGAGCAGATTGTCCTCCACGGTGAGATTTCCAAGATAAAAAACAAAACAAAAACAGTTAACAGCAGATAACACCAAACTGGGGGCTGCGGGACGTCCAGCAGGAACACGGAGTTTTCTGATTGAGTCTTCCGCGGATGAGCTAGGTTCTCAAGGCTGAGCTCCGGCCTCTTGTTCCTGCTGCAGAGATTTTACATTATAGGACAAACAAGAATAATAAGGTTGGAAATAGTTTACAGTCTAGCTGTTCTCAAGGGCACAATGTGTTTATTACCCTCAGCTGCTTGCTGATTCTCCCCTCTATACCCTGCCAAGCCCCTGGCAGAGCCAGGGAGCCACCTGACCCTGGGCAGGCAGTTTTAGAAGATTCTTGACAATAACATGCTTGGGGCTGAAGGGGAGGCAGCTGCTCCGCTCGAACGGCACATGGCAATTTGATGATATAATGCACATTACAATATGACATTATTGTTAACTTGGAGTAAACAGCATCCTCTTGGTTAACGGTGGCCTGTAGCTTACAGACAGATCCTGCCCACCGTTGTCTTTAAACGGAAGTTCCCCTGGGATACAACTGTGCTTGTTTAATGACAGATTCTGCCGCTTTCATGGGTACCATGGCCTGGCCAAGCCACTGAAACAGGCCATCTGACCTTCGGAAGTCTAAAGCAATTACTTTCCAGAGCAGAATTAGCGCCACCACCTGCTCCATGTGCCTTAGTCTGACCGTACGGAAGCAATCGTGTGCACTTTGGTTCTCCTCTCTGGTCACACACACGGAAATCTGTTTATTTCATTTGGATTTAATGCCATCAAAAATGTTGTGTACAAGTCCCCACGGCACATGGAAACTGGTAGGTGGGTTAGGAAGGACTGGGTGCAGGTTGTGGATCCAGACTGTCTGGCTTCTACCTATTGAGCTGCATCCCAGCGCTAGAAACTTTTAAATGGAAGATCCAAAAGCCTTGGGATGTAGGCTTGTTTTTTTTTTTAATTATTTACAGAGAAATGTGGGGTTTTGTTTGCCTGTTTGGTGTGTGTGTGTGTGTGTGTGTGTGTGTGTTATGTACACATGTGTGTGTGGTATGCACACATGTGTGTGTTAGTGCATGTGCCCTTATGTGTGCCTCTGGAGGCCAGGGGAGGACATTGGATGTCTTCTTCTATTGTTTTCCATCTTATTTTTGAGTCAAATGCCTCTCACTGAATCCAAAGCTCACCAGGCCAGGCTGATGAACCACTCCGGTTTTCCAGGGAGCTCCTAACATGAACCTGTTTATGCCTCCCCAGTGCTGGGGTTACAGGCATGTGTAGCCATGGCTGGCTTTACTAGGGATTCGAACTTGGGTACTCTTGTTTTCACAGCAAGCATTAGCACCCACTGAGCCTTTTCCCTACCCCGTAGACGTGGTGTTCGATCAGCTGAATGAGAGAAGACAAAAGCAATGATGGTGGCTATTGCCTAAAGTCAGTCCAGCCTCAGTCCAGACAGCTGTGCCCCTCAGCGGGCTGTTTACTGATATGGGCCCAGAAGCTTCTTGCAGACAGACAGCATAACTTTTATGCAAAGAACAAGTTGTAAAAGCCCTTCCAAGCAGTATATTTATTTGACATGACTTATGTAATGCAGCCTAGCAGAGGGAAAGACACTAAACCACCCGAAATCCTACCACCCAGGGCGAGTTCCTGTGGATCTCTAGGCCTTTAGTGTTCTCCCGCGTCTACACAAATGTGCACGCTCTCTTGCTGTTTAACAAACCGCACCCCCCCCCCTCAGGTATTTTTGGCTTTGCTGCACAGTTCTTGGCATGGGGTACATTGTATTAAGTGATCCCTGAAAATCTGTTGACTCTCAAGATTTTTTAAATTCAGACAGCAGAATTTTTTTAATGACTCGATGGGGCAGGGGCTGGGAGGGTAGTGAAGGCCTTTGAGTCAATAACTGACTAATGGTGCGTTCGCCCGAGGAAATGAGCTGCTTGACCACTAATGACTTTATGATTTAGACGTCTCTGCCCACTCCTGCGTAAATGGGCTTGCTTTCGGCAGGTGGGAGGGAGTCACTTCCAGCTCCGGGGAGGCCTGGCGCTGCTGATGGATATTTGTAACAGCAGTATCTGCCTTCCCCTCTTTACCTCTGGTCTCCGTGACCACTTCAGTCTTCAGAGAGAACCCATAGCATAGCGCTCCTGTAAGTGAAAGATGGCATCGTTCTTTGTTTCTTCTGTGTTCGTTAAGGCAAAAGAGAGGTTAATAACTATGAGCACGCCTTTTACCTCTCCCGCCCATAATACTAGCCCTGTTTTGTATTGTAGATCAGCACAAAGGGCACTTGGTGGCTAATGCATGCAGGCCAAGCATGGTTGCTTTGTTCTCCGTTAGGAAACAAAATCCGCTTAGAACACGCTGACATTGTCTGGCCGCTAAAGCCCCCAGAGGAAGGCTGAGTTTACCATCCGTTTCTTAGAGATGGCTGCCACACTGCTTACAATTACGTTCTAAAATGTACAAGGGGAGAAAGTTCTGGAGTTTGGAAAGAAAAGAGCTGTAGCTGCACTCTGCTGTCCGTCCGTTCCAGCCGCTTGGCTGAGCAGAGTTCCTGTGTGGAGCACTTCGCACTTGCTGCTCCAACTGTCTTTAAGCTTTCTTCCCTCAAAGGCCACCGCACTCAAACGTGCTTGGCATTTTTAATCCCTCAGTGAGGAGTTCAGGCTGTCCTGCCAGACCAGTGATTTGGAGAGGCAGTGTGCTCTTAGTCATTCAGAATGAAACTTGGCCCTCGGCAGCCGGTTCACACAGAGGGGACAGCGAGCTGGGTGAGACATTGGTCTTGTGACTGGAACCAAAGGTTCAAGTTCTGGCTCAGAGCTTCTCCAAATATAGGACTTTAGCCAGAGGCCTCCCCTTCCTTCACTTTCCAGTAATATATATGTGGTGAGGTTGACTTGTCGCTGTAGGCTGTCATCGTGTTCAGCAGTTCAATGCTCTTAGCTTTGCCTAATCTTCAAAATACATATGGAGGGCGGGACATGTAGCCTAGTTGGGAGAGTACCTCCCTAGTGTGCTTGAGGAAGCCCTGGGTTCAATCCCCACCGCCACATAAACCAAGCACTTGTCCTCCTAAGAAAGGCAGGAAGATCAGACATCCTCAGGTACACTGTAACCTTTAGGTCAGTCAGGGATACACAAAAACCTGTCACAAAAGAATACTAAGAAATGGACTAGGGAGATCACTGGGCGGTTAAGAATGCTGCTGCTCTCCTGGAGGACCCGGGTCTCCAGCACCCTCATTGGGGGCTCATTCACAACTGACAATAATTCTAGCTCCAGGGAGTCTAAAACCCTCTTCTGGCCTCCACGGCCACCGTATACAATCAACAAGCACACATATACATAAGTAAAAACAAATCTTTAAAAAATAAGAAATAACTTCTTTTCGAAGTTAAGGATGAGACAGAGGTCGGCAGAGGCTCACCTCATCCCTACATCCCCCAAAAGGCCATCTTACACTACGTGTGTAGAAAGGAGATGCTCTAAAGCCAAAGAACGGTCCTTTACACCGGATGAACTGGGTTTTGTGGAATCCGTCATTATCATTGGGGGAGAGGCACAAAGGCTCAGAAGTCAGGTGACATCGTTCAGGAGTTGATTCTTTCCCGGCACCTTTGCGTAGGTTTCCAGGATGAAGCCCAGGTCACTGGGTGTGGTGGCGAGTGTCTTGACCGGTTGAGTCATCTTACCAGCCCTGAATTGAGCCTCATGAAAAATTCAGCGTGTTGTTCTTTTTTATTTCCCTTATCACTTGTGCTGCAGGTGGATGAGCATTCATAGACACATGGACCGACATCTGGGAACCAGTCAGCTGAAGATCTGCCTGGTTCCTCCTGACTCTCATTGTCTCTCAAATGAGGCGCCCCACCCCTGCCCTGCTTTTTTATTTGGTATCATAGCTTCATATCTGCCTGCAGTTTGAGAATTAACTTTAAGCCACACCTTCACCATGGAAGATTATGTGTGTAGAGATAATGGCCCTGGTGGTGTCCCCAGAGGCGCACCTGAATTATGTATTGGGTATGGGAGGGAGGACTGAGGGACTTTTTTGGAGCTCCAAACCCACCAGGGCCCTGAACTCTTTGGGTATTAGCTCAGGTCTCTAAAGACCCAGCCAGATAGAGAAGGTGAAATTGTTTAGATACACAATGAAGTCCAACTCCAACTGGAAGCAACTGAACTTGTTACTCTGGCCGGTTCAGATGTAGGTGCGTTTGTAGGTATTTAGTGTGGTGGAGTCAGGACACAGCGACCTTTTCAAATCGAACTTTATCTTTCATCAGTTTTCTCAGATACTGACTCTGGGGGACCCTGCTGGGAGATTTAGGGGAGAGTCTATAGCATCCCCTTCATTCTGACCTGAGTCACTGCCTCCGCATCAGCCTAGAACAGTCTAGAAGAGGTTGTTCACAAAGCACACTTAAACAACCATGGCTCCATTTCCAGCCCATACTCACCTCAGTTCTATTTATTAGGTGGCTGAGGGCATGGGGGAGGGGCAGGATGCCTTTGGCTTTCATCCTCATGCAACTCTTTCTTCTCCTGTGGCAGTGGCCCGTTGTCCCCAGGAAGTGGCTGGTTCACAGTGTATCCTTTACCATGAAGGGAAGGGCGCTGTCTTCTGTGGAAGGCTCATGTCTCCCTGGTTTGTTTTTTGCTCAGAATTGACATTTTACAGCATTCAAATTGGTCCTACCCTAAGAATGGTTACAGCCATTGAGCAAGAGAATCCGGATGAGAGACAAAACCTATCCCTTCAGTTTTGATTATTAGATGCTTACACAAATCTTTTTTTTTTTTCTCCTCGTTTTTTGAGAAAGGGTTTCTCAGTGTAACAATCCTGGCTGTCTTAGAACTACTAGCTCTGTAGACCAGGCTGGCCTTGAATGCACAGAGATCCTCCTGCCTCTGCCTCCCAAGTGCTGGGATTAAAGGCATGCACCACCACTGCCCTGCAATCCTTACACAAATGTTAAGAATAAAAAAAAAATCCTGCTAAGATAGATTCTATTTTATTTATTTATAATTTAATTTTTGTGTATGGGACTTTTGCCTGCATGTATGTGGGCCACATGCTTGCCTGGTGCCCGAGGAGGGGCATGGATCCCAGGGAACTGAGTTACAGACGATCATGATACACAGTGTGGGTGCCAAGAATTGAACCCTGGTACTCTGGAAGAGCAGCCAGTGCTCTTAACTGCTGGACCATTTCTCCAGTTCCTAACGTGGGTTTTGGAGTAGACAAAGCCTCTTAGTTCTAAGTAAGGAGAGACTGCAGAGCATCCCAATCCTCCCTCATGAAACCTTGCACTGCTGATTTAAATGTAAGGTTGATACGTGAACAAAATAGGGATTGCCCAGTTATAGTTGAATCTCAGCTAAACAAGTAACCTTTTAGTGCAAGTGTGCCCCAACATTACTCTAGGTCTGCTTATAGCTTAAACATTCTCATTGTTTACTCGACATCCAGATTTGATGAGGTGGTCTGTATATTTTTATTCCAAACTAACAATAGCAATGAAAGTACTTGCTAGTTACAAAAAGCTGTTATTCGTTGCACCCTCCACCTACCCAACAGAGCCTCTAGCCCAGGCTGACCTTTGCCTCCCTATGTAGCTGAGGATAACCTTGAACTTCTGTTTTGTTTTGTTTTTCTGAGACAGGGTCTCTCTGTATAGCTTTAGTGCCTGTCCTGGAATCCACTCTGTAGACCACACTGGCCTTGAACTCATAGAGTGCTGGGATTAAAGGCATGTGTTATCACTGTCCAGCCATGTGTATCTTTCATCTCTTGAACAATCAAAATTAAATATTAAAAAAGCACGTCATCACTATCTTTTCTCTATTATTAATTCATCTTCATTTTTCAACTTGGAAGGTCTTTCTGGTCAGTAACAAGTGAAGTGAAAAAAAAGCAGTTGAGTCATTTTGTGTCTGTGTGTGTGTTTAAATTATTTGACATACCCACACCCATTTGTAATGTCTATTAATAATTCCATATTTCATCTAAGGCCAAAGTGGTCACCTGCATTATGATGTGAGAGATATCACTATGTAATGACACATGCATCTAAGAACATGAGTTGAGGGAATGGCATCTAGGTGCTGATTGCTGTTCATTGATTATTTCGTCTATTTCCATGGCAAGGTTGTTAATTAAATAGGTCTTGGTTTATCCCCATCATCCATTAACCACAGCTTAGAGATATGTTCTGTACAGTCTGGAAAGTGCTCTGCAACAGCTGTGCCTTTGGTTTTGAGTGAGTGAACTTATTAAGTG
>NC_022012.1:69170023-69171160 GCF_000317375.1 Microtus ochrogaster | reverse complement strand
TCAGTAGAAATCAACGGGGAAAGCTGGCATTAAAGCAGTCAGTTGGCATTCTTGATTGAGAGACTCCCAGGCAGAGGGGAGAGTTCCTTGCCATGGCTGAACTGTCTGGCTTCTCTGCCCCATGGTAGGCACTTGTATATCAATAGTGATTTCTATTGGAAATAGTTTATCAGCTGGCTATACTCAACGGCACAGTGAGTTTACTCTTGCACTGTTTTGCTGCTCTCTCCCTTGTCATACATGTGTGGCTACCAACTGATCCTTAGATATGGGTCTTTGAGGACATGACATAAAATGCTTGTCTGAAGTCAGGGCAGGGAACCAGCTTCTAAGTTCAAACAACACATGTCAATTACCAGTATAATGCCCCAGGTGAGAGTTGGATGGGGCTTGGGGATCCATCCTGTTTGAGCCAGCCCCCTGTTATATATCCCTATTATAGAAATGGCTTCCCCGAGAAATAATCTCACAGTTTTATATTCCTTTTATTATTTGAAACTGTTTATTTGTTAATAGATTTTGTTTCAATGATTTATTTGTTAAAATGAAGATATTTCTAGTTCACGATTAGTTGAACAATTTTGAGTGGGGCACAGTTGTGCACACCTGCAGATCCCAGTAGTCGGGAGGCTGAAGCAGGAAAATCACACGAACCAAAAGTGAAGACCAACCTAAGAAACAGCAAGAGACACTGCCTCCGAAATCAGAAAAAACAACAGAAATCTAACGGCTGGGGGGGAGGGGGGTGCTGGGTGCTGATTTTTTTTCATGATTTTCTTCCCTCAGCGGGGACAAAATGTTTAATTTGTTCTGTTTGTTCACTGCTGAATTCCCAGCACCTTAAAGTGCCTGTTGTGTTGTAAACAACCAGCACAAAGTAGTTGGCTGCTGAGTAAAGGGGTGGAGGGCAATCTCATAACATCCCTTACTTGAGTGCATTAAAATGGATAAAACTGGGTTGGGGAGATTAGCCCAGTGGACAAGAGTGCTTGGTATACGGTCTGTGATGCGCATACCTTTAATCCCAGCACTTGGGAGGCAGAGGCAGGCAGATCTTTGTGACTTCGAGGCCAGCCTGGTCTACAAGAACTAGTTCCAGGACAGGCCCCAAAGCTACAGAGAAACCCTGTCTCAAAA
>NC_022012.1:69168865-69169798 GCF_000317375.1 Microtus ochrogaster | reverse complement strand
AGACAGAAGGACCCCTGGGGCTCCTTGGTGGCCAGCCTAGCTCCAGGTTCAGTTAGAGATCCTGACTCAAGGGCAGAGTGGAAGACACACAGCCTCCTTTTCTGGCTTCCTCACATGCTCACAGGCACAGACACCCTCATGCAAACATGTGTATGTACTACACACACACACACACACACACACACACACACACCATAATCTTCCAGACACATACACATACACACTGGGGTTATTTTTGTTTATTTTTATTTTGATTATAAACAACTTCAAACACACATATAGACAGTGAGACTTTAAGGGGAGGCAAAAGAGATGGCTCGGTGGGTGAAAGTGTTTGCAAAGTCCGAAGACCTGAGTCTATTTCCCGGAACCTACATAAACAGCTGGATGCGGATATGAAGGGCCAGCACCGCAGGAACCACAAGAGAGAACCTGCCTCAGCAAGGAGGGAGGGAGGACCAACTGCAGGAAGTTCTCCTCTGGCCTCCACACAAATGTGGTGGACCCAGTCTACCCCACATAAAATAACTTAAAAAAATTTTTAGTTATAAAAAAAACAAGCAAAACTTGACATCCAGTGCACACTTCCTCTCAGAGAAGCCTTCCTGGATTCTCCAAATACTATCTTTCTTTTCTAAGCCTTAACTGTGTGGAATTGTTATTTTCTTCTCCCAATGTAAATGAATAAAAATAAATGAGATGCTGAGAACTTTCCCAAAGCTTCGGGGTCCCCCTGTTTGTTCAGGGGGGGGGGAACAAATGTGTGGGTCATTTACCTCAGAGGTACACGTTCCAATGGAAGAGGGCTGCTCACTGACCTGATTGTGCCCTGGCACTTCTATTCTGTGTGTGTGTGTGTTTGTGTGTGTGTGTGTGTGTGTGTGTGTGTGTGTTCCTAGTTGTTTTGTTTTTCTGAGACAGGGTCTCTCTGTA
>NC_022012.1:69167709-69168737 GCF_000317375.1 Microtus ochrogaster | reverse complement strand
GCTGCTGGGCTGAGAAGAAGGTACTTCAGTTTATGTAGAATTCTGTGTGTGTGTGTGTGTGTGTGTGTGTGTGTGTGTGTGTGTGTGTGTGTGTTTTCCTAGCTCTCCATGCTGCTGGTCTCAGAAGAAGGTACTTTAGTCTATGTAGAATCCTTTTTGCAGCATTGATGATGAACCTCGTTGCTGTTTCTGGCGAGGAGTAAGCCCTGAACTGTGTAAATGACTGCTTTTGCCTTTGTGGTGTTCATAACGTCCACCCTGGCTGTCCTTCGTCCAGCAGCTCATTGCATGCTCCGTAGCATCTGTTGACTGAAAAGCCTGTCTCTGTGAAGGTGAATGATGGACCTTAACCAGACTGAAATTCAGACATACATAGGATCTGTGTTAATCTCCGTCAACCCTTTCAAGCAGATGCCGTATTTTGGAGAGAAGGAAATTGAAATGTACCAAGGAGCGGTAAGTTACGTACTCGATAAGTTGCTGCAGTGTTCAGGGATTTTGTCATTTATACGTAGTTTTTCCATGAAGTTATCAGTACATTTACATTTTCTTATGGATTATTAATTGGGGGAGGTCAAGTAAATGACCTTGTTTGAGGTTTTTTTGTTTTTTTGTTTTGTTTTGTTTTGTTTTGTTTTTTAATTTTCGAGACAGGGTTTCTCTGTGTAGCTTGTCCTGGAACTCACTCTGTAGACCAGGCTGGCCTCGAACTCACAGAGATCCGCCTGCCTCTGCCTCCCGAGTGCTGGGGTTAAAGGTGTGCACCAGCACTGCCTACCTGATTTTTTATTTTAATTGGATACTGATCTTCAGCATGGAACTCAAGGGGGTATAGACTAATATGGGGTTAATATACATATATAATTAGTTAAGTGGGGTGCATTACGCAGAGTCTGCAGTGGTCTTCTGGCTTCCATGTGTGCTCCAAAGTTATCAGTAATGAAAAGAAGCACAGGAGGAGCTGGGGAGATAGGTCACGGGCTTGAGGACCAGAGGAACTGGGGAGATAGGTCACGGGCTTGAGGACC
>NC_022012.1:69125845-69166859 GCF_000317375.1 Microtus ochrogaster | reverse complement strand
TCATAGGTAAAAATCAATGAGATGCTGGGAACTTTGAGAATTAGAACCCTTGAAGCTTTGGCTCTGGCTTGAAAATGCATCTTGCATTACTTCATTTACTAAAGTGGCTGCTCTCTGTCCACACCCACTCCACAGTCACTTCATCTGTGGGTTAGAAGTGTAACCAGCAATCCTTCCCAACGTGTCTCATTCTGCAGCTCATCCCACCGCTTAGCCCTAGACTCTGCATCTTCTTCCTTCCCTTCAGAGCAGAAACACAAGAGCCATTATTAATCCAGGCCCTGGAAGCCAAACAAAAGAACACATAAATCCAGTTGAAGTGGAAGGCATTTACCCAGAGCTAGTGCGCACCCCATTGTTGCCGGATAAAGGCTGCTGGTAGCTGGAGCTCAAGGAGGCTGCCACGGGAGACCTTTGATAATGCCGCCTTTATCAGGGGCCGGCACAAGGACAACACTGCCAGCCGAGGTCCGCGCCCTGCCCTGGCACTCCAGTCCACAATCCTAGGGCAGCTGGCATGGAGCTGGCCTGACACCCCCACCCCCACCAGTAACAGCAAGACTCCAACACGAAGAGCTGAGATCACACATATCACACACACACACACACACACACACACACACACACACGTGGACACACTCAAGCACAGACGTGTTTCTTTCAAGTTCTCTGGAGAGTCACTGTGTGCCAGCCCCCTTCTATGCTGTTTATCTTTTTAAGAGTTCTCTGTATAGAAATGTTATAATTTAAAGGAAAAAAATCTTTATTTTCATTGCTCTTGGTAACACTGTCATACAAATAGTTTTTACTGAGTGTTAGGCACTCTGTGTGCTTGCAACAATGCTAGACCCGTCCATGTGAGAACTGTATCACTTAATCTACCCTGTTTCACAGAGGAGGGAGCGGCTGCACAGGGGAGCAGTACCGCAGTCTACGGAGCCAGGAGTTAAACTCACATCGTAATGACTTTGGGGTCTCGATTGAGAGATAGGGCATCAGAGGAGGTGGCTACTCAGTACTCCGTAGGCACCGAGGTCGGAGGCTGGGTGAAAGTGTACATGGGACATGGGAAGGAAACCAGCAGAGAGTGTTGGGCTTCAGAGATGGGGCTGAGGCTGAGTGCCGGATCCCACCCCCAACACTGAATAAACCCGGCCTGGTACAGTGTAGTTCAAAGTCACCCTCAGCCACATAGGGAGATGGAGGCAAGCCTGAGATCCATGAGACCCTGTCTGGGGATGGGAGGAGTGTAAGTGACCCTCAAGAGCCAAGGGTATAGCTTCCATTAAACAGCTTAGGAACCTTAATGGGAAAGGCTTGTGTCTTAGTCAGGGTTACTATTGCTATATATTGTATGATGAACACCGTGACCAAAAGCAAGTTGGGGAGGAAAGGGTCATTTGGCTTACACTTCCACATTATAACCCATCACTGAAGGAAGTCAGGACAAGAACTCAAACAGACTTGGAATCTGAAGGCAGGAGCTGATGCAGAGGCCATGGAGGAGTGCTGCTTTCTGGCTTTCTCCCCCTGGCTGCTTTCCTATAAAACCTAGGAACTACCAGCCCAGGGGTGACCCCACCCACAAAGGACTGGGGCCTCCTACTTCAGTCACTAATAAAGAAAATGCCCTCCAGGCTTGCACCCACCCCAGCCTATGGAAGCATTTTCTCAACTGGGCTCCCTCCTCTCAGGCGCCTCTCGCCTGGGTCAGGTTGACGTAAACTAGCCAGCACAGACTGTCTCTCGTTTCCCTCCACTAGGCAGCGTTCTCGCCACTCCCCCTCCTTCCTGTCTGCACCCTCTGTTCTTCCATACAATGTTCTGCTTACCTGTTTTCCCAGAGGTTACACATCATTCTGATTAGTAATCTGTAGAGAAGAAGCCCATCTAAAACCATGTCTGCCGTCCCAGCGGGCCTCCCTGTCACCATGAAGACAGGCTTAACACACAGCTTGAGCCCTGTTAGGAGTTCTGCATTCCATAGAAGAGCCTCTGGCTCTTACTAGGTGGCTCCCTATGGGTAAGGGACACTGGGTCTGGGACTCACGAGTACTTTGCTTACATACAGTGTATGTAAGCACCCTCTCCCCTCCATCCCCCTTTGCCACTGAGGTCTTTAGAGCTTGGCAGTATGCGGCGGTTTCTCAGTCAGCACCCTTTTCTTCAAGTCCATCCCTGTGTAAGACAATTTAAGGATGGTTTAAGCAAATTATTCCTTATGCTTTTGTGTGGATTTATCTTCTAAAATCGCCGTCCTGCTCATCTTCTCCCTCTCCTTGTGAGACCCTCGGAGACGGGACGGTGTGTCACCCTGGACTCAGCTTTTCTCCTCTCCTGCACCACATGAAGCGTTTTTATTTCTGTTTGCTTTAAAAATATTTTCTCACATTTGTCTGTTTATTTGTGTGCACCGTGGTGTGCCTATGGACGCCAGAGAACAACTTGCAGGAGGAAGTTCTCTCCTTCTTGCTCGTGGGTCCCAAAGACAGAACTCAAGTCGACAGGCTTAGTGGCAAAGGCCTTTATCTGCTGAGCCCCTCACCAGCCCTGTTTGTTGAGATTGAGTCTCATGTAGCCCATGCTGGGCCTTGAGCTCACTAAGTAGCCAATAATGACTTCAATCCTCCTGTTTCACCTCTTAAATTTTCTTAAATTCTGGGATTACAGCTATATGCCACCGTGGAAGCTCTGTTTGTTAATTTTTGAGGGATTGGTGAAAGCAGGTGCCTAGCAACTGAATACATGGGGCTGGAGTCAGCTGACAGAATTACTGTTAGGCATGGTGCATTTTCCAATTTTAATTTTGTTTTATGCGTGCGAGCGTCTGCCTGCATGTATGTCTGGGCACCGCCATGTGCATGCAGTGCCTGAAGAGGCCAGAAGAGGGCGTCAGATATCCTGAAACTGGAGTTACACGTGGTTGTGAGCCACCGTGTGGGTGCTGAAAATTGAAGCTGGGTCCTCTGGAAGAGCAGCCAGTACTCTTAACCACCGAGTCATCTCTCCAGTCTCTAGTGTAAATCTGTACGTAACTAAAGACCCTTTCACACACCCAGGAGGCTCTCTTACTGTTGTGTGTCACCTCCAGCCCTCCCCTTGAGAAAGGAAACAAACTAGCCGAACCAGTTCCTCCTGGTGAGGAACCACACCTCTTGCCATCTTCTTGTGGAAAACATACAAGTTTCCCTCCTTAGGAATATCCCTCAGTTCCCAGTGAGATCCAAGGGTAGCAACTTGCCTCACAGAGAAGAAAAATACTGTCAGCGTTTAGAATTCTGGTCAAAGCGAGACCTAGCGACTTGGCAGACCCTTTTCTTAGCATTGCCAAAGGTCTCCAGAATTGGAAGCAGAATGTCCTTGCAGAGGCTTGACTGGGTGGAAGGGTGGTGTACCTGGTCGTGTCTGAGGGCTGAGTCACAGGCATGCCTCTGGAGGAGTCCTTCCAAACCCCACCTTCGCTTCCCTAGAGTATAATAGGCCATAACCTAGGATATTCTTATGAATCATGGAGTCTCGAAACCTTTGCCTGTAAACACCGAACGCTGGAGCTGTGTGCCATGGCGTCACTGATCAGTCCACACAAAGAAACTAACTCACTGTGGCTTGGTTTTGGTTTCTGTTTTGCTCTTCTAGGCGCAGTATGAGAACCCGCCTCATATCTATGCCCTCGCCGACAGTATGTACAGAAACATGATCATTGACAGAGAGAACCAGTGTGTCATCATCAGGTAGGAGAAAGACCCAGGGCAGCGAGCCTCTGGCTGTCACGGCAGCCCTGATGTGCGAGGGCGCTCAACATGACTGAGGAGCCAGCAGGTGCTGCTTGATTATGTTGTAGTTGTCCCTTGTCCCATGCCAGATCATAAACACGTTCAGGGGAGGAGCTCATGAGGCCCCACCTCTCAGTTAATGGTTGTGGGGGGGAAGGGAGGCATTTTCTTCAATGGTATAGCCCCTGGAGAGTTGCTATGCTCCTGCCAATCTATAACTATAATGGAACTTGCCCAGTCACTGAAAGACAAGAAATGAATGAATGAATGAATAAATGATGTGAAAATACAAGGGGAACTGACTGGGGTTCGGAGTAACATTAGCAGAGTGAGAGTGTGTGCTGACTGGTTTGTACCAATTCAAAAACTTGAGTCACCTAGGAAGAGGGAATTTCAATGGAGAAATTGCCTCCACTAAACCCGTCTGCAGGCAGGCCTGGAAGCATCTTCTTAGTTGGTAATGGATGTGGGAGGGTCCAGCCCACTGAGGGTGGTACCGCCCCTGAGCAGGTGCCCAAGACCATAGAAGAAAGCAAGCTGAAGCCGGGCAGTGGTGGCACACACCTTCAGCCCCAGCACTTGGGAGGCAGAGGCAGGTGAATCTCTGTGGGTTTGAGACCAGCCTGGTCTACAGAGTGAGTTCCAGGACAGGCTTCAAGGCAACACAGAGAAACCCTGTCTGGGGGGTAGGGGGGAGAAGCTGAGCAAGCCACTAGCTGTGTTCCTCCTCCAGGGGCTCTGCTTCAGTTCCTATCTCTGTGTTCCTGCCCCAGCTGTACAGTGTTTTGGTTAGTGTTTTAGTGCAGTAACAGAAAGCCAATGAGGACAGAGATGAAGGTGAATATGATCCAAATATGTTATATATATATATGAAAATGAGACCCATTAGGATATATAATTGACAAATGCTAATAAGAACATCTAAAAAGCTTTTTGCTTTTCAAATTAAAATTAATTTAATTAAAGTCACATGCCTTTAATCCCAGCACTTGGGAGGTAGAGGCAGGTGGATCTCTATGAGTTCAAGGCCAACCTGGTCTACAGAGTGAGTTCCAGAACAGCCAGAGCTACACAGAGAAACCCTGTCTTGAAAAACAAAAACCAAAAAAAACAACAACAACAACAAAAAAAAACAAAAAACAGAGCTTTCTGCTTCTATGAGGTTGCTGTTAGCCCTCAGTTGTTCAAGGCATTGAGACTTTAGACTTTAGGGTGCATGGTGACAGGCAGGTTGTTCAAGATAAATGACATCATCCTTGTGCGTCTGGGTGACAGTCACATGGATTTCCCTGTGCCTGTAAGTTGGAGACCCTTTCCATCTAAGCAGAACAGTTATGAATCACGGTAGCATCTGCTGCGAGTCCTTCCCTGAGAAATGAAGTGGTTCAGGTCTGAGTGTGTGTGTGTGTGTGTGCGCGCGCACGTGCATGCATTTGTGCATGTGTGTGTGTGTGTGTGTGTGTACGTGTGCGTGTTTGCATCGAAGTTTTTAGGATATTAGTAGCAAATGCCAGCTTAGGTCTTTTCACCTTTACAATCTATGTAACCCGAACTGTCCCCAAATGGTGGCTGGCTTTGATTGCTTTAAAATTCGTTCGCTGTAGGATCAGAAACCCATTGCCATTGTTCTTGAGTTCTCAGTAGTCCTCATTGTCCGCTATGTTCAGAGAGTCCGGTTTTATCCCAGGCTTTTTCAGACCCAGGCCAGCTGGCCTTGGTGAGTTCCCAATAGAACATCCCCATTGTCTCAGTGTGTTGGTGCACCCCTTGCGGTCCTGAGTTCCTTACTCGGAGCCTAGGCAGTTTGGATGCTCAACTTACTAGACCTGGATGGAGGTGGAGGTTCCTTGGACTTCCCACAGGGCAGGGAACCCTGATTGCTCTTTGGGCTGAGGGGGGGGGGGGCTTAATTGGGGGAGGGAAATGGGAGGCGGTGGCGGGGAAGAGACAGAAATCTTTAATAAATAAATAAATTTTAAAAAAAAAATATGTTCGCTGTCGTGAACACTTTCTGTGTTAGAAAATAAAGCATCCACATTCCTGTCACTTAAAAGTTAATGGTTTTGTGAGGCGGCGGTGGCGCACGCCTTTGATACCAGCACTCGGGGACAGAGGCACGAATCTCAATGAGTTTCAGACCAGCCTGGTCTTAAAGCTAGTTTTAGGATAGCTAGTACTGTTACACAGAGAAACCCTAACTCGAAAAACCAAAAAATAAAAAAAAAAATTAAAAAATAGTAATTTTGTTCAAAAACTTAACTTACACATTTATATTCATCCTTCTTGTGTATGTCTGAGTTTTAAAATGTATTTTATTTTTTGAGACAGTTTAATGTAGTCTAGCACGACTTCAGACTCAATATGTGGTCAGAGATAACACAGAACTTCTGATCCTCCTGCCTCAACCTCCCAGTGCTGGCTGGCATTACACCGGGTTTTGAAACGCTGGGGTTGAAACCCACACACATGCCAGGCAAACCCTCCAGCCGAGCCGCACCGCAGCCCGTGAAACATTTTTGAAAGAGCTACTCGTGATGGCGTTCACAAACTTACACAAAATTAGACATAATGTAGTATATTCCCACGTATCCCTCCTGTCTGTTTGGTTGTCGGTATGTGGACAATCCTTATTTACCTTTTCCTCTCAGCCCCTTTGCTTATCTAAACAAATCCTAGAGAGCAAACCTTTTCGTTTGTCAATAGTTAGTATATAACTTTAACAGAAAATTGTAGCAGGGGGGGGGTTGCGTACATAGAGGTCAGAGGACAATTTGTGAGAGACAGTTCTCTCCTTCCACTGTGTGGGTGCTGGTGCTGGAATTCAGGCCATCAAGCTTGGCAGCACCTGTCATCTTGACCCACTGAGGCACCTCTTCTTCTTCTTTTTTTTCTTTTTTTTTTTTTTTTCCCAGTGAGGGTTCTGGAGATGGAATTCAGGCCCTTGTTGCAAGTATTTTACTGATTGATCCCTTTTCCCAGCTCAAGATAATTCTTACCACACCTTAAAAATAAATCCTTTCTGGTGCTTGGAATGTCCAAGACTTTAGGTCTGGCTCCCAACTTTGCACAAATGAAAAAGGAATCCTTTTAGTATTTGATCTGCTCCACACTCCAGTGCCGGGACTGAGTTACACACTTTTTTCAGCAGCTGGCTTGTTTGCTTTAGAAGCCAAACAAAGCCCACACATCAACGCCCCTGGTTGCTGTGTCTCTCGAGTCTCCTAGTCGCTGAGCCGTCTCCTTCATTCTGTTTTCCTTGGCATTCACTGTGATGACGCGATGCCTACCGCCATCTCGTTATTTCCTGTTGTCACAGTTACTTGTCTCCTTACTGTGACAACACACCTGACAATAGCCATTTACCGTTGTCATTTGGAGATCATTTTCATTGTGGCCATAATAGTCGTGTGTCTGTTTTTATTTGGGCGTTTACTATGGCTCACACTTTGCAGGGTACAGTCCGTCATGAACTCAAGAGCATGTGGTGGCTGTTCACACCGCATCTGCAGTAGGGAAAGAGGGAGATGAATTCTGGTGTTCAGCATGGTTTCTCCTTTTTATTCAGTCCAAGACCCCAGCCTTTGGTGCACCCATATTCAGGGTGGGTCTTCCTGCCTCAATTAGCCCAGTCTAGAGCCTTCTTCAGAGGCACGGCCAGAGTTTGTTTCCCAACTGACTCCAGGTCCCATCAAGTGGACAGTTGATGTTAATGCCTACACGTGGAAATTTATAGCATGTCTCGAAGCATGGCCAGATGCGGATTCAACGTTTGCAAAGACATCTGCTCTGCCATGAACTTCATTTCTGTTGGTCTCTCTCTCTATACGATGTCCGGAATGTCAAGAGACCCATGCGTTTTCGATTCTCATTTTCACGACCATTGCTTAATTAAAGTTATTTTCTCATTCAGTTATTCCTTTCATTTGTTATAGTTGAACTTTTTTATTTCATCTTAAAATATAATCTTTATGGGAAAACTAGATAAAATGCCTACTCATTGTCGTTTCTCCTCACTTTTCAAAGTAATGAGTTGTTGCCCTGGCAACCTCTGAAGGTAGCCTGTATTTATTTTCAGTATCACTTCTAACTAGTGAATTTAAAATAGCTCCCCTGTTTACATTGCAGTTATTCCTTTGGTGTGTCAGATAATCTCCCTTCTCCCTTGTCTTGGCCTCCATGTCCTCTGACACATCTCAAGTCCTCTTGGATCATTTCTTTGTTGCTGCAAATGGTCCAAGTTCATCTTGTTCATGTCCTCCTGAGGCCTGGAACTGGCCCTTTCTCCAAGGGGTCCTTGTTTCGTGGACTGGGACAGGATGTTTAGACACCACTGTGCTGGGTACCAGTTGTCAGTGCTTCTGGTCTCCACAGTGGACAATGCCAAGGGATTTTAAGAAAACAGTGAGGCATGACTTCATCCTGCCATCTCCAGCTTATCTTTCAGACTACAGAGAGTAGTCTGCTTTCATTTATTATTGCTATTATTACTATTTTGCGTGTATGAGTATTTTGTCCAAATGTATGTTTGTGTTCTGTGTGTGCAGATTATAGAGTTTTAAAATATCTTTGATTTTTATATTTATAACTTGTATCTGTCCTACCAAAAATCTTGGTCTTTGGTGACAAACATAATTATTTGCTTTATACTGTGTGCATTATATATGTGTGTGTATGAATATATATACATACATGCACATATGTATTTAAAATAAATAATACCAATATTATTATAACACCAACAAAATAGTATAAATTAATAGCAATACTGAATTCATTTTAAAATTTCTTTTTGTTCTTTTGGTCCATGTGTCCAATATTTACATTTAAAATATTAGGTAAATATAAATTATATAAATGTAAGTAGAGAGTTATTTTTTATTTTATGTATATGAATATTTTGCCTGAATGTATGTCTGTGTGCTGTATGTGTGTCCAGTGCCCACGGAAGCCAGAAGAGCACATTGGATCCCGTGGGACTGGAGCTATAGACAGTTGTGGGAGACCATATGGGTCCTGGGAACAGACACTGGGTCCTCTGCAAGAGCAGCCAGCACACCTAACTGCTGAGCCATCTCTCCAGCCCCCAAATATTGTATTTTAAAAGTCAGCTAATTTAATATTTTTCTATGCCATTCATGTGTCAAGTTGTTCTACCAATACGGTTATTTAAACTCTTAATTTCCGGGGTTTAAAGTTGTAAATATTACTATCGTTGACTTATTTTGTGTTTTTTGAGGAAGGGTCTTGCTGAGTCAACACATATAAAGCAACACCTACATCAGAGTAGCCTATGCTGGTCCCAATCTCCCACTCCCCCTGCCTCTGCTCCTGAGTGCTGGGATTACAGCTGCACGCCATCACACCTGACTTAAGATCTGAGAATTTGGTTTCTTCCCACCCTCTAAAACACTTACATGGTACAAAAGGAAAAAGTAAAGCAAGACAACAGAAGCATTTTGAGGTAAATGCAGGTCCCCGGGGCTTCAGGATGAAGAGAGACTCAATGACATTTTACCCATGTGTCTGGAGGAAAAATAAAATCATCGTATTGCACATCTCTGCAACCATTATCCCAGCCAGAGAACTAGCGATCCTTCATTCTCCAGGGTGTCTGAAGCCCCGCAGCCTGTGCTCAATCTCTCAGCTGTCAACAGCTTGCTTTTTCCTGGTGGTTTATGCAAATTGAGGGAAGATCGTTGTATTTTTTTATGAAGCCTGAATTTGCTTTTGTGTTGCCACAGTTCCCCTATGCCCAGCTTTTATTTATCCCTCTCCCCACCACCACCACCATGACATTGGCTTTCGGGTTCATTTTGCTCCTACTGACTGCTGGCCACATGGCCTTGCGTGTGTCAAGCTTCTCCCCCTGTGTTCTGCCTCCACAGCCCCATGCCATAGACCCCATCAGTTCTACTAGGGTATCTTCTAGGTTTGTGTGACTGGTTCCTTGTGTTCTTGCTGCATTCACTCCTTCAAGTGATTCTTCCACAAGTCTCAAGTTCAATGCAGATGGTAGATGAGATGCAGGCTAAACCGTTTCAGGCAATGCACAGAGAAGGATTTTGCCTGAGTAACAGGAAATGCTTTTGTATGACAGCATTTTGAAGTCACTGGAGAGGAGTGGGGGTGTTTCCTTCACTGCATTTAATGAGAGAGTTCAGTATGAGTTTTCTGGTTCCTGCCTTCCTTCTCCTTTCTCGTTCTGCCCCTCTTCTGGGTGTTTCCTGGGAAGGAAGGGTTTGTTACTCAAGAGCTTGCAACTGCACCAATTCCTTCCTGCTTCTTCCTCACTTCTGCCATCTTGATTCACATGCTCCAGTGTAGAACCAGAGACCGTTTCCAAGACCTATCTTTGCAGCCATTCAGATGAGATATACTTCTAATTTAGGCGATGGTAGAACAGGGAGGCAAAACTAAGGTTAAGGATCCCAGCCCCTGTCAAGACAGCCCTTCCTTCTGTCTGGCCGGAGTCAGTTCTCAAGTTATCAGGTCCAAACATTCATAGGAACCACTCTTTGGGGCTGGAGACATAAGTTAAGAATATTGACTACTCTTCCGGAGGACCTGGGTTCAATTCTCAGTATCCACATGACAGCTCATACCTGTCTGTAACTCCAGGTCCAGGGGATCTGACACCCTCACCCAGACACACATACAGGCAAAACACCAATGCACATAAAATAAAAAATAGATTCACTTATAAAAAAAGAACCACTCTTGGTGCCTATGATTACAGCTTGATTGTAGCAACAGAATACGAAACACAGCTGCACAAAAGAGTCAGCATATGAGGTGCAGAGGTCCAGGTGTGTGTGGGGGTGGCTTCCAGTCATGGGAGGTGTCCACACGGAGGCATGGATGGTGTGGTCCCCTCCAAAGGGGATGCGTGACAACTACTTATGGACAATCAGCGCTATTTGCTTGAGTTTCTTAAGGTCTAGAGTTTTTATCCAGGCATCTACAGAGGGCTCAGTCAGGGCCTTTAACCTCTTCTTCCTCTGGAAGGCAGAGGTTCTGTTATATGGCACAAATCTCTTTAGACACTTTGGTGGCCTCGGTCTCCAGGCAAACAAAGACGGACCTAAGAGGGAAGATGTTGTAAGGGCCTTGACTTCATTCCCCCAGTTACAGAGGCCAAAGCCCGACCTCTCCCGAGTTTGTTCTTTGGTATGTGGGTTCCTTCGCTTTCAGACAGCTCTTCAACCTGGCAGGCTCACCAGCTCCCTGAACCTCAGCAGCTCCTGGAGCTCCTCTCTTGGCCCTCAGTTTTTTCTCCTGATAGTGAGCTGATGGAGCTGACAACTTTTAAGATTCCTTGGCTTCAAAATTCTTTATTCCAAGTCAGGCATGCTAAGCTAGCAGCTTCTCAGTTGACCAGCCCCCCCCCCCGTTCTGATCTTGATGAAGTAAGGATACACCCGGACCATTCTGCATCCTCTTTGCTTTGTTGTCCCTGGGTTTGTGTGGGGCCCGAGCTCTGACATCCATTCCTTTTTTATTTCCCTGTGGTCTTTTTCTACACTGTAACCACATTGCTTTTGTACAGTAGCATATAATTAGCCAACTGGGTGGTGGATTCCTCTGTAGATAGCAGGCTGGGTAGCCTTCAGGTAAGGTAATGTCCTGAAGCTATCTGCACAGGGTCAGGAAATCCCAAAAGGTCATTCACAGAGATAATAATACTCTTTCTTAGTGGAGAGAAGATGAGCTCTTTAGGGATCCACAGACCTAGAACTGGGATGGGGAACTGAGCTGAGCTGTCATGGCAGCTGCGTGACATTCAGTAAACCCGAGAAGGGACACAGGGACCAGCAAGCTAGTGTGGGCTCCAGGCAGCTCCAGGTAGGTTCACGTCACTGAGAGTCGTGAGCAACTGAAGGTTAGGGAGTCACCCTCAAGCCTGGCCACCAAGCAGCCCATTCATTATCCATTCTCCAGAATCCATGTCTGGATCTGTGTGTTAGAACGTATCTGGGGTGGGTTTTTTTTTCCATATGTCAGAGACAGTTATGCAAACCTTTTAGGTCAACTCTGGTGTGGTTTAAAGTGGGAAGAAGAACCAGGAAGTTTCTGATGCATTTCCTATCATTGGTGTGTCACCAGACAAGCTCTTGGCAATATGTCCACATGCAGTTCTGAAGCCCCTGCCCTCTAGCCTCTGTGGGGACATATTAGACCTCAGAGAAGATTTCTGTGGTACATTTACTGCTGACAAGAACAAACATGAATTCCTGTCGCTTTGGGCCTCCCGAGCCTGTGCGACCTTGGCATATTTCAGAACTGAGATACCGCACACTTTGTTAGATTTCGTTAGAGTTTCATTTTTCAAAAATATTTTTGAAGTATTTGCTTCCTGCAGAGTAGGGTGTCTGTCTTGAATGAATTCATTAACATCTGGCGAGATTTCCGTATTTGCCTGTCCATTTGTTTATTTGTTCGACATAAGGCATCATGTAGACATCACGTAGCCCAGCCTGGCTCTGAACCCACTGTGAAGCCTAGGATGTTGACCTTGAACTCCTGATGCGCAGCCTCCACCTCCTGAGTGCTTAGATTACAGGCAAGTTGCCCTCATTGAGCCTGATTTACATGGTGCTGGCACCAAAGCCAGGGCACTGTGCATTTTGGGAAACTTTCTGTCACCTCAGTTATAGACCTGGCAACCCCTGTTTTAAACTTGTTTGGTGTCCATGTCAGAGGTGGGGGGGAGCTCATGCATACATGCGGGGTGCAAAGGACAGCTGTCAGGAATCAGGTCCCTCCTACCATGTGGGTCCCTAGGGATCAAACTCAGGTCTTCAGGATTGGCAGCAGGTGCCTCTACCCCACTAAGTCATTTCACCAGCCGTCCTGCTCCCTGCCTTTAAAAAAAACTCCTAAAGATGGAGCAGGCATGGTGGCACCTGCCTTTAATTCCAGCCCTCCAGAGGCAGAGGCAGGCAGCTCTTTGTGACAGCCCAGCCTGGTCTGCGTAGCTAGTTCCAAATCAGGCTGGGCAACCTAATGAGATCCTGTTTCCAAAACAAATCGAGGAATTACTGAAGACATATTTTGAAGGGATTTGCAGATGGGCTGACTATGAGCAGTAGAGGAGGAGTACTAGCTGCCAGTACTGGACCCGGGGTTGTCGACCTACCTGCTTGAAAAGACATTTTGTCTTTGGCTTCCCTAACACTCGCAGTGCTAAAGAGAAAACAGCAGTAAGAAAGCCTCTCGTATGTGGCTGTGTCTGCCCTGCTCTTGGCTCCTGCATCATTGAACGCTTCGTCTCCTGGATTCTCAAGCTGCCTTCCTGTCTTTGATGTGCTTCAAGAGCCTTTTATTATCATCACGGGGACCCTTTGCACGGCTCCCCTGGGTTTCTGATGGCCCATGCAATGTCTTGTTTATTCCGGCAACCTCAGCCTTTGAGGCTCACTGTCTCTGATGCGCCCTGCCAGCCTTTGTGGATTGAAAGAGGAGAGACCCTCTTCTAGGCAGCACCCCCAATGTACCTTTTAGCTTTTAGCTTTTAGCTCTTATGGTCCTGAAGATTCCTCGAGTTGAGGAAGGCTGGCAACTTAGCATTATCTCAATCACACTGACATCTCTTTTACATGTATGTAAATGCACAGGTGTTCGTATAAATATGTAGGCTGGAGGGCAACCTCGAGCGTCATTCCTCAGGCGCTGTCCCCCTTGTCTTTTTGAGACAAAATCTTCCACTGGTCTGGAACTCAACAAGTAGGCTAGACTGGCTGGCCCGTGAGCCTGTTTCTACCTCCCTCCCCAGACCTGGAATGTGGCACGTGCCACTAAGCCCAGCTTTTTAGTTTTGTCTTGTGATTTTTTTTCTGTAGGCTCTAGGGCTGGAATTCAGGTCCTCGTGCTTGCAAGGCACACACTTTATTAACTGAGTCATCACTCAGCCCTAACGATACAGTTTTTAATCTTCTTGGCAACGTGGCCAACTGGTAATTATGTCCGTCTTTGACAGCTCAGGAAACTGGGTGTTAGGTAAAGAAACATGTGAAGTGTCTTGCATTTGGAGTGTGGCCACGCTGTGATCCAAGCCTGTAGGCGGGGACTGCTTGTTCTTTTCCGGCCACCCAGTCCCGAAATGATCACACAGAAACTCTATTAATTACAATACTGTTTAGCCAATAGCTTAAGCAAATTTCTAGCTAGCTCTTACATCTTAAATTAACCCATTTCTATTATTTTGTATTTCACCATGATGTTCGTGGTTTACCGGTAAGGTTCCTGGGGCATCTGTCTCCTTCAAAGGCTACATGGCATCTCTCTGACTCTGCCTACTCTCTGTGTGCAACTGTGTCTGGATTTTCCGCCTGGCTTTCCTCTGTTAAGCCATTGGCCGAAAGTAGCTTCTTTATTAACTGATGGCAATAAAACATTTTCATAGCATACAGAGGGCAATCCCACATCACAAGCCAGGGCCACCTGCCCCCAGGAGTCCACCTTTCTCTGCTACTGTGAACTAGCCTGTGTTAGTTTAGCTGGTATTTAACTGTTGTAGTCCAGCATGACTTGAAAAGATCCCTGGGATGACACTGGGCATGGACTCTGTTTTGCTCTGCTTCAGGTGCATGACTTATGAAGCCTTAGTGCATGACTTATGAAGCATTTAATATTGGAGACTGCTGGGAGCGGGAAAGATGGCTCAGCAATTAAAAAGTACTGGCAGTTCTTACAGAGGACTCAAGTTCAAGTCCCAGAACCCACATGACAGCTCACTGTAATTCCATTTCCAGGGACTCTAACAACCTCTTCTGGCCTATTAGGGCACCAGGCACACACATGGTACATACATATATTCCAGTACTCATAAAATAAAATAAAAACAAATTTTAACAAAAAAAAAAAATCGAAAGCAGGCGCTGGAAAGTTAGACGAATGTAAGAAAGGTTAATAAGGAATTAAATATCCCTCTAAGCTGTTCAAGAATGGTTTGGAACATCCTCTAGTAACATCAAAGGGAATTTTATATATAGCAAGGAGCCAACTTTGGATTTAAATTATCTTCAGACTAAACATCAGGCCCTTCCTGTTTATTGGACTGATCAAGGTGAGCCTTGCCACCGAGTTGCTTTCTGGGCAGAGTTGACAGTGCTGACTGCCTGATAGCATTAATTCCATAGGTGTTTGGGATTGGGGAGAAGTAGCAGCTATTGTCTTAGCAATGCTTTGCTCAGCATGCTACTGTGTTTTCCCCGCACTGTCTGCTCAGGATACAGTCGGGCTATACTTCAGTATTTTAATGCAATGGAACATATTTGAGGGTTGATATTTTAGTGTGATTTCAGGGTCTGGGCGAGGATGCTTCCCTCCTCGGCCCCAGACTGAGATGTCAGCCTCAGGCCCCAGGGGCTTTCAGGAAAGGAGTCTGAATGGAGTTGTTGGAGAGAACTGTTCAGAACCTTCTTTGATGTGGTTTCCCATTCTTGCAAAGTTGTCTCTGCAGGCTGCTATTTGTTCCATCTGGACCTAAGATAGTATTTTTGGCAGATTTGCTTAAATGGATGCATACCAGTAAGGACTCAAGAGCTGTTAACATTTGACCATGCTGAGGAGGTGGCTCGGTGGGTTAAAGGCCTGTGGAGTAAACAGGGACACAAGTTTGAGTCCCCAACACCCACATAAAAAGATGCGCATGGCCATACACATCTGTAACCTTAACAATGGGCATGGGGATCAGGCAGACCATGGAGCTCAGTGATCCTCTCAATTCAATGAGATCGCATTCAATGAGAGACTAAGAACAAGGAGGAAGCAACAGAGGAAGACACCTGATGTCAACTTCTGCCTTCCATTTTCACACACATGTCTGTAGAAATACACACATATGTGTATACACACATGTCTGTAGAAATACACACATATGTGTATACACACATGTCTGTAGAAATACACACATATGTGTATACACACACACATGTACAGCATACACACACACATCCTTCGTGGCTAACTTTTCCTATCTCAATGAGAAATAAATATTTGCCATTTGGTTTTAGAAACGTTTTTCTAATACATACTCCACAAGTCCCCAAAACCCCTGTTCCCCTTATCTCACCATTGTCAATACAACTTCCATGCTTTGATGCCTCAGGTAGAAACTGGAGAAGTGGCTCAGTAGTCAAGAACACGTGCCAGTCTCCCAGAGGACTTGCTTTCAGTTCCCAGGACCCTACATCAAGTGGCTCACAGTCAGCTCAGGGCATCCGATGCCCTCTGCTGGTCTCCACAAGCACCGGTACACATGTGGTACACACACACAAGTAAAAAATTAAAATATGTTATTTTAAATCTGTATTTTTAAAAAAGATTCCTCAGGAGGCCATCAGCTCATCTTAGACTAGAGTCACGGCCCTTCTCATCACATCCGCAAGAAGAACCCTGCGTGCTGGGAACAAAGTAGTTGCATGGTTGCTGTTCCTTACCTTTCCTAAAACCCAAACAGATACAAATGCACCTCATTTGCATTCATCCAATTAGCTGCAAGGAAACAGCACCTATAGAGAAATAGTACCTACTGAGAGGTTTCCAGACCCAGGATGGCGTCTTCCAGTAGTCAAGATGTCTGAGTCTGCAACACCTAGGAGGAAATGCCTTCACGCAGGCTAGAGTCACTGCAGGGGACTCGGAAGCATGGTCGCTCTATAAGCAAGGGACAGCCTGACTTTCAAGAACAGTTACCGTCCCTTTGAATCCAGTTAGCAGCACAGCATTATAAATGGCTGTAGTTTTAATTTTTACAGCTAATACACGAACATCCTATTGTTTCCTATTTGGGTTGGTGTTTCCTATAAAGTCTCTCTTGACTTTGATTTTGATTTACCGATCTCCAGTTGGCTGGGAACAAACTGGAGCACTAGTTAGGACTACTAGAACCTGCCCTTTGTAGCCTAGAACCTGCCCCGCCATCTCCAGTTGGCTGGGGACAAACCAGGGCACTAGTTGAGCGTGCCTAGTCTAGAACCCGCCCCTGTAGTCTAGAACCCACCCCTGCAGTCTAGAACCCGCCCCTGCAGTCTAGAACCTGCCCTTGGAGGTCTGGGTTCTGATGGTGAGGGAAGAAGGGAACGTGGTGATGATTTAAATACTCTGGGCTCTGTTGGGCTGTCAGAGCTAAGGATCATTGGTGAGCTTTCTTCATTTTTTTTATTTTTTTACATTTTTATTCATTTTTTGTGCACCTATGAGTGTGCAAGTGTGCCATGGCAAGTGTATGGGATTCAGAAGACACTCATAGGACTCAGTTCTCTCTTCCACTGCGCCTCCCAGGGGCTGAACTCAGGTCACGAGGCTCGGCAACAAATTCTTTTGCCTGCTGAGCTCTCATGCTAGCCCTCCTATTCCTAATTTATATAGGAAACTTTGTTTTTGATTTTTGTTTCCCGCACTGGGAATCAAACTCAGGGCCTTTGGCATGTGTGCTGGCTAGTTTTATGTCACCTCGACACAAGCTAGAGTCCTCTGAGGAAAGAGAGCCTCAACTGAGACAATACCACCATCATATAAGGCTGCAAGTAAGCCTGTAGGGTGGTATTTTAATTAGTGCTTGATGGGGGAGGGCCCAGCCCATTGTGGGTGTGGCCACCCTGGGCTGGCGGTCCTAGGCTCTTTAAGAAAGCAGACTGAGCAAATCATGGGTCAGCATGGCCTCTGCATCAGCTCCTGCCCTGCTTGAGTTCCTGTCCTGACTTCCTCCAATGATGAACAGTGATGTGGAAGTGTAAGCCAAATAAACCCTTTCCTCCCCACATTGCTTTTGGTCATGATGTTTCAACATAGGAATAGCAACCCTGACTAGGACAGCATGTGCGGTGAGAATTCCCCTACATCCCTCCCCCTACATCCCTCCCCCTACATCCCTCGCCCTTAGTTTTTGAGGCAGTCTTGCTGTATGTCACAGAGTTTGATCCTTCTGCCTCAGCCCAGGAGCTGAGATTACAGGCGCACACCACCATGCCTAGCTGAACCTGTGTCGTTTTCTGCCCTTCTTCCCTAGAAGTCAAACAAAACAATGGAATTAGGAAAGGTTGTCTGTATGTATACACAGGCAAAACCAATCGCTCTGCTTGCTGTGAGCCGCACAGCGAGTGGTTTGGGGTTTGCTGTTCAATGTCTCACGTCTTCATGGTCCCATCACTTTAGACAGTGCTTTTCCCTCCGAGCAGGCCAGTGCAATTGTGGTTATATATATTGTAAACTTCAATAATTATGGAACATTCCATTATTGTGCCATTACTTTGAGTAAATTGCCGGCTGTGATCAATAAAGTTTTTCTTTAAGTGCCTATGAACTGAAACCGAGAAACGAGCATTCAGATCAATGTTTAGCCAGAACTAATTATTTTAGATTGCCTAGAAAAGAAAATCACAGCTACTGAGAATGTGGATGTCCTATTTTGGGAAGTGACATACTTATCTTAATAGATGAAAAGAGTTACTTTCTCCATTATAATTCTGCTCTTTTGCTTCACACAATGAGATACAGGCTTGATCGGGTCTGGGACACAGGGTGTCTCTTGTCCAGCGACCTAAGTTCATTCCCCAGGACCCACGAGGGCAAGGACTTCTCCCTGAAATCATTCTGACTTCTGAGCCCCACGTGTGCACCGTTGGCATGAGCACCCCCACATGTGCACCGTTGGCATGAGAGCCCCCACGTGTGCACTGTTGGCATGAGCACCCCCACATGTGCACCGTTGGCATGAGCACCCCCACATGTGCACTATTGGCATGAGCGCCCCCACATGTGCACTGTTGCATGAGCACCCCTACATGTGCACTGTTGGCATGAGCGCCCCACATGTGCACCGTTGGCATGAGCGCCCCCACATGTGCACTATTGGCATGAGCGCCCCCACATGTGCACTGTTGCATGAGCACCCCTACATGTGCACTGTTGGCATGAGTGCCCCCACATGTGCACTGTTGCATGAGCGCCCCCACATGTGCACCGTTGGCATGAGCGCCCCACATGTGCACCGTTGGCATGAGCGCCCCCCACATTGCACCGTTGGCATGAGCACCCCCACATGTGCATCGTTGGCGTGAATGCCCCCACATGTGCACTGTTGGCATGAGCACCCCCACATGTGCAGTTTCATGAGCGCCCCCCCCCACATGTGCACTGTTGGCATGAGCGTACCCGCCCCGCTTTTAAAAACATTTTGTTAAAGATTTATTTATTATGTATACAACATTCTGCCTCCATGTATGCTGACACACCAGAAGAGGGCGCCAGATCTCATTACAGATGGTTGTGACCCACCATGTGGTTGCTGGGAATTGAACTCACGACCTGTGGAAGAACAGCCAGTGCTCTTAACCACTGAGCCATCTCAAAGACAAAGTAATTCATGTCTGGTCACACCATTAAACAAGAGCATTGCAGAAGGATACGTAGTTAGATTTTTATGTTAGAAGTCTACTAGTTTGCTGTGTTTTTCTCTGTGGTAGTTTATTCTAAGGAATTTGAATACAAAAATCTAAGCTTACAGAAATATGATTAGTCATCGTGATATATAAAAAAGTCGAATAAGGATGTAATGAAAATGATGAATATTCATTATCACTGTGATGTGATCCTTTTTTGTGAAAAGATGTTATTAAAAATATAAAATACACAGTTAATTTCCTATCTCATAACCAAAAAAATGTTAGTGCCAGGCAAAGTGGTAAGTTCTCCATAACCCAGGCAGAGTGGTAAGCTCTCCGTAACCCAGGCACTGGGAGGTGGCAGAGGAAAAACAGATCCCTGAAGCTCAATAGCCAGTCAGTCCATCCAATCAGTAGTAGGACAATAGAACTATAAAAACAAAATAAGAATGCAGGCGTTAAGAGAATCGCATGGGGCTTGAGAAATGGTTAAGAGTGCGTACTATTCTCGCAAGTTTAGTTCCCAGCAATCCTATTGGGTGACCCACTCTCAACTGCCCATTAACTCCAGCTCTAGTGGAATTTGATGCCCCCTTCTGGCCACCATAAACACTGCACTCGTGCACGGCCATACACAACCACACACATATAGTTAAAAATAAAATAACTATTTTTTTAAAGGAAGAAATCACATCAGTATCAGGGCTGGATTTGTAGCTCAGTGGTACATTACTTGTCTGGCATACCTGAAGCTCCAGGTTCAATGCTCAGTGCCATGAAATTTTAAAGAGAAAAGGATTGTCTAATTGTCTGTAGACCTGCCTCTGGGGCATTGTCTTGATTGACGTGGGAGGGTCCAGGTTGTTCCAGGGCTTATAAGAAAGCAAACTGAGCAAGCCTTAGGGAGCAAGATAGTAAATAGCACTGCTCTATGGTCTCCGAGTTCCTGTGTCCAGGTTCCTGCATTGGTATCCTTTGCTGATGACTGGCTAGAAACCAGATAAACCCCATCCTCCCGGAATTGTGTTTTGTCATGGTGTTTTATTACAGCAACAGAAAGCAGACTAGAACCAAGGACCATCTTTTCTAGTTGTCCTGCCCCCCCCCTTTTTTTACTGTATTATTTTTATATTGTTAGCAACCTGTTGTAGATACATTGTTGCCACTGAGTCCTAGCTGCCTGGTCTGTACTTGTTACATAATTATCGTAATTGTTTCTGTAACATTCCACTTCCTTTTCCCAAAGTTTTTCAGTGTTTATATTGTTACAGCTTATAAAGTAAGTCATAAAATAGAGGTCTGTGAGGCCAACTGCAGCTGGGGCAAAATCACACACACACAGCTGGACCGGAGATAGTTGCCAGAGGGTTCCCTGCAATTCAGGTGAGGATCCAGTGACCCTCCCAGCCTCTCCTCCACAGGAACAACACTAACAGATAGACTCTTGTAAGTGGTCACAGCTGCTCTGACCGTGGCAGCTGGGAGGGTAGCGGTCTACAATTGGCCACATTTGTTGATGTCAACCAGCGTGAGTTTCATAGGTCATGAGATGTGCACCTCCAGTTTCTTGACTACCAAGGACAAGTCTGAACCTCTGAACTTAGAGCAAACAACAGTTTTCATGCTGGGTCCTTTTCTAGATGTGTGTTGCTTTAACAAACTCTATTTTGGCAACACCAAGTCTTCACACAGAAAGATGAGACTTCTGAAGGAGTCGAGCATGTTTTGAATTGAGGTCATTATGAATTCCGGGGGATTTTGAGGGAAGAATGGGGATTTTTGGAAAGCAGACTATTAACAAAAGGCTATTGCTGTGCAGTCAGGCCACCCAGCGGAAGATAGTCTTTGTTTCTCAGGATGTGATTAATATTGCCTCATCATTTAATTTTAGTGTTTCCAAAATAAGGAAGCTTACATTACATCAAGGCACAGTCTGAAGCCTCAGTGCCCATTTTTGCACATATATATGTATATATTCATATGTATAAATATTTATATATATACGTATATATATGTTTAGATGCATGCATATTTATGTATATGTAAAATATAAACAAAATAACACAGCCTGACAACAGGGTTAGAAAAGAACTATCTGAAATTACAGCTCTTCCATTGTCACCTTTCCCTGACCAAAATCTCTGCTAATATTTTGAAAAATGGGGCTTTCTGTGCTTGAAAGCATGTGCTTAGGCCTCATGCATCTAGTGAAACTTACCTCTGCGCTATACCCCTAGTCCTTCAAAAAACCACTTTTGGAACTCTTTTGTCTTTAATTAGAGTTAAATATGTGAGGTGAAATTGCTTCATAGCCTCCTTTCTTCCATTTACAAAAATGTGTGTGGATGTTACTTGTAATTTCTGGAAAATTCCATCCTTCTGATACTTAATAGTTTCCTAATCGGGCCATCTGTGATTAGACCATTAGAAAACTCGACTAGGGGTTGAAGAGATGGCCTCAGTGGTTAAGAGCACTGGCTGCTCTTCCAGAGGACATGGGTTCAATTCTCAACACCCACATGGTAGCACACAGCTGTCTCTAACTCCAGTTCCAGAGGATCCAACACACTCAGACACACACACACGGGTCAAACACATAAAAATGAAAATAAATCATTTTAAAAAGAAAAGAAAACTCATTTGTCTGCCCTGTGCATGAAGGCAATGGTAAAGGCTCAGTCTATGCCACGCTCGCCTGAGTCAGAGGAGTGACCCACGTTTCTCAACTAGCATCGTGCTGGTCCCTACCCCTCCCCCCCCCCCCGATTTTCTTTCTTCCTAGTTCCTCTGTGATTTATTCATTTGTTGGCGATGTGGATGAAGGAGCTGGCAGGGACCACTTCATGGTGTTTGTCTTTCTTTCCTCAGTGGTGAAAGTGGTGCTGGGAAGACAGTAGCTGCCAAGTACATCATGAGCTATGTCTCCAGAGTGTCCGGAGGAGGCCCCAAGGTCCAGGTGAGGCTGTGCTGTGGTCAGGGGCTCCATTTGTAGCTGGGAATGATGACACACACCTTTGATCTCTTCATAGCTTTGTAAAGAAATTATTTTATAGAGCGCAGCTTGGGTAACCAAGGTACATGAAATGTACAAAGAAATTGTATGTTTTCATAGTGACATGTCTAATAGATGACCTCTTAGAAATTAATCAAAGGGGCCGCTGTTCAAATGGAGAATAAGAGACATGAAAGATAGCTCAGATGAAAGGAAGCATAAGTTATTCATCAGGCATGAAAATAAGAGACATTTTTTATTAAAACTACACCAGAACTGGGGCTGCGGATCTAGCTCAACTGGTAGAATGCTCACGTGGATGCACAAAGTCCTGAACTCTGTTCCCAGCACCACACGCGTCAGGCACAAAGATGCATGTGTGCAATCCCAGCACTCAGAGCTAGAAACAGGAAGATCAGAAGTTCAAGGCTGTTCTTAACTACACAGCAAGTTCAAGGCTAGCGAGGCTAGATGAATCTTTCTCAACAAAGCAAGAAAACAAACAAGAAACCATTATCATCGTCATTATTACCACATTGTCAGAACTCCTGTAGTTCATATAAACGTTGCTGGTTAAAAAGAAAATGTTGGGGCACAGTCACTTTTGTTACTAATAGGAGCATAAAATAGCACAGGCCAATGAGGGTGTCTCAGCAAAATCTAGGAAGGTGTCTCACACAGCAGTTCTAACATGTTGTTGTTATTGTGTTTTGAGGTAAGATCTTACTAATTGTCAAAAACAGCCTTAAACTTCTGAAACCCCTGCCTCTACCTCTGGGGCTATAAGAATGCATCATCCTGTCCAGGTTATTTGGTGCTGGGGATGGAACCCCAGGCTTCAATTTATCAGCTGAGCTATAGCCCAAATCCCACTCTTGAGCTGGGCATGTAGCTCAGTGTTAAGCTTGTTCAAGAGGACTTCCCTCACTTGCACAAGGCCCTAAGTTTCATCCCCAACCCTGCATAAACTACATGTGGTGGCTACACGCATGTAATCCTAGCTCTAGGGAAATGGAAGCAGGCAAATGGAGGGTTCAGGGTCCTGTGGTCAGGGCCAGTCTGCGCTATATGAAACCATCTTTTAAAAAGTAATAAAAGGAAGCTGGGCATTGGTAACACACGCCTTTAATCACAGCACTTGGGAGGCAGAGGCAAGCAGATCTCTGTGAGTTAGAAGCCAGCCTGGTCTACAAAGTGAGATACAGGACAACTGGAGCTATTACACAGAGAAACGCTGTATTGAAAAATATAATAATAATAATAATAATAATAATAATAATAATAATAATAAATGGAGGAGAGAAAGAATGCATGCCTAGCATGTCTGAATCAATTGTCCTGAGTTTGTTTCATCCCAGCATTGCAGCCAAAAAGAATCATCAACATCATCATCATCATAATAATAATAATAATAAATAAGGCTATATTTTTTTAAAGGGAGAAGCTTCCAGATCTTTTCTTTCTATATCTCCCAAGGAGAAACTGAGTGTCATTAAGTGGTGTAGCACATCTAGCCTGCAAACAAAAGATTAAAAGGAATAATAAAGATTTACATATTCCAAATTTACTTTACAAAGTAATGCAAAGTTTATATACAGCTCTGGCTTGTGAAGGAGAGAAGCAGCTTAGTCTGCTAAGTCTGGAACTGACCGGATGGTGGGACCACCCAGAGTTTGCCTTGGCGCTAGTGACTGCCACTCCCTGTGTGGAGTGGGATGCTCCCTCCCGAGCTTTGTGGCATTCTCTCTTCTGGGATGTTTAAGGGTACCATAGGAGGACATAGACTTGACCCATAGTCAGTTTTAGTACCTTCATCTAGTCCCGTTTGCTGTAGCCTGTGACCCAGTGGCCAAGCTGCAGACGGTTAATGTTGATTTTTCTCTTCCTGTTTTCCTTTGAGGACATTGATCCAGAACTCTTGGCTTCAAATTAGTCAGTAGCTCAAGAGCACAAGCCAGGAGACTTGTTATTTCTGGAACACATTTAACCATAGCACGGGAATAATTAGATGTACAAGGAGTGAGTCACTGTCAAAAGCCCTCCCCGGTGCCGGGTCCTATCAGCTGAGAAGCCTCATGTCTGTGATGGGTTTTGCACACTTCTAAGTCTGGCATAGGACTGGAGTGTTCACACTAAATTCTTCTCCTGTTGTTGGCCAGGAGCTGTGTCACACGATCTCGTGTTGCCCCTGGCTGACCTGAGTGTGAGTCCATGCTAGAATAAGCAGTAACGCCAGGCCTGCTTTAAGGGCGTCCGTTAACCACTGTGTGGGTCCTGAGGTTCAGACCCAGGCTTGGCAGCAAGCTCCCTGTGAGCAGGGATTGCTTTGAAATGCAGTTTCCTGGGCCCTGCCCCAGACCTTTTAAACTTACTTCTGCATTTTAACAAGACCCCCAGGTGATTTGTGCAGATTTAGAGTTTGAGACAACACAAGATTGTGTTTCTGTGGATGTTTGGGAAGGAGAAACTGATTCCTTGCCATCTAGCTAAGTCTTGCCTCTCAGTGTTGCGAGTGGAACACTTGGGGAAGATACAGCAGTAAAGAGACTTCTTCCTCACTGTGATCCCCAACTGTACCCAGGAGTGCAGGAGAGGGTCACGGCAAGCAGCGTGGAAAACCAGTCCCAGACTGTGTGGGCTCTGGGCTCCTGGTGGCACCCCAGCTTTGGGATGCTGCTTCAAACTAGGAGAGGGGGCTGGAGAGATGGCTCAGCGGTTAAGAGCATTGTGTGCTCTTCCAAAGGACCCGAGTTCGATTCCCAGCAACCACATGGTGGCTCACAACCATCTGTAATGAGGTCTAGTGTCCTCTTCTAGCAGGCATATATGCAAACAGAATATTGTATCCATAATAAATGAATAAATATTTTTAAAAAAAACAAAAAAAAACCTAGGAGGGGTTGGGAAACCTATCCACATAAGTAGGATCCTTCAGCCCTCCAAGAATGCATTAGTAAAATATCAACAGGAGAGGCGGCTCGGGTGGCAGAATACTTGATTAGCTGGCACAGAGCCCTGGGTTTGATCCCGAGCACTGTGTAAAACGCATGTGGTGGCATATGCCTGTAGTCTTAGCACTTGTCATGTAGAGGCAGGAGGATCTGGAGTTCAAAGTTATCTTCAGATACATATCAGGGTTGAGGCTAGCCTGAGCTACATGTCACTCTGTTTCAAACAAAACAGACAAAACAGCTGGGCATAGAAATGTACATCTTCAATCCCAGCACTCTGGAGGCAGAAGCAGATCTATCTCTGTGAGTTTAAGGCCAGTCTGTCTACCTAGTGAGATCCAAAGCCAACCAGGGCTTCATAGTAAAAAACCTGTCGCTATAATACAATGCAAAACCACATTGAATTCTCCAGAAACTCTCCAGGACATGTGGACTAAGGCCTCTTACCTTACAATACTTAGAAAGCAGGACTTTGGGGAAAGCTGAGGTTTTTTTTGTTTTGTTTTGTTTTGTTTTTTGGTTTTTCCAGACAGGGTTTCTCTGTGGTTTTGGAGCCTGTCCTGGAACTAGCTCTTGTAGACCAGGCTGGTCTCGAACTCACAAAGGAAAGTTGAGTTTGATATCATATGATGAGCATCCCTTGTCTTCCTAACCCCCTCCTGTCCCCTGCAACAGCACGTCAAGGACATCATCCTGCAGTCTAACCCCCTCCTCGAGGCCTTTGGGAACGCCAAGACGGTGCGCAACAACAACTCCAGCCGATTCGTAAGTATCCCGATTCCAGTTGAGGGAGTACTTCCCATGTTCTGCAGACCCGGACCTGTTTGCAGAGACTTTGCTCCTCTGAGCTAGGTCTGAAGGGAGCGGACACTGGGCTAAGGGAGCACCTGAGAGACCTTTCCTCCCCTCATGTCCTCTCCCTACCCCACCTCCTGGATTTCTGAATCTGCTTTCTTTTGTATGCTCACAGAATGAAGAGCCCCTGGCCCCAGTGCCTCCTAACTGTGTCCCCAGAGCTAGGACAAGGTTTCCCTTGCAGTGCTGTGAATGCTTTCAATGTATCTGTCCAGAGTTGTTGGCAGTAGGGTATGGAAATGTGACCATTCCTAAAGGCCAAAAGGTGCATTGGAAACCAGATACAGATGCCTGGAGATTTAGCGTGCTCTTTCAGCCATTCAGCCTGTCTGGCACCCAGGCAGGAACCATCTGTAAGGCTGATGGTGGGCTGGTTTCAAGACAAGCAGTGGGTGGGACTTTCAAAGAAAAACAGTTTCTTTCTCACTTAAAAAAAAAAAAAAGCCTTTACTTAATTTTTTTTAAGTATTTTTCTTTTGAGACGGTCTCTTACATAGCCCAGGCCAGCCTTAAATTTCTTATGTCGTCTAGGAGGTCC
This sequence comes from Microtus ochrogaster, assembly GCF_000317375.1. NCBI lineage: Eukaryota > Metazoa > Chordata > Mammalia > Rodentia > Cricetidae > Microtus > Microtus ochrogaster. The sequence continues at coordinate 69,140,364 of NC_022012.1, read as the reverse complement.
ATCTCTGCCCCCTCCCCCGTGTGCTGGAATTGCAGGTGTAGTTCACCCCGTTGGCCTTTATTCAGTAAGGAATGTCTTATTTCCTAGAGAAGTCTCCCGATGGTCTCTGGCAGTCATTGTCAGTCTCCGACAGCCAGCTACGAAACCCGCGTCACGCCCCTCATTGTCTGCTCTTATTCTCGCTTGTTTCATAGTTGGGATGTTCTATTCTGACCTTTCTAGGTAATGACAGAAGAAACACGCTGTGAATGAATTTTCCACATGACCTTTTTCCTCTAATTATCATTCTTAACATGCCTTGTAAAAATAGACACTGTCAACTTTAACCCTTTAGCTACCTGCCCATACTCGCCTTCCTTAGGGAGCAGGGAAAATATCATTATGACTTCCCTTGCCTTCTCCTGTTATAAGTTTTTATTATTATTATTATTATTATTATTATTATTCTGAGAATATAACTCAGTTAGCCTTTAGAAAGCAAGAGCCCAGCATTTATAACCATGTAACCCTAATAGAGAGAGAAGAAGAAAGTATAATTTTTTTTCTCTGTGTCTTAGATAATGACATCGAAGAGGGGAAATTTCTCTCTCTCTCTCTCTCTCTCTCTCTCTCTCTCTCTCTCTCTCTCTCTCTCTCTCTCTCTATCTCTCTCTCTCTCTCTCTCTCATGCCCGATAGTATCAAGTGATACTCTCACTAATTATTAGGAAATGTAGGTTTAAAGCCACATGCAATTTTCTGTATCTTGGTCAGGCAAGCATGATAGAGAATTTGATAGTAACCAAGGTCCTATTGACTGCAGATACATTCTTCTAGAAGAACAATGTGGCAACCTGGGCACTGTGCGGGTCTCTGTCTTCAGACACAGATGGGGAGAAAATGAGTGTGTTACAAGTTCTCCTTATTTAGTCTGGCCATGGGATTAATCCTCCGAATGCAGAACTGTGTGACTGGCAAGCGCCGGGGCATTGTTTGGTATAAAGTAAGGAAGTCTAGCTCAGAGCTGGGCTAATCCAGAATGTCTTCCATTAATGAATTTCCTTGAATTATGCCCTGTATTCCAAGTCTGTGTTTTTGTTTACCAAGTACTAAAGGAAATTGCTAATTGTCTTGCAGGGAAAATACTTTGAAATCCAGTTCAGTCCAGGTGGGGAACCAGATGGTGGCAAGATCTCCAACTTCCTTCTGGAAAAGTCCAGAGTGGTGATGAGGAACCCGGGAGAGAGGAGCTTTCACATATTCTACCAGGTTTTCCTTTGCCGTTTTTCTTTCCCAGTCCTTTATTCCTTCTCCACATTACAAAACAAAGCTGGCTGGGTGGTGGTGCACGCCTTTAATCCCAGCACTCGGGGGCAGAGACAGGCGGATCTCTGTGAGTTCGAGGCCAGTCTGGTCTACAGAGCGAATTCTAGGACAGGCTCCAAAGCAACATAGAGAAACCTCGAGAAAAAAAAAAAAACAAGAAACAGGAAAAAACAAAACTGGAAAGGTCAGTGAGATGGCTCAGAGGATGAAGACACCATGAGACCAAGCATGATGTCCTGAGTTCAATTCCTGGGCCCCACGTGGTGAAGAGGAGCCCTTGTTTGTCTTTGATCGCCCAGTGTGCAGTAGCATGAGCTACGATCAGTTTTTTGCCTCTCGGCTCTCAAGCCCAGAGAGATGCCCTGGGGTTTGTACACATGTCTAAAAGGAGCATGGGGATATCCCTGTCCTCAAGGAGTGTTGAATTCTAATTAGGGCAACAAGGCAAATTTCCCCAAAGTTAAATAATTGGGAAATTGTTAACAAACTTCAAAAACAGAAGCGGGAGTGTTTGTTGGATGATTTCCCAAGTGGGAATTTGTGTGGGGAAAGCTGGAGCTAAGGGAAGACAGAGACTGTCCACTAAGGAAGGAGCACCCTGGGCAGAGAGGGGAGGAGGTGTTGAGCAAGGAAGTCAGGTGATGGGAGCCAAGTGTCCGGGGGCGGATACCTCCAACAGGGTCACTATTGGATGAGAGTGTCTCCTCAGGCTTGGGAACCTCAGAGCAAGCCCAGCATGCCCCGACTGTTTCAGGCTTTGGCAATCATCCGGTTCAGTTGTTCAGTACCAGGCCAGCGCTCTTCCACAGAGCTGTATCCTCAACCCTCTTTTTACTGCTTTCATTTTGAGACAGAGTCTCACGAAGTCACTACGCTGGCCTCGAACTCAGTTGGTAGCCTGGGCAGGCCTCAAACTTGTGATCCTCCTACCTTAGCCTCCCGAGTAGCTGAGATCATAGGCATGGGCCTCTCGACCTTGCCAATCCAGCCATTTGGAAAAACGTTTTTGAGTCTATAGAAACATAAGCATGCCATGTTCAAAACTGTGATGTTCGAGTTAACCTAATGATTATTTTCATATCAGGGATCTGCGGTTTGCTTTCTCTTTGGTCCAGTGGTGTTCTAGGACCTCTAGGTTAGAAAGAGATTAACTTATGCGAGAAGCTCACACTCCGTCTCTCAGTTACACAGCTATCTCCAATGGCAACCAATTCTTTTAGTGCCTATTTGCTGAAAAACTGCATAGCGAGCAGAGAGAGAAATAAGGTTTCTATCTAGGACCAGGGGAACCGTGTAGAAGAAGGGGCCTGGCGAGCTTGGTGCTGCTTTCCAGAAAGCCTCGGGGTCAAATTTCTAAGTTCTGGGAGGAGGAAAACGGGCAGGACCAAGAACAGCCTGTTGGCTTGAGCCTTGAGAAAGAAAGCGGGAGAGCAGTTTTCCAGAGCCCTAAGAGGAGAGGCTACAGAGTGTGGCTAAATCGTGGTGAGGAAGCAGACGGCATGGCTTGAGGATGCTCAGGGCAAAGTGTTCAATGAAGGCAGAGAGCAGCCTATACAGTCAGAGCTGGAGAAGTGGGCATTTGAAGATGCAAGGGAAAAGGGCACATGTGTCTGAGCAAGAAAACTGAACAGGAGGAGGGTATTTTTTATGTGTCTGAGCGAGAAGACTGAACAGGAGGGAGGTGTTGTCTTCAAACAAGCAAGAATAGGGGAAAGGTTATAGGTGGTACGCCAAGATTCTTCAGGGGCTGGAATGTGGCTCAGTTGGTAGAGTGCTTGCCTAGCATGCACAAAGCCCTGGGTTCAATCCCCAGCACCGCATAAACTGGAGACAGTGGTTGTCTTAGTCACTTTGCTGTTGCTGTGATATACACCACGACCAAGGCAACTTATGGAAGAAAGAGTTTATTTGAGCTTACAATTCAGAGGGTGGGAGGCCATGCTGGGACCAGCATGGCAACAGGCAGCAGGCGTGATGGCAGGGATAGGAAGCAAAGAACTCCCATCTTGAACCATAAGCATGAAGCAAACAGAAGAACTCAGTAGACCAGGAGGTTTCAGAATGCAGAGAAATAACCCATAGCCATTCTAAAATATATGACGTAGAATGTCCTTCTGTATATGTGTTGCTTTTTTAATTGGCTGATGAATAAAGCTGTTCTGGCCAATGGCTTAGAGTAAAGCCACATGGGAAATCCGAACAGAGATATAGAGAAAGAGTAGGCAGAGTCAGGGAGACACCATGTAGCTGCCAAGGGAATAACATGCCAACACTGGTAAACCACAGCCCTGTGGTAATATGCAGAATAACAGAAATGGGTTAATTTAAGATATAAGAGCTATTGGCCAAACAGTGTTGTAATTAATATAGTTCTGTGTGATTACTCGGGTCTGGATATCTAGGAAACGAACAAGAAGCCTCCATTTACAAATATACATCACAGGGCAAGACCTCCATTTACAAATATTCATCCTGGGGCAAGAAGTGTAGAAAAACTAAGTTGGGTAGGAATTCAGAGGCTATGGTCTACTTTGTATCCTACTTTTCCATGGGGCCACTAGTACAGCATACAGTTCTCTTACAGACATGAAGAGAACCTGAGTTCTCTCAGGCTTTATCAGAGTTAAGAACTGGAAGTTGGGCTGGGGAGATGACTAGGTACTTAAGAGTGATCTTTCAGAGGACCAGGTTCAGTTCCCAGAACCTACCTGATACTCACAGCCATTTCTGACTCAGTTCCAGAGGATCTGATGCCCTCTTCTGGCCTCCATGGGCACTGCATCCATGCAGGCAGCATCCGTATACCGTAAAACAACAAAAATTGTAGCTTGTAGACCAATCTGGGGCTTATACAACTGCAACCCCAAATGATATTTATAAACTCCCTCAGATTCTGCAGGCTAGAACCCCTGACTCCCGCCTGGGCTCAGGGATGGTGGTCCTGAAACCCCAAGGTGATTGTGGGTGTTTGTGGGCCCGTGTCCTGACACGTCCTGTGTATTCTTACGGCAGCTCATCGAGGGCGCCTCTGCAGAGCAGAAGCAAAGTCTTGGCATCACCAGCATGGACTACTATTACTACCTGAGCCTCTCAGGGTCCTACAAGGTCGATGACATCGACGACAAACGGGAGTTCCAGGAAACCCTGGTAAGTGCGGGTACCGGGCAGGGCAGTCTCCGCTCTCCTGCCTGAGTGTCAACTGAGGCGGAGGGCAGGAAAGGTCAATGAAGCAGACAGTATGACCTGCCCCCCCCCCCCCCGCAGTCACTGTGAGCACTATGGAAAACCTGGGTTCAGCACCTTGGAGAGCCATGCACCCAGTTGCCACACGATGGTTTGAAATGAGTAAAAAGCAAATGCATCATTACCCTCCTGCAACAGTGTTCTGATAAACAGACCAAGATAGTTGTGGGGGTGAATTTAGCCTGCTAGTTTGCTGAGCAGTCAATAAATACATGGAGAGCTGTTCCTTAGGAAGGCCACAAGCCACTTTGTGATCTTCATTGAAGATAGAAAATTTTAGGGCCTGGAGAAGAGTGCTTGCTGTTCTTGCAGGGGATCCACGTTCAGTTTCCAGCAGCCACACCTGGCAGCTCACACCGGCCTAGAACTTCAGTTCCGGAGGATCTAATACATTCTTCTGGCATCTGTGGGTACCTGCACACATATAGCATACACACTCACACAGATACACAAAGGTAAAAATTTATATATATAAATTTATATATACTGAGCGTAGTGGCACACGCCTTTAATCCCAGCACTCAGGAGGCAGAGGCAGGTGGATCTTGGTAAGCTCAAGACCAGCCGAGTCTACAGAGCGCGTTCCAGGACAGCCAGAGCTACATAGTGAGACCCTGTTTTAAAAAACAAACAAATAAGCAAACAAAAAATTTAAAACACTTAAGTTTTGTTTGTTTCATCCTCTTGATCTTGTTTTTCTGTTTCCAGTGACTTTTTGTTACCTCTGAGTTTCGTGGTCAAAGGACAATATTGTAATGTGCTCTGGGCTGCTCACATCAAACACATGTCACAGTCCGGGTTACAGCACTAGAATTTCAAGGTTTTGTGACCCGCCTGAAACTGACCTGAATCATGTAGTCTAAACCTTTCTGGAGGTAGGCCTGTTACCCTCTCATCCTTCGAGGACTGCAGGAGGTTGTTCTTGAGTCAACAGCAAGCTCAGGCCTGTCTGTCTACTGAGAACTAAGGGGGGCCCAGAATGAGCAGCGGAGAGTCAGTGGGAGGGAGTTGGCTCAGAAGTGACAGGTCCCAAGACTGCCCAGCCACAGCCTTCAAGGAACGAGGGAAAAGCAGTGGGCGGAGGGCTCAACACTGTCCTTGGGAAAAGTTGTCTCAAGTTACAGAAATCCAAGACTCGGCCACTTTAATTTAATGGACTCAGAAACTTGGCTTTTAGTGGTCTGTAGTTCTAGAGATTTTAAAAGATGTTTTTGTTTATAAAATCTTTCTGTCTCCCTCTCCACAAAGGGGAAGACATCTTGGGGTGGTTGGATATGGGAAAGTAATACCCTTGAAGAGGGTTGGCAGCCAGAACTCACTTGGGACAGGGCAGACCTGGAAACTTGTACCCAGACTCTATCTTCTTGGAGATCCTCTAGGGTCTAAGGTTTTCCTAGAGAGTTCATTGTATTTAAAGACAGACTTGCCCTTCCAGCAGGACTTCTGATAACACATGAAGTCTAGGGATATGGTGACTCGGTCAGCAAATTGTTTGCCAAATTGCTTGTCACAAATTGCCTGAGGCTCCGAGTTCGATTCCCAGAACCCATAAGGAAGAGGAGGAGGAGGAGAAGCAGTAACTGTAGCAGCAGCAGGGTTTGGCAGCATACACTGTAATCCCAGCCCTGGGGAGGCAAAGCCAGGAGGATTCCTGGGTCTTGTTGATTATCTAGACTAGCCAAATCAGTGAAGTCCAAGTTAATGGGATATCATTGTCTCAAGCAACTAAATGCGGAAATCAAATGACAAAGGCACACCCTACATCAGCCTCTGACCTCCACATACACATGCTTCTGCACACGCATGAGTGTGTACACTTGTGCACACACACACAAAAAAGGATGAGCAAGTACACAGGTTACAGATCACATTGATGGAGAGTTCCCATCATCTCAGGCGAAGCTACACGCTCACTGTACAAGTCGCTCCATGCCGTGTTTGTTGCCTGCTCACACGGTCAGCAGCCAGGCTGTCTGGCTAACCCCTCTCTCTGTGTCTTCCAGCACGCCATGAATGTGATCGGGATCTTCTCAGAGGAGCAGACGCTGGTGTTGCAGATTGTGGCTGGAATTCTCCACTTGGGAAACATCAGCTTCAAAGAAGTGGGCAACTATGCAGCAGTGGAGAGCGAAGAATGTGCGTAGCTCTGCCTGGGCTGGGGAGGGAGGGGAGGGAGGGAGGGAGGGAGGGAGGGAGGGAGGGAGGGAAAGGCGACCTACCCCTTGGCTTGGCCTAGATTGCTAATGAGGTGCATTGGTAAGAAATGAGAAGTCATGTGTCCTCAGGAGAGACTAGATCTCTTTAATGCACCCGATCTCCCCTCCTCTCCCCTTCCCTCCCCTCCCCTCCTCACCCCTGTGTTGTCTCATCTCTCTTCCTCTCTCTATCCCCCCATTTCCTCTTCCTCTCCTCTCTCCTTCCTCCTCTCCTATGTGGTTTTCTCTACCCTCTTCTCCCTCTTTCCTACTCCCCCCCCATTCCTCTTCTCTCCCTTACCTCCACATCTTATACACCACAGATAATTTGAAAATTATTTCTATTCATTATTAACCTTGGAGAAGCCTGGCAGAATTCAACCTTGAACTAAACCTGGTATAATAATGAACATCTCATTTACTATTATTTTTTAGTTTGGGGGTACACACACATGCCATGGCATGTATGTAGAGGTCAGAGGACAGCATCTGGGAATTGGTTCTCTCCTTCTACCATGTGTGTCCTGGGAATGGAAATTAGGGCATCAGAACCCACTGAGCCGTTGCACTGGTCTAGTCTCAAAGATGAAGCATGCTTTGATGATTAGAGTACTGGCTTAGTGTCTCCAATGAGCCACTTGGTGAAAACCCCTCCTGGACCTGGCTTTATTGATGGACAGGTCCCTAGCTGTCCTGGCAGGCAAGGGACAGGATGCTCATGGGTTTGTAGTTTGTCCCATGGATCTGACTTAGATTAGATTTCTGGACAAAGAGAAATGAACTTTGACCATTGGGTTGACGTTCCTGGTGACCACGTCTGTCTTAGCCTTGAGACCCGAATGGTCATTTTTATTCTTTCAGAGGAAACTATGGTCCTTCCTACAGTAAGTTCTACTGGTCCCCTATGCCTGTGATCTACCACAAACCCTATGGCTTATGACCCCAGCCTCTCAGGCATCGGTGGTCCTCCAGGCCGTTCTCAGAACTCACATCCACCCCAGCCACCCAGGAAGGCATTTCTCCCCTTCTCAGCATTCTTTAGGGATAATTTTAGATGCTTGGTAATAAATAGTATCCCACTCATTGCTGACAGTGCAGTAGGGAGATTTCCATTCCAAATAAGGATCCTTTTTTATGTTTTCTTTTTTTTTCTCATAAAAGAGGGAAGTTTTGCTAACGTCTGATGTCGATGTCTATCTTTATCTGATAAAAACAAATATATTTAACAAGGGAGTGTCCAGGAAACAGGAAAAATGCCGAGTGTGCATGAAGCCCAGGATTATGACCTAATCACAATGGTGACTCTGCCTGTAGACGCCGCGGACTTTACCCTTGATATGAAACTAATGCACCCAAGAGTACAGAAGGGTCATCGGCACCTACCCACATCAGTTTCACAGTTCTGCTGCGCTGGTGGTGTCTATGGAAGGAGACTGGGATTCTCTGGCTCCCTGAGAAGTAAAATCCTTACTGCCTCTTTGTACTTGAGTATCAGTTTGACACTGACCCAGCAAGCATGTCCCTGGTTCTTCCAACCAACAAGGAGTTCACTGTTCAGTGATGGCATCCAGGGCTAGCAGCCTTCCCTGGCACATGTGGAAGGCTGGTGAAACTGGTAACTGTTTGTGAAATTCCCTGAGGAGGGATGGTGGTACAGTGGAGGCCAGAGAAGGCTAAGCTAGGAACCAGGTCGGTTTAACAGAGAAGTACACAGCCCTAACCACCACTCCTTCTTCTGGTTCTGGGTTCTTCAGTTGGTCATATAGTAGCGTGGTCAGCTGGGTACCTGTTTATGCCTTTGCCCATCTCTGCCTCCCTTATGGTGGTCATCAGGGTTTCCAGAAACGGGAGTTGCATAGTGACCATACATACATCTTTCTCCTGTTTCCAGACTGTGATGTGAACTTCTATCACCGTGTTCCACGAGTGTTTGTCCAGGTAGCACTGTGTCTGGGAGATGATTCTGTATCCATTTCTCTTTTATAGCTGCACAGCTTTGTATTGCTTGGATATGCTTTGAGTTGTTTAACCACCAACTGTTGCTAAGTATTAAGATGGTGTCTGGGGCGTGTAGCTCAATTGGTACCTGACATTCATAAAACCTTGGGTTTGAGCCCCAACACCCATAAACACGGCTTGGTGGAGCTTCCCTGTGATTCTGGCATGCAGGAGATAAAAGCAGACAGAACAAACCTTGGTTCATTCCATCTTACTGCTGTAAGATTTATTCTTATAAATATTCTTATAAATTTATTCCAGTATATCTTTGGAGTAAATTTATCAAGGGAAGCTTTATAAAAGCTACCCATGCCTTTCATAATTAGAGACATCAGCTTTCCTAGTGAAGGGAAGGGCTAGAATCCCTTGCAAACTGGCACAAATTAGCCATCTATTGGACCTTGCCTTGGACCGGTGGGGGTGTAGGATTTCCTGTATGTTGCTGAGAATCCAGGCAAACCTTAACAGAGATGCTTGTGTGCTTTATCCATATCAGGAAAGTAAAACCGTGTCCTTTGGATCAAATATTACCTGAGTGTGATTAAATATTAAATTAACTTAAGAACTTTATTGAAGAAAAAAATACTACTTTAAAACCACTGAGTTCAAGAACATATGATGGCTGCGGCCCCACCCACTGATACACTGATACACCCACTGATAAGTGGGTTTGAAACCCCACCAAAGCCTAATAAACCATATTTGCTTTATTTTGGTCTTCCTCATGGAGCCCAGGCTCCCTCAGTAGCCAAGGGTGACACTGAACTTCTGATCTTCCTGTGTCTGCTTCCCAGATGGCAAGGTTACAGGTGTGCATCCTTGTTAGAGGAAAGCTAGCCTTCTCGGTGAGAACTCACGCCACACACTTAGAAATGAAGGGACGCTCTCTACTTAAGTGCCTGGACAAGTGAGGCTAGCGGCCATAGCAGTCACTCCTGAATGGGAGATTTTACTGATGCGTTAGGCTCGTGCATTCCTTAAACGCTGTCATCCTTAAATCTCATTCCGGATCAGCCCCGGTTACATTTCAACCATTTAATCAGAGACAGGAAACTGTAAGGCTGGCCGCTTGGGCAGGTAGGAGATTTACATAGCAGAGGTATTGCATGCTGCCAGGGTTATTTTAAATACACCAGTGTTGTTCTCTTTCTAGTGGTTGTTACCCAGGGTCATCTTGTGCACCTGGCAGAATTAAGCTTTTCTTCATAAGAGGACAGGGGACTTAGTGGCAGATCGAGACTTAATGATAATCTTTGGGGGTGGGAACGGGGCCTCTTGACTGGTTGAGAGTCTCCTTTGTCGTGGGAATGGAGCCTAATGGCTGGTCAGTCCTGATGAATAAACATTTACACCCTTCTATCCTAAGTTTCCCTATCTCTACCAGGCCGAATTAGTAGCCTACTTATCTCTGGGGCATTTTGGAGGCAGCGCTCCTTTAGCTAAGTTTCGTTTGTGTGATTCAGTGTCCCCTAAGCAAATACATAAGGAAATCCTGAATAACATCAGTTTTATTATTTTGAGTTTTTTCTCCATTACTGCAATACCTGGCTTATGTGATGCTGGGAGTGGGACCAGGGGCTTTGTGCCTACTATGGCAAGCTCCCTAAACCTGCCACTTCCTTTAACCGTATGAAGAAGGAATTTCATTTCGCTACATCCTTTTGACTTCTCTGTCTTCCTTGTAGTTCAAATTTAAGTAGGAAACTTAGGTTGACCCTCCCCTTACACGTTAAGTCTTCCCTCATCAACTTAAGGTGTTGAAATAATCTCCTAGCAGGTTCTTCCTGGTCCTGATGACTGAAGAACTCCACAGGCCTTATGCCAACCTTTTATGATTAATCCTTGCTTCTTGCCTCTCCTTCCCCGAGCCTCACTGCTAAAGTTCTTCCCCAACCTCGGCCCCACTCACACACCCTCATGGAAATTCACAGCCTGGAGGAAGTCAGGCTAAGCAAAACTATAATTTCAGCACCAGGGCAGCCACAGAAGAAAATACGAGCCCATAAAACCTTGTGTTTGAAAAACATGGCATGGATTCTGTCCAAACCAAGTGTCGTACTTCCTCCTCGTCTGCTGAGCTCTCTCGCTAAGCCTGTGGCTCTAGCTCTTGGCCACACTCCATGCCTTGTTTCTGAAGAGCCTGCAGCCTTTCAGATCCACCCTCTTCTGCAGAGCTACAAGACGCGGAAGAATAGCACATGGCCGGTCACTCCCTCCTGTCTGTTTTGTCTCAGAGGGTCTCATCTCAGCCTTGTTTGGTTTTCTTAGCTAAGACCGTAAAGATAACGGCATGAAGCATCTACCAGACAGCCCGATTCGTTCCCACTTTTGGCATGGTTATGGACTTGAGGAGAATCCCATGTTTACAAAACAGGCACATTGAACTGACTATTCATTGTATAAAGCTGTTTGCTCACTGTGGAGTTCCCTGGCAGGAGAAGCCTGGTGAACAGGCATTAACTTAATGGAATCTCAGTAGGCAGCCTGACCTGACCTTGAAGACCTCACACCTCAGTCTCCTGAGTGACTGGAATTACAAGTGTGTGCTACCGTGCTCAGCTACTGTGTCTGCATGCACGTCTGTGCACATACACATGTGTACATGTGGAGACCGGAGGTCCACCTCAGGGGTTGTTCCTGAAGATCCATCCATCTTCTCACTAGGACCTGGGACTCCCCAGTTAGGCTAGGCTGGTCAGTCAGAGAGCCTCTGCTCTGGGATTACAGAGGTGTACCACCACATCTAGCTTTTCTACGTGGGTTCTGGGATTGAACTCAGGTCTTCACACTTGCTCAGCAAGAACTTTACCATCTCAACTGTCTTCCCATCCCTTTTATAAACCATTGACGATAAGGCCCATGGCATCTAGTAAGTCATATCCTACTTGATGCTGATGGGAATGGCTTATCTATCTCTGAAACTTGGTGAATGTTTCCCTGGTCTCTGCAACTACGTATCCAGTGTGACTCATGAATATCCTCTGACCTCACTCAGTTCAAAGGAAGAATTAGCTTCTAAGAGACAGATTTTTGATAAAAATCAATGCCTCAGGCTCTTTATGAGAGGAAGCTGAAATCCTTGTGTGAAATCCTCATATGGATGAGAAGTACATTGTTCTGGTATTGGCATGTTTATTGACTGACTCTTTAGAAGTTAATGCTGAGAAACATCCATCCATCAAATCCCAATGCCCTCTGTGCAATCTAAAGAGATCCGGCTTTATTGGGAGGCTGATGAAATCTTCCCACTCTTAAAAGGGTCCTTTAGGGATTTTGTTTTGTGAATATATGTTTGTTTGTTTGTTTGTTTGTTTTTGAGATGGAATCTCACTGTTTAGCCCAGGTTGACCTTGAACTTGTAATCCTGCTGCCTAAGTGTTGGGATGATTGATATATGCCACAATGGTGATACTATCCATAAGATCTCAACACATTCTTTATATCAGCAAAATTTTATACTGAGAGAGAGAGAGAGAGAGAATCCTATCCAAGTTCAGATTTTTCATTTGTATCTATTCCATGAGTCATGTGGCAACACATAGATGAATAGAAATGAGTTAATGTAAGTTTTAAGAGCTAGTTAGAAACAAGCCTAAGCTATTGGCCAAGCTTTCATAATTAATAATAAGTCCCCATGTTGTTTATTGTGGAGCCACCGGTTCCAATGAAAAAAATCCATCTACAATCTATAAAGTCCTTCATTTGTCATTCAAATCTGAATACTCTTTCATGCCCAAGAATGGTGTCATTTATCCAGATTTGAACATTCTAACCAGAAATCAAGGGAATCCCCTTGGTCCTGGTAACTTTTCTCTTGGCAAGTATGAAACAACTTGCCACACCCATGGAAGCTTTCAGTTTTCTCTTCGAAGACCCCCAAATACTTCATTCAGTGCATGTTGTGAGGTAGTACTGTGTATTGTGACACCAATCAGTCCCTCTGTTCACGTACCACCCCAGAGGACTCTCCTGTGATGTCTATTGAAGCCTTCTGGGTAGGGAAATGGCACAGCTGGTGAAGTACTTGCCATGCAAGTCAAGAACCTACTTTCAATCCCCAGAACCCATCTACAGGAGTTGTGCTTAGGTACACGTCATCCCAGCACTGGAGAAACCGTGGCAGGAGGATCCCTAGGTGTGGCTGGTGAACTGCATGGTCAAATCAATGAGCTCCAGGTTCAGTTAGAGACCTGGTCTCAAAAAATAAGGCGGAGAGTGGCCAAGGAAGACATCTGTCATTGACCTCTGGTCTCTTGTGAACACCCACACAAGCACAGAAATACATACACACAGGCCTTCTGAGACCCCTCTGCCTCCTGCACCCCCAACCCAGAACACCCTTCCCCAGTGCATCGAAATCTATCCCAATCTTAACCATAGCTTTCAGCTATAGCAGTTACTTATCTACACAACACAGAGCATAGTCCAGCCATGCCTCTGCCCCCCAGCTTGTTCCCCTTAGCACATATCATTCCCGTCTCCACATCTGTACAAATCCCACTCTTCCTTGCTCACCAAGTCCAGATGAAGCCCCTTCCTTGATTACCCCAGAAAGCGTTAATAGCTTCCTGTCCTAAATTCTTCTAGAATTGCATGGTCTGTTCCGACGCATTCTGCTTTCCAGGAGGATTCTTTATTTGATAAAATTTCTAAATTGTCTTCAGGGTTTATTAGTTATTTACTGTCTTTTCCTCTTTATTATCTACTCTTTGCAATCCCTCACAATGTAAGTGTTCGATCAGTAGGGGATTGTAGGACTTATTGTGTCCATGATACAATAAGCTGTTACAAGTTCTCTGTAAATGAGTCCATGAAAACATTGCACCAAAGGAAGAAAACATTAATCAAAGCCAAAGAAATGTTTGTTGGTTGAGTTCCTGTTGATGTCTTTGCCTTAAGCACAGAGAAATGTCCATTTTCAGTATCTCAGTGTGATCTCAGTGGGGTGGGGGGAGGAAGTGGAGGGAGAGGGAAGATTGGCCTGCATCCTTTTTCGATTTGAGTGATTGGAAGTCTCAGTAATCATAGGGATTGATTTACAGAATAAAACCACTGGGGAAAACAGACAGAATGTGCACGGCATTGATAATAAGTCTTCCCTGACAGTGCGGAAGTTTTAGAAGTTAACTTTGATGCCCATTATCTGCTCACACATGCACCAGGGCTTCCCTGTGCCTGGAAGATAATGTCTACAGTTCTGAAAGACGATCATGTTTTCTATTCTGCAGTTTTGGCTTTTCCTGCGTATCTGCTGGGTATAAACCAAGACCGGTTAAAAGAGAAGCTAACGAGCCGGCAGATGGATAGTAAGTGGGGAGGAAAGTCGGAGTCCATCCACGTGACCCTCAACGTGGAGCAGGCCTGCTACACCAGGGATGCACTCGCCAAGGCCCTGCACGCACGAGTCTTTGACTTCCTGGTAGATGTAAGTAAGCATGGGTGGGCATGGGCAAAGCTTCAGGTGTTAGATATAAGGAACGCATTGACTGAGAGTGTGTTCTCATGCCTGCCTCATTCCTCTGCATTGTTACCATGTCCCCCTCTGCTCTGTGTATCCTCTCTGCTTCCGCTGAATCCTGAATCGAACTTCTAGATATTCCTGTTCATAGCTGTGCAGACCTCTTCCTAGGGCAGCTCAGTGTCCTCAGAACTGGCAGCTGGTTTTCCCCCTGGGTCAGTGATCTAAGACAGGGAGTGTGAGCAAAAGGCCATAAGGTGTTTTTTGTTTGTTTGTTTGTTTGTTTGTTTTGGGTTTTTTGTTTGTTTTTGTGTTTTCTTT
>NC_022012.1:69116261-69125745 GCF_000317375.1 Microtus ochrogaster | reverse complement strand
TGGAACTAGCTCTTGTAGACCAGGCTGGTCTCGAACTCACAGAGATCCGCCTGCCTCTGCCTCCCGAGTGCTGGGATTAAAGCGTGCGCCACCACCACCCAGCTTGTTTTTGTATTTTCGAGACAGGGTTTCTCTGTGTAACAGTCCTAGCTGTCCTGGAACTCACTTTCTAGACCAGGCTGGTCTTGAACTAAGATTCACCTGTCTCTGCCTCCCAAGTGCTGGGATTAAAGGCATGCACCACCACCACCCACCTGAATTTTTTATGTCTTGATGTTAGACTTAATTATTATCACTTTGACACAGTCTGTTCTGAGCAAGCCACCAAGAGTAGTCCACCTGGGATGGAAATTGGGCTGTATCTTTCAAGGGGTAAATATCAAAGGTTTTGGCTGTCTATCTCTTGAGAGAGGTTTTTTGTTTGATTGTTTTTTGTTTTGTTTTGTTTTGAGATGGTGTCCTTTTTGTTTGTTTGTTTGTTTGTTTAGATTTTTTTGTTTTTCAAGACAGGTTTTCTCTGTATTAACTGTGTTAATTATTAATTATTAATTATTAATTAACTCTGTGTTAACTGTCCTCACTTTATAGACCAGCCTAGGCTTGAACTCACAGAGATTCGCCTGCCTCTGCCTCCTAAATGCTGAGATTTAAGTCATGTGCCGCCCACAGCCAGACTTGAGAGAGTGTCTTATGTAGTCCAGGCTAGCTACAAACTCAACATATAGCTGAAGATGACGTTTAATCTCTGATCTTTCTGCCTCTACCTCCTGGGTGTTGATATAGGAATGTATTATTGTTTATAGTACATTAAAACAATACCTAGTTTATGCAGTGGTGGGGATCATGAACCTAGGCCTTCATAGATGCTAGGCAAGCACTCATCCAACTGGGTTACAACCCCAGCTTGACTTTATATGTACTATTAAATTAACCCTGATCCTTTTGAGCACAGCATACTGCCTAGTCATATTCACATAGTAGATATGTGAATGTTCTTTTTTTTATTTTTTTTTATTAAGAAAGATATATGTGAATATTCTTATGTTTTGGGAGGGTGTTATTGTTTTTGTTTTTCAAGACAGGGTTTCTCTGTGTATTTTTGGCTGTCCTGAAACTCTGTAGCCCAGGCTGGCCTCAAACTTGAAGATCCATCTGCCTCTGCCTCCCGAGTGCTAGGATTAGATGCATGCACCACCACCACTCAGCTACTTATGATTTTTTTAAATGTATTATTAGTTAAGTGTGTGCGTGCACGCACACACATGCACGCACACACTCAAAAGATCAGGAGATAGCTTACCAAAGTCAGGTATCTCCTTCCACTGTATGGGTCTTAAGGATTGAACTCAGGTCAGCAGGCTTGGCAGCAAGCACCTTTGTCTGCTGAGCCATCTTGCTGGCCCTGCCTCTGGTGTAGAGATGCATAATCATATTCTGTAGTGGAAAGCCAGCAGTGTAAATCTGGGTTAACCAGTGATATCTTTAATGCCAGAATAAGATAAAGTCTATACTCTGTTCCAAATACTACTTACACCCACATACACACTACACACATACCCCCAGATAACGACAATAAGAGCAACAGCAGCAGCAATAATAATAATAATGGAGAAAGCAATTGAAGAAGACACCTGACAAACGGCTGGCCTCCGCATGCCCATACACACGTGTGCACACACACATGAATGTGCACGCACATACACTCATAATCGATGTTATCTGTAGATCGTTCACCTTCTGCCTGTGTTCCTGGGAACTGGGACCACCTTATCTTCAGCATCAGTGATGCACTGTGTTCTGTTAGGGTTAAGGGCTGCTGAGCTGGGGACATCTGACTGGCAGTTGCAAGTTTTGCAGGAGTGGAGCCTCGTTCAGGGCAGGATCTTACTGTGTCACTCAAGACAACAGCTTCTTCCAGGTCTCCAGACTTCTTAAGGAGTACTAGCTCTGCCATCGCTGTAGAAACACACCCTACCCCCACTACACTTGTTTTGAAAGCGTAAACTCCCTCCTCAAGCTGTCCTGTCTCCAGGGATCAGTGTAGCTGCTGGGCAGTACCCCTGTTCCTCCCCATGTCTGTCCAATCTGGATGCAAGGAGTCACTTGTGCTGTGTTTGCTTTCTGCTAGTCCATCAATAAAGCCATGGAGAAGGACCACGAGGAATACAACATCGGCGTCCTAGACATCTACGGCTTTGAAATATTTCAGGTAAGAAAGGCTGGGGAAATGGCTGAGTGGTGATGAGTATTACCGTGCAGGCATGAAGACCTCAGTTCAAATTCTCAGCACTCAGGCAAAAATAGCTGCAAATCCCTGTAATCTGTGGAAGGCAGAGACAGGGCTCACTGGGACTTGCTGGCCACCAGCCCAGCTCCAGGTTTTGAGATTGTCATAAGGGAATATGACAGGCAGCCATCACTCCATATCAGCTCTGTATTCACAGTGAGGGCTCCTGCATACACTCGTGAACACACATACACACCAGAAAAATAAAAGAAAGGAGGGAGGTGAGAAAGCAAGAAAGATAAATGGGGGGAGGGCAGGGAGCTGAAGTGATGGCTCAGTGGTTAGAAGTCCTTGCTGCTCTTCAAGAGGACCTGGGTTCAGTTTCTTACACCCACATGAGACAGCTCACAACCACTGTGACTGAAGCTCCAGGGGATCCGATGCCCTCTCCTGGGCCTCCATGGACATGCCCATGTGTAACACACACACACACACACACGCACATAAATAAAAGTAATAAATAGGAAAGGAGGGTGGCAAGGAGGCAGGGAGGGAGGAAGTTGACTCTATGTAAGGCCAGTTTGAATCATCAGAGCTTAGGAGGAGGTGATGTTTCCCCTGGCCAACAAGAATAATTCTAGGCAATGAAGAAGCCGGCTGCAGCTCTTCTTTGCCTGTGTGAGTTCTTCATGTACCTTAACCAAATTAGTTTCTCCTAAATAGAAACCGCGCTTCCTCTATTGACGCAGCAGAGTTCCTGAGGCTGCCCTTCACACAGACAGTCTAGTGCATCGCTGAGAAATGACTTTTTAAATGATTGTGTGAAATGACTGCAGGAAAAGACTTTCTTTTCTTTTTCTTTTCCCCCAGAAAAATGGCTTTGAACAGTTCTGCATCAATTTTGTTAACGAGAAATTACAGCAGATTTTTATTGAGCTGACGTTAAAGGCAGAACAGGTAAGTGGTCCCTCTTCTCATGCTCGTCTCTGTCTTCTTTGCTTCGAAGATACGGATCTCTCTTTTGATGACTGATACGGGTATCCGTCTTGTATTAGGAAACGTACCTACTAAAGTCAGCAGTAAAGCCTTAGCCCTCTTGGGATTCAGTCTTTGAGATGCAAATACCGTCTGCTGCCTGTACTTTCTCTGTCCTCAGTGGAGTCAGGCGCTGGACTAACGGTGGGCTGCTTTTCCTACTGTCGGTCCCACTGACCAAGGTGAAGTGGGAACCCCTGCGCTGACCTTCCATGTCTGGGTAACACATCGCTTTCCCAGATGTTCAGCACCTCTCAGACTTCCCCTTAAACTATCCGTATTTTTAACAATGCCTGCATTTGCATACTTTCTCTTGAACTTTGCCTTGCGTACACGCTGTTCTAAAAGTGCAATGTAGGCTCTCTGAAACTCTGGGTGTGCCATGTTGTTTTAGAGTTCCAGAGTCACTGTCATAAATCAAAACAGGGAGTTCGAGGGAGCAAACATTTCTTCTCTTAGAGTTAGGTACCAAGAGTCTAAATTCTAGCCTTGCAGCCCCTCCAAAGGCTAGAGGGAAACACCTGAAAAATCCTAGGATTCTTTCTCTGCTACATGCTGCTGGGTCTTGGCCTTCTGTGCCTGTGGTGACCTGACTCTACTCTCTACCTCACCCTCTGTTGCTCCATGCCCTCGCCTCTCTCTCCTTTCTCCCATTAACACACAAGTCTGGGTTTAGGCTCATCCTGTGTCCAGAGTGATATAGTCATGAGGTCCTTTACTAATTATTTTCTACAAAACCTTTTTCTAAACTGTGACTCCTGAGGTCCTGGATACACATACAGTCTGGGAAGAAACTACACATATCCTAAGCTGTTTCGGAACCACATACTGGACTGTTAGCTGTCCACCACTGAAGAATGGCAGAGTAAAGCAGCCAAAGGAGAGGGTTATAACAATGAAGACGGAAGAAAGTAGGCAGGGTCTGGTTCATATAGGTAACTTTATGATGCTTGATAAATTCAAGACCAACCTGCCTGCAAGAGAAGTTTGGGATAGAGAAACTCAGAAAATAACGTTAACTGTAGAGAGGAGATCCAGTACATAGTCTGTCAAATCTAACATTCAGGATTTGTTTAAAATAATTAGCAGTTAGCTAAGACTCACCCAGAATGATGCCTAGCTTTGTGTCCTCTTTTACATTTTTATATTATGTGTATGAGTGTTTGCCTGCATGTGTGTCTGTGCACCACGTGCATTCCTGGTGACCATGGAGGCCAGAGAGGGCATCAACTCTTCAAGAACTAAAGTTACAGGTGTTTTGTGTGCTTAGAATTGAACGTGGATCCTCTGCAAGAGAAACCAGTGTTCCTAACCTCTGAGCCATCTCTCCAGATCCCTGGTTTTGTATCTTGAAGAATTGGACAATGATGAGGTTGTTACTGAAAGACAGAATTAGAAGGGTCGGGATTGTGGTATGTGTAGTAGGTGTAAAAGGCTCTCTCTGCATCTACCTGAAGAGTCCTTCATGGAAATCAGCTGAAGCTCCTGATAAAAAGAGAGCAGAATAAACCAGACAGATGGAAGTGGAGTCCCCAGACTGCCTGTCACATACACAGTTCTAGAAAGAAGGAAGATCTGGCCCTACTTTTTTTATTGTTGTGGTAAAACACCATAGCCAAGATAACTTATAAAAGAAGACATTTCCTTGTTCTTCTCATCCCAGAGGTTTTGAGTCCATGACATTAGAGTGAAGGATGGTGCCAAGAACGACTTGAGAGTTCACATCTCACACCACGCAGAAGGTGGAGAGCACATGGGGATTGCAGGCATCTTTTGAAACCTCAAAGCCCACCCCTAGTGACACACCTCTTCCAACAAGGCCACACCTCCTAATCCTTCACAAACAGTTCCACTAACTGGGGACCACATATTCAAGTACATGAGTCTATGAGGGCCATTCTCATTTAGACCACTATGGGGATTCAGGAGGGTCAGGAGTTCAAGGTCATTCTTGGATATATAATGGGTTCAAGACCAACCTAGGACACATGAGACACTGTCTCAAACAACAACAAACAAACAGTTGTATAGTATCAATTTTTAATGGCTCAGGCAAAACATAAAAACCATTAAACAACGAGATGTTCCTTTTCTATCACCTCTTGGTGATGGGAAAGTTTTAATGTGTGTGAGAGGGACCCAGGTTCTCTTTCACAGTGGTTTATGCAAGCTTCTAATTTCTGTCATCCAGGAAGAATACGTTCAGGAGGGAATAAGGTGGACGCCCATTGAATACTTCAATAATAAAATCGTGTGTGACCTCATAGAGAGCAAAGTCGTAAGTACTAGTCCATGGTCCCCTTCACTGACCTACCCTTCCATGAGTTTTCATGCTCCATGCCTGGTGTCCATTGCTTTGCAGCTGACAAGGAAACCACCCTTGAGCAGAATCTTAACAGCAGCATTAGTAATGTGCAAATGTGTGGTGTAAATAAAATAATAGGCTTTCATTATGACAATAAGGAAGAATGTGTACAAAATGCCAAGTTGCACATGGAAGTTGTTCCCGGATTCTGGAAGATAGCTTTTTATTGTATGACATAGCAAATGAGGAGCCATAAAAAGGATCACACCTTCCAGCCCCATCATGCAACCACATACACAGGAACATGTATACACACATACACACAATAAAATAAAATAAAGCCCTGTAGGGAGCTAGCTATCTTCCTGGAAATGAGTTTCCTCCATCTTTAGATCCGAATGATAAAACCTCCTTTGGGAATGTGTTAAGCGCATTCTTCCTGGAAGGAAGCACTGATGATCAAGATGGCATCTGGGTCTCAGGAGCAGTCTCCTGGCTTAAGAAGTGACCCCATAGGTATTGTGCATTTGGAGAGGTCAGTGACCTGGTCCTTGCCTTCTCCGTCTCTCCAGAACCCTCCTGGAATCATGAGCATTCTGGATGACGTGTGTGCCACCATGCATGCTGTGGGTGAGGGTGCCGACCAGACACTGCTTCAGAAGCTCCAGATGCAGATCGGGAGCCACGAGCACTTCAACAGCTGGAACCAAGGCTTCATCATTCACCACTATGCTGGGAAGGTAAGACCCGAGACCACTGATCAGTGGGCCAGGATCTGTCTATTTTGCAGGCTCCCCAGTTTGAGCCTTTAGGGTGGGATTTGTTTTCTTGTGAACCAATAGAGATTCATGCTATTTATTCACCCAACAAATAGGACCTTTAAAGAATTTGAAGGGCCGGGCGGTGCACTCGGGAGGCAGACGCAGGCGTATCTCTGGGAGTTCAAGGCCAGCCTGGTCTACAAGAGCTAGTTCCAGGACGGGCACCAAAGCTACAGAGAAACCCTGTCTCGAAAAAACAAAATAAAAAAAAATTTTGAAGAGTTAAAACAAAGCACTGCCTACAGGGCTGCTTCTTTTAAAGGCACAGATCTGCTGTGTACCGCAGCTGCTGAAGCAATAGGCTTTTGTCCTGACGGTTGCAACCACAAACTTGCCTTCCTCTGCTTTCCCGTGGACACTGGGACTGACTTTAATGTCTTCCCTCACAAAGTGAGTAACTAGATACCTACAGGGTACACAACCATGTAGGGTCCTAGTAGAATTTGGGGTCAAGGCTGTTGGATGCTTCCTGACCCTATGGAACTCCATGGATAAAATCTTTCCTCCCAGCTAGTTTCTTGTTAATCATGGTCCCTGAGCATCGAGTTCAGGGCAGATGGGCACAGCTCTGATGCTGCTTCTAAGAGCAATTACCAAGTTTCAGTTGGCATACTTGACGAGTGAGCACGAGGCTCCCTTTTTCTTCCCTTGGACAGAACTTAGGAAAAATAACTTTGTGTGTTGCTCAGATATGCTTAGGGGTCCACAGACAAATGGACCTGTGTTCTTGAGAGCTGAAGCTTCACACATATCTGAAGGACCAGATCTTCATCACCCACCTAGGTCATGGTCATCTAAGCCAGCGGATAGCCTTTAGGTAACGACAGCACCAAGTGTGGACCGCAGAGGCTACAGCTAGAAACATCTGCCTTCCAACGAGGAGAGCCATACCCATTTAAGGATATGTTTAGCCAAAGATATGTGTAGGATAAAATCTGACTTCTTCCCATTCTTGGCCAGGTTTCCTATGACATGGATGGCTTCTGTGAAAGGAACCGGGACGTGCTTTTCATGGATCTGATTGAACTCATGCAGAGCAGTGAGCTGTAAGTGTCCTCTGTCGGCTTCACAGGCAGGCGGTACACTGGTTTCATTGTTGCTGTTCTTGTTTTGTTTTCATGTACGTGGGCGTTTTGCCTGCTTGTGTGTCTGTGTACCATGTGTGTGCCTGGTACGCACAGAGCACAGAAGAGGGCCTCAGATCCCCTGGAACTGGAGTTACAGATCATTTGTGGGCCTCCATGTGGGTGCTAGGAATCGAACCCACATCCTCCAGAAGAGCAGCCAGCGCTCTCAACCTCCCCGTCCCATGCCATCACAAAGCAGTGATGGTATTGTTTCAGTGTGCAAACCAGAGTGGGATTGGCATGCTAACACCGGGCTCCTTTAGAATGGTTGAGTCTGGTTTATAATTTGACTGGTTTCTCAAAAGGGCTTCTCTCCTTTCAGTCTTCATCTTTCCCTTCTATATATATATATCCTAATATATCCTCCCCTCGAGTGTCATCTGTATGTCTGTCTCCATCATCTTCAACACTGTTAGGAGGGAGAGGCGGCCATACTGACACCAGCCTGGAAGAGCTATTTCTGACCAGCAAGAGTAGAAGAATCTACTTCTAGGACACTTTGCCCTCGGCACATAGCCAAATGATTTTCCATGGCCACTCCATTTTTAAAGGTGGCTAATGAGCCTGAATTGCTGAAGCAATTGGAGACCAAGAAGTCTAGGAGGAACTTGCCCCTGCTGTCCAGGGAGGGATCCCTGTAGCTCTGTTTTTGATTCCTATTGTAACGTAAAGGGAAATGCACAAAGTGTCTGGGGCCCTTGATGTCCTGCAGATGTAGAAGAAGGATGTCCTCACATTCCTTGCCACAGGACCATACTTGGGTGGCGTCACCCTTGCTCTCCAGCTGGAACAACACATCTACAAAAGAAACAGTGGTGGTGTCTACTCAAGAGCCTGAAGAGGGCCTGGAAGAAGCTGCTGCTGGCAGCTCAAGCCTTTGTTGCCGCGAGAACGGCACTGAGGTCAGCATCATCTCCAGGGACAGTGGCCAATGAGCTGTACTGACATTTGGCTGCCCCTGGAGCCACTCGAGTTGCTGGCTGCTTCATGCCTGGAACATTCACAAACCAGATCCAAGCAGCCTTCAGGGAGCTATGGCTGCTGCCGGTGGCTGGCCACAGGATTGGCGTTCAGCCCCTCACAAAGACATCATATATCTACCAGTCTACCATGGCTATGTATAACACAGATTCTGTTCTGTGCTACAGGGACATTTCCACTCTGTGGC
Source organism: Microtus ochrogaster (assembly GCF_000317375.1). Lineage (NCBI taxonomy): Eukaryota > Metazoa > Chordata > Mammalia > Rodentia > Cricetidae > Microtus > Microtus ochrogaster. The sequence goes on along the minus strand of NC_022012.1, from coordinate 69,117,062 downwards.
ACAACAGGGTGCTCACCCAGTGGGTCTGATGTTGACGCTGACCTAGGAAGGTCTGTGTGTGACACCATCTCCCATGAGTGCCCGCCCACTGGAGGTCATGCTTCTGTAGAGACCCTGACAAGATGGGGAAGGTGCTTGCTGAAAAGGATGAGACCAAGGAGGAATTGCAGGGTGAACGGACCAACTGCTGAGTCACTGGTCTGCGGGTGTGTAGGTAACCACTGTAGCTGTCCATCAGTTTCCTACGGACCACTGAGGACTGGTCTCTAGCTGCCATTGCTCTGCCACTTAATGGGCTGGAACCGGTGGCCACAAGCCAGTCTCCAAGATACTTGAGCCAAATGAAAAGGTGGATGGAAATAATGTTTCAAAAAAAGAAAAGAAAAGAAAACCAACCCTAGGAGGAGCCTCTACCGTGGAACGGATGCAAGCATTTGTTTTATTATTCATTTTGGAGGTGGTGTCTCCCAGGCTGACTTTGAAATCCTGTCTTCCTGCCTTTACCTCCGGAGTGCTGGGATTATGCACTGCAGCACGTGATGGCTGGGTTGACTCCAGGACTTCCTGCATGCTAGGCACACAGTCGACTGACTGTACTGCATCCCCAGCCAGGGATAACTACTTTTAAGCAACAGCAATAATTGCAGCAGCTTTCTGATAACTGCAATGAAAGCAAAACAGGGCTTCTTTTCCTAGCCCCAGTGAGGAGCTATTCTTGCTTCATTTAAATGTCTCCCCCAAAGTCCCAATATCCTCCCCCATGCTGGTGCTCCGCCACCATCCTCCCCCACGCTGGTGCTC
>NC_022012.1:69108331-69115756 GCF_000317375.1 Microtus ochrogaster | reverse complement strand
TTCTTCACACTCACTCTTGAGATGTCACATTTCTTTTCATTCAAAATGCGTAACCTCAATGTGCCGTCCTCTAAGAAGGTTATGGAAGCTGCGAGTCCCGGCTTGTGGGTTTTGTGGCAGCCAGGTGAAAGCCTCTTACTTTCAGAGGTGGTTTTTAATTATTAAAACTCCTGTCAAGTTCAAGAGCAATTGATGAGCCCACATAAACTCCTGTCATCTAGACGCAGCATATTGTTTTGTAATGTGATTGCTGTAAAAGTCCATGGTGCTTATGTCTGGCCAGGTCAGCAGTAGATGGCTGGGAAACTTCCCGGAAATTTCTAAAGACCCAAAGGTTACTCAAGGGGCAATGGATTTGAGTTGGCATATCCAACTGTCAACTTATGTGGGCCACTTCATTCACCGAGCCAGTTAGGAGACATTTATTGAGCTATGGTTCAGACACCAGGCACATCAAAGTAACCAGACATGTCCCCACCCTGTGTGCCTGTTGGGTACTCGGTTAGAGTTACCAAGGGAATTTATATTCAGCAGACAAAGGCTCGGTGACTTGTGACTGCAGCACTTGAAACTGCTCCTACTCAAAGGCCATTTGTCACGGGAGTGGGACCAGTGTTGCTAGCTGGCCTCTAGCAAGCAGGAGCCACTCAGTAGGCCTGGGGATATGGCTTGGTTGGTACTGTGCTTGCTTAGCATACTCAGCTCCCTGGGCTTGTTCCCTAGCCCCTCATAAAACCTGGTGTAGGGGCAAAGGACTGTAATCCCAGTGTAAGCGGACTTTTCTTTGGACCACCAGCTCCCAAATAATGACATGGAGACTTGTTAGTAATTATGAAAGCTTGGCCTTAGCTTAGGCTTGACCCACTAGCTCTTATAACTGAAATTAACCCAGTTTTTATTAATCTACATTCTACCACGTGGCTTTTACCTCTCTCCCATTCTGTGTGTTCTGCACCTCCATCATCCTCTTCCTCTCTCTGCCCAGAAGTGCCATCTATCTCTCCTGCCTAGCTATTGACTGCTCAGCTTTTTATTACACCAATCACAGCAATACCTCTTCACAGTGTACAAAAATCCTACAATTCACTTGGGAAACAGAAACGGGAGGACCAGAAAGACAAGGTCATCCTGGGCTACATGGGACTTCAAGATCAGCCTGGACTACATAAAACCATACCTCAAAAATAGACAAACAGGGGCTGGAGAGATGGTTCAGTGGTCAAGAACACTAGCTGATCTTCCAGAGGTCCTGAGTTCCATTCCCAGAACCCACATGATGGCTCACAGCCATCTATAGTGGGATCTAATGTTCTCTTCTAGCAAAAAGATGTGCATTCAGATAGAGCACAATATACATAAATAAAAAAAGGAAATACGTTTTTTTAACCAAGCAAACGAAGATCCTAAGATGCATAGGGCACTCCCCCTTAATCCCCATCAAAGAATTATCCAGGGGCGACACTCAACCGTGATCAGATTTGGAAATGGGTTACAAGCAGAGCGGCATGAACCTCCGATGCTCCCAGCTCACACCATCCGCAGGGCTCCAGTCTAGCTAACTTGTCTTCACAAATGCATCCTGTCTTCCTCCCTCTGCTGTGCTGTCCTCACGGTAGCCCCCAGTTCCAGAGGCCAGGATGTTCCAAACTTATTTCTATGTTTGAGACCGTGACTCGGTTCTATCTTACAGTTCTTTCTCTGGTGTTTTCTGTCTGGGATTCAGTTGCCCAGGCTGCATCTTGCAGGCTTGTACTGTAAGTCACATGGTTTTTCTGTGGCCAGCGTTATATGCTTCTGGACGGCACATCCAGCCCCCACAGAACTGAGAGATTGCTGATCCATCTTCTTTCTCATTTTCCAGGCCTTTTATACAATCCTTATTTCCTGAAAACCTGCAAGCCGACAAGAAAGGCCGCCCAACGACCGCAGGAAGCAAAATAAAGGTTGGTTCTATTCTGGGAAAGGTTTGGATCCCTCTAAAGAACTGGAGTTGTCTAGTGGGCAGGAACTGTGCGTTAGGGCAATAAGGCCAGCATAGCGTAGGGGTATGGTCACAGATATGCCCAGAAGTTAGGCTACTTGCCAAAAAAAGGGGGGAGGGGAGGAAAGTCACAGGATATAGCTGAATTTGACTTGGCCATCCTGGTCCCCGGTTGGATATTAAGTACCTCATGGCTTAATGGGCAGCATGTAATAATCGGTGCTTTTACAGAGGAACTGGCTTTCAAGTGAATCTGGAAGGATTTATGTTAAACTAGGAATTTTGTGGTTCGGAATCATGTTCTGGATATTGATGGTACTTTTTCCAGGCCAAGCCCTCAAGGCATGCCAAGTATGAAACTTGCCAGAAACCCCAGTTTATCTTTAGGGGCGATTTACGCATCCCTCCTCCCTGGGTCTTGCAGGCTTCTCTGTGCTTCTGAAGTACAGTCTCATCTGGCTGTATGGTGGTAGCAATGCTAAAATTCTGTGGATGGTGAAGAGTCAAGGACACTTTATCTTATGACGTTGACAACTATTTGCTGAACTTTCTAAAGATAATACCAGTTCAGAACATTTTTCAGAGCTGGAAATGATCATGGCTTAGTTGGTACAGGACTTGTCTAGAGTATACAAATCCCTATCTTTTGGGTCCATACCTTAAAATCCATAAAACTAGGCATGGTGGTACATGCCTATAATCCCAGCCCTGGCAAGGTAGATGCAGGACCACCAGAAGTTCAAGGTCATCTCTTGGCTATATAGTAAATTCAAGACAGGTCTGGGCTATCTGAGACCCTATCTCAAAAAATAAAGAAAAAATGTTTATCTACACATATGAATATATATATACATATATATGTATATATTAAATCAGTTAAATATGTCTCCAGTTTAATAATCAAAGAGATCAAGTGACTAATATTTGGCATTTGGGGTTTAGTCCCCTGTAACTTTTACTGTCTACGTTATTACCAACCTTTGGTTTAAATTCTCTGCATCTGGGACAAGAGAAATGACTCAGTGGTTAAAAGCACTGTCTGCTCTTACACAGGACCCAGGTTCAGGTCCCAGCACCCACACTACCGCTCAGAACCATCTGCAACTCCAGTTTCAGGGGATCAGAGGTCCCTCTTCTGGCTTCTTATTGGCTCCTACACACACGGTACACATAAACTCACACAGGCACATGGACCCATAAAAATACCTAACTAATTAATTTAAAAGTTCTCAGTGCCAGGCGGTGGTGGCGCACGTCTTTAATCCCAGCACTTGGGAGGCAGAGGCAGGTGGATCTCTGTGAGTTCGAGGTCAGCCTAACCTACAAGAGCTAGTTCCAGGACAGGAACCAAAGCTACAGAGAAACCCTGTCTCAGAAAACAAAACAAAAACAAACAAACAAACAAAAAGTTCTCAGCACTTCTTACTTATCTGCAAGGTGGAGACTGTAGCACTAAAGCCCAAGTGTTGCCTCGATGGTTAGATCCAGTCATCCGTAGTCAGTGTCTGCATCCTTACATTCCTGCCTGCCAGTGTGCTCCCTCTTCCTTGCCCATGCCCTCGTCTCTGCTTACTGCTGTGGGTGGTTTGTTTTCTTTCTTTTTGCACACGCTCCTTCCTTGCCCTCGGCTTCTCCTCTCCCTCCTTCACTCCATCTTCCATTCCAAGGTGCCCTTCAGCTTGTGCCTTCCTGACTGACGCCAGTGTCACAGACGCCATGGTTGTGACCGCACTGCCCTCGGCCCTTTCGCTTCCGACTCTTTCGTGGATGAAGCCTGTCTTTCCAGATCTTGATAACCTTCCTGGGGACAGAAACACTGGCTTCAGTAAAGGACACAGTTCCATAAGAGGACCTTTTACGTTTTGTGGCTGAAGTCAGACGTGAGATGTTAGTGCGGTTGTTGACTGTTGTTTTCAGAATGGAATATCTGGACTAGCTGGATGGATCAGGAAATGGTATTTGAGCCCCAGCAGCATAAACAACAGCTAGGTCATTCTAAGCCTCTCCAGCTGAGTTAGCACACAGGCAGGATCCCAGTGCTTAGGCAGTAGACGCGGGAGGATTATGAGTCTGAGTCACAGGAAGGTGCTGGGGGATTGTGTAGTCTCACCAGGTGTGTGACTAAGGCAAGAGGGTCATGGGTCATGAGTTCCATGCTAGTCTGGTTGAAAAACGGGACTGTCCCAAAGAAACAAAGATGAAATCTTGTCATATTCTTCAAACTTTTGGACTCAAGCCAGCCTCCTGCATCAATCATCTGAACAGAAGACACCACAGACAAACAATACCATGTCCACATGGCAGGCTGAGTTTGTTTTCTTTGTTTGTTTGTTTGCTTTTGTTTTGTTTTGTTTTAAGACAGGGTTTCTCTATCCTGGAACTAGCTCTTGTAGACCAGGTTGGCCTCAAACTCACAGAGATCCACCTGCCTCTGCCTCCCGAGTGCTGGGATTAAAGGAGTGTGCTACCACCACCCGGCTAAGGCAGGCTGAGTTTTGAGCTGGTAGGCAGAGCCATCTCAGTTATAGGGACATCATGTCCTTAAGAGCCATTCTAAGGCTTGACTGGATTTGGGTCTCTGAGACAGAGAAGCAGACAACAGATGTGATTTTCCTGAGGCCCAGATGCTAACATCTGCATGAAGTTCTGACTCATGCCTTAGCCTGAAGGACCCGGATGAGGACAAGCTCTGGGCTGGAAACTCTAGTCATGAGACTGTCACGTTCAGATCCAAGGGCTCAGATCCCCCAAGGTCACGGTGACTCATTTTCAAGTGGTCTGGAATATGCCTCATGAATGGGGATGGAGGCCTCTTACTTCTCCTTTGAAGGCCGCTTCCTTCCTTTCTTCATGTTCGTGTGTAGTTTAAAAAGTTATTGCCTTTCTGGACTGTATACAGAATGTTTAGAAAACCACATTTGGGGCCTTTGTCTAGGGAGATCAGGCTGAAGTTATCTAAAGGGATATATACAATTCTACTTGTATACTTACCCAAATCCCACACTCTCTGATGGATCCTGTGATCAAGGTCTGCCTGGTGATCTACAGTAATGAAAGTCTATTTTATATGCCCTCCCGAAACATCACTGAGCGATGCATAGCCATGGCCCAGTTCCTTGTCCCTTCCGTATCTATACTATTTGGCAGATATGTCCCAAGAGTATATTGAAAGGGACTCCAGGTTTCTGGACAGAAAATTTATATTGAAAGTAGTTTTAGGATTGCACATTTTATTGTTTTAATCATTTGAAAATAAAAACTGATCTACAGGAGTTAATTAGAATTGTCATTTGATGGGCACTCCCATCAAGTTACTGAAGCAAAAAATATATTGCATTTATAAAGCTGGAGAGATCTCTCAGCAGAGCAGGTTGGTTGGTCCCTGGCATCCACATGGTGGCTCACAACCATCTGTAACTTCAGTCCCAGGGGAATCCAACTCCCTCTTCTCACCACCAAGGGCACTTACACATGAATACATGCCAGCAAAACATGCACTTGTGTACAATAAAAACAAATCTTTAAAATAAAACCATATTACATTTAATAATGCTTGATTCTGAGACTTCCTTCAGTGATATGTTGTGATTGGAAGAGGCCAGTGTTGAGATCAGAGTGAAGGTTTGATTCGAGACAGGGCAGGCTCAAGCTCCTAGTTAGTGCAGGTAGATACACGAGGCATTACCTGAGTGAACGTGGAGCCGAGAGTGGGAGATGGCGAACAATACCATCATGCACTGCGGCATATGCTCCTGCCTTTAAGACATCAGAGGCTTTCTAGCATCATCCACCTGTGTGGGCTGCCGCTGGAGGAGCTCAAGCCTAGAAACATGGGCAGACCCATGGTGTACCACCTCTTACATAACAGAGCCAGGAGCACCGAGACTCTCCCGGCTACCCGTCTTGTTTTTGTAATTTGGTTCCCGCTTCTGTTGAATAATGCTGGTACCTCTTTATCTAGCGAATGCATGCTTGGCTGGAGTCAGAACTAATCCGGTTTGCTTCCTAGTCACCTCATGGGACAGCAAGAGTGACCAATAGCCATTGAAATGTAGACTATCCTGTCCACATTTACCCAGTCAATCCCTTTGCTGCCACGCTGCACTATTCTGTATCACTCATAGGAAGGCAAGAGAGCATTGTGGGTAAGAATCGTGGACTTGGTTGCAAGTCTCATCTTTGTGAAGTACAAATTGTGTTGTCCCAAGGAATCCTTTGTCCTGTAAAGCTTGGTAATCTCATTTGAAAAAGCAAAAGTAGGAGCAGTCATGACCCCCCAGGATTGTTGTGACTATTGTAAGAAGAATTATGTGAGGGGACACGTGAAGTGACCCTGCCGCCTCTGGGTACATCCTTTAGGCTGCAGTACAAAGGAAGTCTGCCGCTACCTACTTAGGGCTGAATAGCAGTAAATAAAAATTAGTATCAAAAACTGAAAGCAAGTTAAGAGCACTGGCTGGAGGACCCAGCTTTGAATCCCAGCACCTACATGTTGGGTGACTCACAACCATCCATAACTCCAGGGGAGCCAATGCCCTCTTCTGACCTCCATGGGCACCATGCATGCACATGGCGCACATACATACCTGCATGCAAAACACTCAACACACATAGCGTAAATAACTAGAACTTTAAAAGCTTTGCTCAGAGAGACCCCATAGTCCCTCCCTGTGGACTTCACCTGGCGTACAGCTGAGATCATCAGATTTGTTTCCAAATGGCATTTTATCAGCAAAGAAGGTAGAAGGCAATTTCCTTTGTGGTCAGAGTCCTTACTACCATGGGGTAACCTCTCTATCCCATGCTCAGTTCCAGGCAGCGCAAAGAATGCTGTTTTCTACGCGCTCACACAAGCGCACCATTCAGTGATGAACATCCTCCTTTGCTACCCGTCAGTGTTCTGAGGGTTTCAGATTCCCAAGTGCATGAAAATAGAGAAGCCCTAATTGCGAGCGGGTTGTCTCTCGTCAGCAGAGCCCTTCTGCTGACTGGGAATGGCTCCCTGGTTTCCTGGCAGGTCTTCCCACTATTTTCTTTTAGAGGTTTTTTTTTTCTCTCTCTCTGCATGCTGACAGTCTCAGAAGGAGAGTTTGCCTAAGTAGAGCATCATGGACCCCTAGGGAGTGCTCAGCTGTGCGCTGGAGTTGCTCATGTGAGCAGCTACTCCCGTTTCTTCCACATGTGCAATTCTCATGATCTGAAATACATCCTAAGCAGTTCCAGATTTGTTTATGTGGCTTTTTCTGCTTGAACTCAGTCCTGCTCTGGGTACCCAGGGCACGGTTAGTGACGAATGATTTTACACAGACTCATTTTGCTGTGTGACGACTAAGTTCTGTCCCACAAGGAAAGTGCAGGGAGCCTTCTGAGAGCCTTGTGGAAGGACAAAGCAAGGGGACACTGGATGAAACAGCATATATGACATTAATGAATTATATATTTTT
>NC_022012.1:69090512-69108231 GCF_000317375.1 Microtus ochrogaster | reverse complement strand
GTGTGTGTGTGTGTGTGTGTGTGTGTGTGTGTGTGTGTATGCAGGTGCCCACAGATCCCTTGGAGCTGGAATTACAGGCAGTTGTGAACCACCCATTGTAGGAGACTAGGAACTGAACTCGGGTCCTCTGGAAGAGTAGCAAACTCCCGTAACTGCAGGGCCCTTTCTCCAACCTCTTCCTCATTTTAATAAAGAGATTCTTCATAGATGACACTATTAGGAAAGAGATTTGCGATTTCACCCCTGCTCATAATTTTAAACAAATAAGCCAAAAAATAATAATTGTATCAAGAACCAGGCACAGTCAGGCATGACTATAATCCTAGCACTTAGGATGCTGAGGCAGGATAATCAGGACTTAAAGGTCATCCTTTAAGTTAGCGAGTTAAAATAGCCTAGGATGCCTGAGACCCTGTTTCAAAAACCAAAACACACACACACACACGTGTTTTTACAATGACCTCAGTCAGTACAAATTGACAACAGCATTATTCCTGATGAAGAGTCACATGTGAAGATTTACAGACATATGTACATGTATGTATATGTGTATATACATATATGTATATGTGTACATCTATATGTACATGTGTACATCTATATATACTGTGTGCATACATGCATACAAATATGTACATATATCTATAGCTTTTCTTTATTAGCTGTACTAAAACTGCCTAATGGTTTTCAGTGTTCAATTTTCCAACTCCTAGGTGTGATAAAAATCATCATAAAAGTCAGTGGCACCTCAACGCTCTTCAGGATACCTAGCTCAGGTACAGCAAGCAGACCCATGAAGATTAGTTTCTAGCTATGTACTCCCATGCTAGAGTCCTGCAGTTTGGGTTTGGAAGCTCGTCCGTAGTAGAGAGTTCCTCATCTCTAACTGCCCTTCTCCTTCCCACTAGAAACAAGCCAATGACCTCGTGAGCACCCTAATGAAATGTACACCCCACTACATCCGCTGCATAAAACCAAACGAAACTAAGAAGCCCAAAGACTGGGAGGAGAGCAGGTACGTCACTAGGAGCCTAGGAGAGGGCGGGGCGTCTGAGGTGAGCGAGCACGCACGCCCTCCCCCTCAGGCGAACCAACCTCTGTCTAAAGAGGAGGCATGCGCGCTTGGTACTTCCTGTCTCTGATTTTTAACATCTGTGTAATAGGTCACCTCGTCTTGTCTTTAACATGTTTGCAGTATCAGTCCATTCGAAATTAATTTGTTGATCTTGGCTAGTTTGGAGGCTGGTGTTAAAACAAACCTTTGTACCGAAGAGTCACGATGGTATGTCTTTTTTTTTTTGGTTTTTCGAGACAGGGTTTCGCTGTAGCTTTGGTGCCTGTCCCGGAACTAGCTCTTGTAGACCAGCCTGGCCTGGAACTCCCAGAGATTTGCCTACCTCTGCCTCCTGAGTGCTGGGATTAAAGGCGTGCGCCACCACCGCCCAGCCCGATGGTCTGTCTTAAAGTTAGTTCGAGGCTTTGTTTAGATGGACAACATGTAGCTTGTGTAGGATGCTTGGCTCGGGCTCACAAGGGAAAGCCTGAGAAGTGGGGTAACGTGATCTGCCAGTGGCTCTAGCCCGTGAAGACCCTCGGACAGGCTAGAGGTCCTGAGCACTCCGTAGAACAGAGTGAAGGAGGGATGAAGCCAGAGGCGATGGATGGACCGTGGGTGCTCAGGTGCCCTGTTACCCGAAGAAGCCTGTGGCGCCGTGGTATTTAGGAAGTGGCCCATGCAAGCTGAAGTGAGTTGACAGCTGTGGGTGTTGACTGAGAAGATAAGATTCATCTCCAGGGGCTCTCCAGTTTACAACACTTGTTCTTGCAGAGGACCCAGGTTCAATTCCCAGCCTTAACGTGGTAGCTTACAATCATCCTTAATGCCAGTGTCAGGGGATCTGACTCCCTCTCTGACCTTTCCAGACACCGGGAATGCACATGATACATGTAGGCAGGCAGGCAAAACATTTGTGCACATTAAATAAAATAAATATTTAGAATATATTTTAAAAAGATTTGTCTCCAGCTGGGAAATCCAGGGTCCATTCCTATGAGGCCCGGTCTTACTGTCCTCTTGGAGCCTGGGAAGAAGTGGAGAATGACCTCATGATGGGGTGATGATAACTACAGAGGGTACCCCCATTCTATCACCACATCACTTGGTCCCAGGCTACCGGGATGCCCTGTTCCTATCTGGGAGAAAAGAAAACTGAGTTTCGCAAGGTGTTAAGTGACTAAGTGAAGGAAACAATGGGAAGAGACCAGGCGTAAAGAGGGCGGCTGCCAAGTGCAACCTCTGAGAGACAGGGTGGCGTCCCTTGCCCGTGCTGTCCTCAAGCCCCAGTCTCGACAATGACAGGTGGATGATTTGGTACCTGAGCCTCTGTAGAGGGGGGAAGGACAGACAGGGAACAGAAGACACACCCAGGCCCACCTAGGTTGGGTATCACCATCTGAAGAATGTTCTTTCATTCTTAACACTATGGCGTGGACTGGGATGCAGCCGAGTTGGTAGAGTGGTTGTGGAGGATACAGAAGGCCCTGGTGAGGCTTTGCTCCCCAACACTAAGTAAACCAGGCACGGTGGAGCAGGTGCACCACCGGGCTGCAGGAGCTGCTGCTTTTGCTTCCTTTAATCCATGGTCGTATTGTGTAGCTCTGGACGGCCTGGACTCACTATGTAAATCAGACTGGCCTAAGACTCACAGAGATTCACCTACCCCGAGCTCCCCGGCTCCTGAGTACTGGGATTACAACATGAGCCACCATGCCCAGCCTAACTTATTTTAAACATGACTTCTGGGGATCAAACTCTGGGCTAATGCTTGTAAGGCACGCACCTGGAGCCTAAGTACCACACTGCCATCCCATCTGGAGCTAGACCGGGGTTCAAAACTGTGCTCTGGGGCTGGAGAGACAGCTCAGAGGTTAAGAGCACTGACTGCCCTTTCAGAGATACTGAGTTCAATACCCAGCACCCACATGGTGGCTCAAAACCATCTGTAATGAGATCTGGTGCCCTCTTCTGGCCTGCAGGGATACATACAGGCAGAACACTCTATACATAAATAAACAAATATTTTTAAAAAAAATGTGCTCTGCGACCTGTGACCTGTGACTGGTCTGCATGAGACACTTTGTCTTCCACGTCGCCAGTCTGGCTCGTTTAAACAGAGGATCTAGGGTATAATGTCTGTCAGTGAGATCTCTGACATGTGCACAGACCACCCACTCACATGTGCAAATACACGTGCTCATGCACACAGCAGGGTGGTGTCATGGGCAACCTAGAGAAAATGTTGGCGGCAGAAGTACCCCTCAGGGGTAGGTACCTGAGTCCACTCTTCCTTCATTGCAAACTCTCCCACTTTACCTCCCCACCTCTTTCCAAGAAATCATCTTAAATGAAAGCATTTTACCAGAAGCTAGAGAATTGGCTGAGCAGTTCAGAGCATGCGCTGCTCTCACAGGGGACCCGAGTTTGGTTCCCAGCAGCCTCCTCATCACGCACCTCACAACCACCTGAAACTCCAGCTCCGGGGAATCCCACACCTTTGGCCCCTGCAGGCACCTGCGCTCACATGCACGTGACCACATATAGACACACACAAGTACACAAAATTAAAAGTAATAAAAGTTAATCGAGAAAAATAAAACCATAGTTGCTTATTAATGAAGTACCGCTCTCAACCTCAAAATAGTTGTGCTAACAGGCTTTCTTGTAAATTGTACAGTAGCTATTGCTTGAACCTTTTTATATAAAAATTCTGAACCTGGTGGCATGTGCTTGTGATCCCAGCACTGGGGAGCCAGAGTCAGGGAGACTCCCCAAGATTCGCTGGCCAACGCAACTTAGTATAATTGGTGAACTCTAGGGCAATGAGAGACACTGTCACAAAAGAGATAGATGGCGCTCTCTCTCTTTCTCTCCCCCCCCCAACCTTTCTTTCCCCCGTATTTTTCCCCTCTCCCATGACCGACGTTCTTCACTGAATTTCAGCAGAGACTCAGTGAGCATCCACGTCATGGTTTGTGAAAGCTCAGGGTGCGAGCTGCTGATGTTGGTTCCCATTTCCCAGCCGGACAGCTCCCCCATGGGTTTCCTCACAGATGGCCTCACTCCCTTGTGAGTATGGAAGGCTGAGTCTCTGTGGGAATTACATGCTCAATTGAAGTTCTTGGTGGAGAGGGTTACTCATTCCACAAGTTTATGAGGTATGGGGTTTTTCGTTTCCTGTTGAAATGTGTTTTTGTTTGGCTTCTGGCAAAGTGGCTGGCCTTGGATTCGGAATTGCTACCCTCCCAGCTTTTGGCTTGCTTGAGGGAAGGAGGGAGGAAGTGAAGACAGTCCTGGGTGCTCCTCTCATAGGGTGGAAACGGTGACCTGGGGGAACAGTTGGGACCAATGCCCACCAGCAGTGACGCTCAAGCAAAAACATCTAGGGTCCTTTGGTACCTTCAAGTTCTTTTACACATTACAGGATTTGCTAGACCTGATTGTCATACAGTAGAAAATTTATGTAAGAAATTTCCTGGACCTTGATACTACTTTAACAAACTCTAACTTGATTCAAGCTGGAGAGATGGCTCAGTGCACAGGCAGCTTGCTGAATTTAGGTTCCTGCATCCACGTGAAAGCTGGGCCTATTGGTGTCTGTCTATAACCCTAGCAGGACGGCGCTGAGAAAGGAAGCTCCCAGAGGCTTGTCGGCCAGCCAGTCTAATCAGAATGACAAACTCAGGGCTGGACAGAGGGCTCACTTACTGCTCTTCCAGAGGACCAGAGTTCAGTTCCCAGCATCCATGTCGTGCTCATAGCCGTTCCAGAGGGCTCCATAAATAGCAAGCTCTGGATTCAGTGAGAGACCCTGTCTCCAAAAAGCTAAGGAGATGATTAATGGATTGAGGAAGACATCAGTATTAACCCCTGGCCTCTTCATGCAGCAGGATGGACAAGCATGTTGTGTGTGGTACTCATATGCCACCACACATGTCAAGGTCAGAAGACAATTTGTGGGAGTATAGTCTTTACCTTCTATTATGTGGTCTCAGGAATCGAACTCCAGTCATCAGGCTTGGCAGCAGGTGCCTTCCTTGCTGAGCAATCTCACCAGCTGTGAAGCAAGATCTTTACACAGAGAATATTCTTGCCTGTGTGATTCACAGGCAAGGCCTGTCTGATAAATCCATGTGTGATATGTTGCCTGCCTGAGGCTTGGAGAGAAGCCAGTGTTTGTGAATAGTGCATTGAAAGCAGCAGACACCCGAAGTTGGCACTTTCGGACTGGAGAGATGGCTCAGCAGTTATGAGCTCTGGCCGAGGACCCAGGATCAATCACCAACACCCAGTTATAGAGTGCCCTCTTCTGGCTTTTTTAGGTATTGCACACACACCATGCCCATAACATAACTGCAAGCAAATACTCATACATATAAATTGTGTTTGTCTATTTTTTAAGATAAAACTGCACTTCTGCATGTTTTTCTTACTAGAGAAAAAGGCAATAGTGATTTTGTATTTGGAGAAATGGGAAAGGAAAATTATTTTTCCAAGTCAGGTTTCTAAAGTGTCTCTGCTTCTAATTCAAGGGAAATGTGCCTGTTGAATATCTGTCTTTTCATATAAAGACTCGAAAGGTTGTTTGTCCTGGAGCTGAAGAGATGGCTCTGTGGTCAAAGTACTTGCTGTGCAAGCAGAAGGACTGGAGATCTGCTTCCCAAAGCCAAAGTAAATGCCGGATGGGTGTGGCAGCTTGCTTGTGATTCCAGCCCGAAGGCAGAGACAGGGGATCCTCCGAGCACCCGGCCAGAGAGGCCAGCCATGTCCACAGGCTCTGGGTTTAAGGAAAGGGTTGTGCCTTGCTGAGCAAGGTAGAAGAGAGAGGATAATGTCCAACATCCACCTTGAGCAGCCACACGCCTCCGTGTATCATGTGCACCTGCATCCATGCACACGTGGAAATGGAAACTAGCTATCCCTGAAGGAGACAACTCTTGTGGCTGAAAAGAAAGAGCTCTGGGCCACAGGCCAAGTTTCAAAGAAGACCTGTGGAACCCGGCTTGGAAAAACAGGACTAGAAATGAATCACGACTGGTGGGGACACTTGTCTATCATCCCTCTGTAGAGATGGGCGGGGTCTGCAGTGCCCATGGCTGCCTGAAGTTAGACCCTTGGAAACACGCTAGGTGTTCACTATTCCTTAAAAACAAATAAACAAAAAGCTAGTTGCACCAAAGAGACAGAGACAGGTGGGTCTGTATGTGATCTAGGCCAGCCAGAGCTACTCAGTAAGACATATAATTGAAATAGGTTTTACACCATACTTTTTTTTGGGGGGAGGGGAGACAGGGTTTCTTAGTAGCTATGGAGCCTGTCCTGGAACTCGCTCTGTAGACCAGACTTGGCCCTCAACTCACAGAGATCCGCCTGCCTCTGCCTCCCAAGTGCTGGGATTAAAGACTTGCGCCACCACTGCCCTGTGATTTTAGATCATTCTTAACTTGGTCATTTGAAAAATCCTATAAGTGTAGTCTCATTGAGTCTAAAATTGATATTAAACTTTAATGATAAAAACAACTCTAACAGCACTTAATTCAACAGTTCTTTATTTTGTTGAAAAAAATTTTGTTTGTAATCCAAATGTCAAGTGTGTAGGACTTTTTTATTTTTGTCACTTATTTTTAGCGTTACACTTATTTGTTTCTTTGAAGGGGGTACACATGAGTGCCAGGGCACATGAATGGGGGACAAAAGGCAATTTATGAGTCTCTCCTCCCTACCACGTGGGCTCCAGAGACCAAGCTCAGCTTAGCAGGCTTGGTGGCAGAAGACTATCTGCCGAGCCATCTCACCAACTTCTTATTTTGAGACAGGATCTCACTATAATATTCAGGATGGCCTTGAATTTTCTGTGCTCAATGGATTGGATCCTCCTGCCTCAGTCTCTCAAGTAGCTAGGATTACAGGCACACAGTTTCATGCCTGATTTGGGGTTTTTATTTTACTGTTGTTCCGTAAAATATATGTGTAATGTCTTCTTGGATGATTGCAGTAGTTCATAATGTTTTTAGGTTAATATCATGCAGTTCAAAAGTTTAGCTTGGCCACTATCATTACAGGTCTTGTAAATATGTTTCCTGCAGCTTGGTAGTAGGGCGAGTAAAGGATTATGGGGGGGCGGGCAAGTGGGGGGTAGTTAAGAAAGTTGGCGAGGTGGTAGGGGGTCGGAATTTTCCAGTAACCTCCATGTTCCCTCTTCTGTTTTAGGGTAAAACATCAAGTAGAATACCTGGGTCTCAAAGAAAACATCCGAGTGAGAAGAGCTGGTTATGCTTATCGGCGAGTCTTCCAGAAGTTTCTACAGAGGTATCGAACAAGTTACTACCTCTGGATAATGGAATTTATCTTTTGGTTCAAATTAGCTTATTTGTCCATTCAGAGCACATACCAAACAAATGTTGATGTAGCCACAGAGGCAGGCACCCATCACAACTCATTTCAGAGTATTTTATTGCCCGGAAGAGAAGCCCTGCTCTCCGCAGTCATCATCTGTCCTCCGTCGCCCGTCTGCTTTCCGTCACCGTCAACTTGCCCAAGTCACATATATGTCCTCTGTGACTGGCTATGACTGTGACATCATGGTGTTTCCAACATCCGTCGTGTGTCTACTTACTCTGTTCCTTGGTGAATAATATTCTATTGTATGGATTTGCCACGTTTTACCTATTCATCCTTCAGTGGCTTCCATCTGGGGCCGATATGAATAACGCTGCTATCGCGGCTCTTGCCTGAGCCTTGGCGAGGATGCGTGTTCCAGTTCTCGGCTGTGGAACTAAAGTGGGATTGCTGAGTCATATGCTAATTCTGTGTCTAACTCGCGGAGTACCGCCAGGCTGTTTTCCCAAGTGGGTGCACCATAGTGCATCTGCACCCACAGTATTTGAGGGTTCCATTTTATTCCATCTTATTTTATCCTGTGCCAACATATGCTAATATCTGACTAACCTTGCTAGTGGGTGTGAAATGGTAGCTCACTGTGGCTTTGATTTGCATTTCCCAGATGGCAAAGGATATTCAAAACTCTTCATGAGTTTATTGGCCATTTCTATTTCCTCTTTAGGGAAATTCTGTTCAGGTTTTTTGCCCCTCTTTTTGTTTTTAGGGCTTTTTATGAAAGCCATAATATAGAGTATGTCACTGAGTTAATAAGTCTTCTGTGGAACAAACCACTGGGTACAAGAATTTATAATCGTGACATGGGAGCTGGACCTGACTTGATGGATTAATAGTGTGTAAACAACTGCAAGAAAATAGTTAGCCTAGGGGCCTAGAGAAATGTTTCAGCAGTTAAGAGCACTGGCTACTCTTTCAGAGGACCTGGGTTCAATTCCCAGCACCCACATGGCAGCTCACAACTGTAATTCCAGTTCCAGAGAATCTGGCATCCTCATACAGACATACATGCAGGCAAAAAAACCAATGCACATAAAATAAAAATAAATAAATCTTTAAAAAAAATATTTAGCCTAAACAACTGCAAGAAAATATTTAGCCTATCTAAGAAATAATCTAGGGCATTTAATTTCAAACACTTTGTAGAATCCATGTTTATAGCCTTTCTTTGTAGCCCTAGCTATGCTGGAACTTGCTATGTAGACCAGGCTGGCCTTGAACTCACAGAGATCCTTATGCCTCTGACTCTTGAGTGGTGGGCTTGAAGGTATGGGTATCTATGCCTGGCTCATATTTGAATTCAAACTGATTTTTATATTCCCCTGAAAGTGTATTTGACAGGACCATGTTTAAATGGTCTCACTCTGTGTTACATGTTTTGAAAACGATAAATTTAGTGTTCTTAAAATACAAAGTCATTCCAACTTCCCTGATCTTTCTGATCAATTGTCCTGTTAATTTAAGTTCCTTTAAGAAATAAAGTAATGGGAGCCAGATGGTGGTGGCACACGCCTTTCATCCCGGGACTCAGGAGGCAGAGACAGGCAGATGTCTGAGTTTGAGGCCAGCCTGGTCTATAGAGTGAGTTCCAAGATAGCCAGAGTTAAACAGAGAAACCTTGTCTCAGAAAAAAGAGTTGTGGGACCATTGGACATATAGTCAGTTGGCAGCGTGTTTGCCTAGCTTGCAGGAAGCCCTGGGTTCCATCTCCAGCATAACACAAAACCCGGCTTAGAGATGGCTCAACAGTTAAGACCAGCACTTGCTCTTGCCGAGGACCCAAGTTTAGTGCCCAGCACACATGGTGGCGTCTCATAGTTGACTGTAACTCCTGTTCTAGGGGATCCAGTGCCCTTTTCTGGCCTCCTATGGTACAGGCACGCATGCAACACACATACATATGTGCAGGAAAATTATCTATGCTTACTTTAAAAATACAAAGCAATCCATAATAATAAGTCCACAGAAAAGGAATGGAAAGGAAAAATAAAAACAAAACCAAGACTGGGACTATATCTTGGCTGCCTTGTACAAAGTCCTGGGTTCAGTTCCCAGCACCACAGACAGACAGACAGACAGACAGACAGACAGACAGAAAGAGAGGAAGGGAGGAAGGGAAAAAAGAAATTTAAAAGACATAAATATCTCTGTATGCAAATGCAAAGGCTGGAGCTGTAGAAATGGTTCAGAGGTTAACAGCACTATTCTACCAGAGGACCAGAGTTCATATCCCAGAACCCGGCTCATGTGTACTTTGTAATTTCACCGCCCAGGGCTCTGGCGCACATATGTTTTGACATGGATGCTGGGAATCGGAACCGCTGAGCCATCTAGCCAGCCATGCTTTTTACAAGATGGGTTCTCTGGCTGCCCCATGGCTTACCAAGTATGCTGCACTGGCCAACAAACCCCCAGGACCCTCCTGTCTCCTCCTCCCAGCGTGAGGGTCACAAGCATGTACCACTATGCCTGACGTTTTCATGGGCTCTGAAGGTTGAATGAACTCAGGTCCCCATGCTCACGTGACAATCATTTACCAACTGAGCCACCTCCCTAACCCAGCTTTATAAAACTTTTCATGCTATTAAATGGCCTGAAATCTGAACAGATTAGGATTAAAAAGAAAAATGATATTTTGATTTGCCTGAAATATTTGAATATTTGTTATGGGAACCTCTAGGCAATGAGGGGAAAGGAAAGTGCTTTTCCACCAGGGTGTGAACTCAGAAACACCAGGACAGGCCGGGCAGTGGTGACTCATATCTGTAATCCCAGCACACAGGGGGCAGAGGCCGGCAGAGCTCTGTGAGTTCAAGACCAGAGCAAGTTCCAGAACAGCCAGGGAAACAGAGAGAAACCCTGTCTCAAAAAACCAAAAGAGAAACACCAGGATAGAGAGGTAGGGTCAGAAGTGCTGTAACCATGAGACCAGGTGTGGAAGACCTTTCTAGTCATTGAAACCTGTCCCCTGTCATTGACTGGAGCTGAGGGACCCCAGCTGCAGAGCGACAGCCTTGCCTTCAAGGACCCTCTTGCCCCACCAGGAGCCACCCTAAGCATGACCCCTCTGCCCTCTTGCCCCCATAGGTACGCCATTCTGACCAAAGCCACTTGGCCTGTGTGGAGAGGAGATGAGAAGCAAGGGGTTCTGCATCTGCTGCAGTCGGTCAACATGGACAACGACCAGTTCCAGCTCGGGAAGAGTAAAGTGTTCATCAAAGCCCCAGAGTCTGTGAGTACCAGCTGCTGCTCCGCCCCTCTCCTCCCATCTTGCCTTTACCAGCTGTCCTGCCACACAGCTGGACGCTAGTGCTCCTCCGCCTCATGCCTTTCTTAGCCTTCTCTCGAAGAAGCCTGTCCCCTCCGCGTCCCCAGCCTCCTCTACCAACCAGGCTCACTTGTTTCCTGGCATGTGGTTATTGAATAAAATAGCACCGGGTCCGATGGCTTTCTTTCCTCTTCTTTCCCCATCTGTGAGGTCCAGGTCATCTCCAAGAGCAAGGGCTCTGACAGGTTAGGTTCCTTTTATGTACCAAAAACCTTTGACAGAAACTGCCCGAAGTTACAGTATTGGTATTTGTTCCATTGCTACAACAAAATGCCCTCCCCACAAAAAAGGAAAGGGTTAGTTTGGGTCATGGTTCCAGGGGATATGGTCCCCTGGAGAAGAGACGGTGTGAAGGCAGGAGCTTGAAGCAGCTAGTCACGGTGGGTATGTCCACAGCCAAAACGCAGGGAAGAGTGAACGCTGGGACTTAGCTTGCTTTTTCCTTTCTATGTCATTTGAGAATTGAGCCCATGAAATGGTGTTACTCACATTAGGGTAGGTCTTCCCTTCCCTGTTGACCTACTCTAGATAACACCAACCCGCCCAGAGATTTGTTTCCATGGCTACTGTAAATCCCACCCAGTCAACAAGGTTAACAATCATCTCAGCTACGAATAACGGGCACTGCCAAGGGAGGTGTTTGTGCCATAAGGGAAGTTTGGGCAACTGTGTCCTCATCTCAGTTACACCAAACAGGTCAGTTGCACGTGGGCTCAGGGTGGGAATCCCAGGATAGAGACTGGAAGACCAGAAGGAGCTGGGGAGGAACTGAGGGGACAGGAGAAGTGTCTGGACTATGGGACCCAGGCACCACTGGGACAGCCATGCTTGCACATTTTTTGTCTGTCTGTTTGTTTTGTTGTTTTTCGAGACTGGGTTTTTCTGTAGCTTTGGAGCCTGTCCTGGAACTAGCTCTTGTAGAGCAGGCTGGCCTCAAACTCACAGCAATCCACCCACCTCTACTTCCTGGGTACTGGGGTTAAAGTCATGTGCCACCCCTGCCTGGCTTAATATACACATTTATACTTCATGAACTTATGAGAATTTTTACAGGGGGAGCATGGAGATTTTTTTAATCTGTCCCAATGCACATGTGAGTGTTGTGGTCCTAGGGGATGTCTTCGTGTGTGTGGGAGCCCAGCAAAGCTCTGGGTAATTCTGCCTACTTAGCTCTGCAGCTGTAGAGTAAAGGCATTGCTTTGTAGGAATGGCACAAAGATCAGAACTTCAAGGCTAGCCTCAGCTATATGGTGAGTCTGAGGCCAGCTTGGAGTACCCAAGACCATGGGGTTTTTTTTTTAATTTATTTATTTATTAAAGATTTCTGCCTCCTCCCCGCCACCGCCTCCCATTTCCCTCCCCCTCCCCCAATCAAGTCCCCCTCCCTCGTCAGCCCAAAGAGCGATCAGGGTTCCCTGCCCTGTGGGAAGTCCAAGGACCACCCACCTCCATCCAGGTCTAGTAAGGTGAGCATGTTTTTAAAAAAAGAAGAATTGATGACGAAGTTGATAAATACGCTGAGAGGAACTAGCAAGGGCAAGAATAGTGTTGCAAGAAATAGGCAAATTCTGGCCTCGCAGCATCTCCCCATCCTGATTCCTTCCCCGTCTGTGGCCTGAGCCTGAGACTCAAACGTGATGGAGGCTCAAGCCGAATGTCTTGGCAAGCCCTGGAAGTTATGCAGGAAGTAAGTGGCACCCACCAGTAGACCGTCTATAAGGTTGTGGTGGCACTTCTCCACTCTGAGTTATTTATAGCCTCGCGGCAATTTCATTTCCCAATATAAGATGAAAATGGTGTGTCATATGCCATTAGGCAACCCCCAGCGCTGTTCCCGTTCTCCTAAAGTGAGCTGGAGTGATTAGTCAGTACAACCCAGAGATTCGCCGGCTCCGACAGCTCACTTTCCGACTTAGAAAATCTTCATGTATAATTAAAACGGCCTGATTGATTTTTCATTCTGATTTAATTGAGCTCTGGAATTTACACCCGAAACCCGTGTTTATTTTGGCCCTTCCTTTAGCTTGCCTTCCTCCCAACAGCTGTTAGCCACCCTCGCTTCTCCTTTTTCCATCTCTGAACTTGCACACGTATACGAGCCACCACCTTCCTTTCCCCTCCCCTTTCCTGTCCAGATCCAGCTTTGACTTGGAAGCGCTTTCCCCAAAGTTGAGTTTGTAAAAACTGCCTTAGGGAGCTGCTCAGTGCTTCCTGTTCTTCTGGGGAGCCACATCAGGAGCTCACAACTGTCCCTGACTCCGAGTCCATAGGATCCCGTGTCCTCCCCTGACCTCTGAGGGTACCCACACTGGAACACACACACACAAATGAAAATGAATCTTCAAAGCAACAAAGCCACCTTGTGATATTTTTACCTACCTCTTGCAGCGTCTGCTGCATCCACACCAAATAACCTCTGTTCTTCAAAAACTGGTATAAGACATCGGGCACCAGAGAGTTTGCGTTTTGTTTGATGCACCTGTCTGTCTGGTTTTTCTCTTTATTCTCAAACCTCCCTGATGTCTAACCTCCTGGACTTTTGAGTGGGGAAAAATCAAAACCAAAGAAGCACCTAAAACCCTGCTCATCTTTGAAATAATCTCTTGGATGCTGGGAGCTGTTGGTGCCGCCTCCTTCCTTGGCACAGGTGTATTATGTGTGCCCTCCCAGATTGGTTGGAAATGGAAAAAAACCAAGATGAGAAATATCAATGAACGCCCTCCCGCATGGAGACCATGGAGCTGAGATTTCAGACATCTGTCCAGTCCTAAGTTGTGAGCCCCATTTTAGGTCTAAAATATGTTCCTTCATCCAGCTGGGACTGCACGGAAGGCTGTAGGGTTCGGTGTCCCTCCCCGTCAGCATTTGCTGTTCTGGATGTTTCTAGACAACCAGGGATGTAAATGGGAAAGACCAGGTGGCATGAAAATGGCTCCTGGACACGTATATACTCAGATAAACACAGACGGTGTCCTTAGCTTCCTTCAATCCCAATTGCCTTGTTTACCTCTGGAATTTTTTTCAAATTTTATTTGTGTTAATTTTAATTTGTGTGTGTGTGTGTGTGTGTGTGTGTGTGTGTGTGTGTACCTGTGTGGCTGTGAGTGCACCTGGGTGCAGGTGCCTCCAGCATCCAGAAAAGGGTGTCAAGAGTCCCTGGAGCTACATACAGTTGAGAGCTTCCTGATGTGGGGGCCGGGAACCAAAGTCAGGTCTCTGCAAGAGCAATACGCACTCTGAACTGCTGAGCCTTCTCTCCTGCCCTTCTGGAACATTTTCCAGTGCCAACACATCGTCTTTGAGTTTCTATTGGTCGGTTTTATTTTTTCTCCCTCGGTGGCTATGTAAAAACCACTACATGGAGGTAGAGGATGCATTCCTCCAGTTTAACAAGCTGATGAAATGCAGCTATAGAGAAAGCTTTGTGTGTTCTGCCGAAGAGGAGCTTGCCAGGCCTGGAAAACTTAGGTTCCCTGCTCAGCCATACCCAGTCTAGGTTCAATTTTCTCATCTGTGAAACGGGCAGCTACGTGTTGAGGAGTTGAAGGTTAGTCCAGAGGGATTCTTGACTACAGTGGACACTCAGCACCCGATAACGCCTTGTCGGTCTTCATGACTCCCAAGTCCAGCTGCATGCAAACTGGTCAACCTGAGCTGGCCACATGGCCTGACTCTCCAGAGTCCGATTCGGGTCTTTTGCCGTGCCGGCTCTCCAGAGAATCCAAGACTAATGCTCCAGCCTGACTGCAGCAGCTGTGATTTCTGCCCGGTGCCTTAGACAGTCCTTGGAGATTGCATGAGGCAGGAAGTCTAGACTCCCATGCCACCGAAAGTAGGGCAGCCCTCTTCCCACAGCAACACAAACTCAGATCTGGCAGAAACTAGAAGGTTCTATTCTGAGGCCATTCACAGCAGGCTGCGTCTGCTCATTAGAGCTGGCTACCTGCTTCCTCCTTGGACCAAGGAAGGAGAACAAGTCACAGGGACTGTGAGCGAGGGAAGGCAGAGGCCGTTCAAGCACACTTAGGCTCAGCCATTTTCCTTTTGCTTCCTGTCAAGGGAAGAAACAAATGGAAGGTGTGTGGTGCTCATAAACAACATCCCATAGTAATCATTTTATTATTTATTCATAATAGGAGCTGTTGCTTATGTGTTTCTACAGTACCCTGAACCTCCTTGGAAGAACAAAGTTTGATGTTTAGTGGGGGGAATGTCTCAGCAGTTATGAGCACTTGCTGGTCCTGCAGAGGACCCAGGTTCCCATATGGCGGCTCACAACCATCCTTAACTTTTCTTTTGGAGGATCCCAGTGTCCTCTTCTGGCCCCCAAAGGCACCAGATGCACACAGAACACAGACATACACACAGACAAAACACTCATGCTTGTAAAATAAATACCTTTTTTAATCAATATAAAATTTTGTCCAGATCATGTGAATTGGCTCATGTGTTTTCTCTGCTGTTTCAGCTATTTCTTCTAGAAGAGATGAGAGAGAGAAAGTATGATGGGTATGCCCGGGTGATACAGAAAACGTGGAGAAAGTTTGTGGCCCGGAAGAAATATGTCCAAATGAGAGAAGAAGGTATTTTCATAATTTTGTGTATTCATTCAGCATTTTCCATTTTTTTTCTCATATTGTGTGCCTGTCTGTGTATGTGTGCATATATACGTGCCACAGGTCAGATGTAGAACTGTGTCAGAGGACAGCTTGAAGAGTTGGATCTTTCATTCCACCCCATGTCATCAAGCTTGGTGGTGAGCATCTTTATTGGCAAGCACATTCACGTGGAGAGTCTTCTCCCCGTGGCTCCCATTTAATAAAGCTTAAAAATAAATGTGAGAACCGGGAATGCTGGCACACACCTTTAATCCCAGCGCTCAGGAGGCAGAGGCAGGCGGGTCTCTGTGAGTTCGAAGCCAGCCTGGTCTACAAAGTGAGAGGCTTTCCTCAAAAAATAAAATAGTTTGAGCTTAAGAAAAATTACAGTTTCATTTTCAAGACAGGATTTCTCTGTGTAGCCCTGCCTGTCCTAGAGCTCGCTCTGTAGAGCAGGCTGGCCTCTAGCTCAGATCAGCCTGCCCCTGCCTCCTGAGTGCTGGGTTTAAAGGCATGCTCCACCACAGCCAGCACAAAATGCTTCTTCTTCAGCATACGGCATGTGTTAACTACTCTTGTGTCGTGTAGAATCTTCGTGTATTTCACTCCAAATGTCTTCTTCCTCTTCCTGCCTGCCTGATCCCTCTGCTCTGCTCTCCTGCATCGTAGCCTCAGACCTGCTGCTGAACAAGAAGGAGAGGAGAAGAAACAGCATCAACCGGAACTTCATCGGGGACTACATTGGGATGGAGGAGCACCCGGAACTGCAGCAGTTTGTAGGCAAGAGGGAGAAGATCGACTTTGCTGACACCGTCACCAAGTATGACAGGAGGTTCAAGGTACACACCGCCACCTGCCTCCTAACAGTCAAAACAAAGTTCACATTTACAAGAATAAAAGCTGCGGTTTTGCAGACTGTGTTTATTGAAGAAAAGTTGGAAAGACTCAAAAGAAAAATAGCAGCCAGTGGTAGGCAAGCATCCCTGTTAACATGTTGTGGGTGTCCTTCAGCCCTTTTTATGCAGGCATATTTGCATATTTAGTTTTGCAAAATAAGACGTGCATTAACTGTTCTTTTATGTTCTATTTCTGCCAGGAAGAACTTCCCATACTTAATATAGCATTCCTTTTAGTAAATGCTTTACATTTTGTTTTGTTTTTGACACAGTCTCATGCATTTGAGTGACCTCGAATCCCATTACGTGGCCAGACATGACCTTGAACTTCTGATCCTCTTGTCTTTACTTCTGGAGTGCTGAGATCATAAGTGTACACACCCTGCCCAGTTTATGCAGTGCTAGGGAACTGAACTCAGGACTTCATGCATGCTAGGCAGGCATGCAATCACCTGAGCCACATCCCCTACTGACTTTTTAAAATAATCTATTTTTATTTTATGTGAATTGGTATTTTGCCTGCATATATGTCTGTGTGAGGATGCTGAACCCCTTGGAACTGGAGTTAGAGACAGTTATAAGCTACCATGTGGGTGCTGGGAAGTGAGCCCAGGTTCTCTGGAAGAGCAACCAGTGCTCTTAACCACTGAGCCATCTCTCCAGTCCCCCTCCCCCAGCTGACTTTTTAAAAAGCAACTTCTTATATTAGTCAGAAAAAAATAATGGAGACAATAACAGCACTAGCTTAATAAGACCGATGTTGGGGCTCAAAAGATGGCTCAGCGGTTAAGACGACGATTCTTCTAGAGGTCCTGAGTTCAATTCCCAGCAACCACATGGTGGCTCACAACCATCTGTACTGGGATCTTTATGCCTCTTCTGGCATAAAGTCGATAGAGTATTTGTTTACTAAATAGAGGTCATTCCTTGTACCCTGAAAATGAACCAGCTGCTTTGGGGTGTGTTCTCAGCACTGCTGCTTTGGGGGTGTGTTCTCTCACTACTGCTTTGGGGTGTGTTCTCAGGATTGCTGCTCTGCTCTGTAATAGGGTGGTCAGCCATATATTCTAAAGCTTATTATATGTTTATTAATGGCTAAGCTACAAACACCAAAGGGAAGCCTGTCTGAAAACCACGCTATAGCAATCCTTTGCAAGGTCACCGTGTTTGTGGGCTTATGTTTACGCTTGTGGTCCTGATAACCTTATTATTGAACTATTTGCTGATGCCATTCTATAAGATGAAAAGAGTCAAGAGTCATATCCTCCTATGTGCCAGACTGTTCCCTGTCAAGCAGCCTGGGTCAGTCGTCACACGGGAGCCATTCTGGCGAAAGGGAAGCTCTGCCACCCAGGACAGCTGCCCTCTGGCCTGAAAGAGTGGCCCACGCTGTCAGAGCTGTCTCTCTGACCGTGTCTAGCTGCCTTCTGAAGGTTCTTCTCCT
>NC_022012.1:69087701-69090412 GCF_000317375.1 Microtus ochrogaster | reverse complement strand
GTGTCTAGCTGCCTTCTGAAGGTTCTTCTCCTCTCAGGGTGTCAAGCGAGACCTGCTGCTAACCCCCAAGTGCCTGTACTTAATCGGGAGAGAAAAGGTGAAGCAGGGCCCAGACAAAGGCCTGGTGAAGGAAGTCCTGAAGCGGAGAATCGAGATGGAGAGGCTCCTGTCTGTGTCCCTCAGGTGAGTGCGAAATGGCTGGGGCAGGGCGCCTTCCGAGGCTCTCCTCACATTGCCTGCTGTTCCAAGAGACCACCGGGCCCGTGATGAAGAGAACAGAATTTCCATTCTCCTCAAAGAAGACCTGGGGATGTAGCTCAGTTGGGAGAGCACTTGCCTGGCACTCACTAAGCCCTGGTTTAGTCCCCAGCATCAAATAAAGCAAGTGTGGCGGCACTTAGAGAGTAAAGTTCAAGGTCATGCTTGCCTACGTAGTTCTAGGCTAGCCTGGGCTACATGAGGATCCTGTCTCAGAAGAGAAACATTTTGATACTGGTGACCATGGCTACCTGGAAATAGGATGTCCCTCTCTAAATGAAATTGGTGGGCTCAGAGGGAAGCAGAATCTTCGCAGACTCAGGCCTCTGACCTGCCAGCATGGAAATCATGTCTGCAGTAGGATAATCCAAAACACATTTGTAGTTGTCATATGTCCATCCTAGCCTGTGTCTCTGTGGCTCCCCTATCATCCATCCCCAGTGTTCCTGGATAAAGGGCCAGGTGGGACCGTGAAATGAAATGTTTAAAACCCGAATCAGGACATGATAACATTTCACAGCTGGGGACATGCCAGTGTCCTTCCTCACCACCACCTCAATGAGAGCCCTGGGTAGCCCGGACAGCCTGGCTGCCTGGGTCATCTTTAAGCTTTGGTTCATTGGCTGTGTTACAACCTGCTGGTCACACCCTTCCTGACCACCCTTGGAGTTCTAGAGAACTCAGTGGGAAGATGTTTTCTTTTCTGAATGCCTGAGAAGACAGTGGACCAGGACATAACTGGGTGACCTGAAATGTACCCGGTCCACCCAAGAGCTGTGACCGAAAGCTACAAAATCACCCCTGGAGGATGTTATTGTGGAAGCCACGATTGTTTCTTCTGCCCTTATTGCCCAGTTCTGTCTCTTTCTGGTCCATCAGACTTCATCGTTCAACTACATCCTTACGAAGCTGGGTGCCCTCTCTCTCACCAAGCACCTCTGTCCTGTTACTGTGACTTTAAGTTTGCCCAATGCGATTGTTTACTCTCGAATTTTTCCTTCTGGTTTCCCAGCCCAATCTACCAGAGCCTCTGGGGACAGAATATGTTCTGGTAAACCCAGCTTTTCCCTCCATTCCCCTGGTAGTAGGCCCGCTCCCCTTATGGCCTTTCCTTTTCAGAGGTTCCTAGCCTATAGACTTTCTAACTCTAAGGGGGAAATCTTGTAACTTTTTTTTTTTTTGGAGACAAGATTTCTCTGTGTAACAGTCCTGGCTATCCTAGAACTCACTTTGTAGACCAGGCTGGCCTCGAACTCACAGAGAGCCACCCGCTTCCCAGGTGCTGGTATTAAAGGCGGGCGCTACCACCGCCTGGCAGCTTGTAACTCTTAGTCACAGCTGCACACTGCAGCTACTGGGCCTCCCACTTCCCAAGGCTAATATTGTTCCCTCATTTTCCTGACACATTAGGCTAGGCCAGCAATTCAAAGTCAGGTTAGTTCAACAGCTGGGAGGAGAGGGTGGTAGGATTGAGCCCTGCATTAAGATTGGTCGCTGTACCAGTTTCCTGAGTGGTGGCTATGTGGATGTGTCTCGGAACACTTTGACACTGCTGTAAAGAAAGCAGGGATTAACTGTCTTGCACTTCAGGAAAAAAAAATGTTGCAACATCTGTACGTGTTTTCAAGAATTTATGAGACTCATTGGTTGACTTTTGGCTGAACGGACAATCACCGGATGTGTTCCTCTGATTCAGACTATTGAAACATCCCACAAGCTTGATCTCTAAGGCCACTCCTAACTCTTAGGACCAAAGTGTTGATAGGAAGTAGCTCTCTTCAGATAAACCAGCCATCTAAAAGCAATTAAGAAGCAATCTGGAAAATGCGCTCAGGAGTAAATATTTTATATGAAGGGTTTAAAGCTCATTTCTTTTAGCATGATAATGGCCTTGTGTTTACATATATATATATATATATATATATATATATATATATATATATACATTTTACTTTTTAATGGCACATACTGAAATATTAAACACAAAACAATATAATACTTAGACCTTGCTGTAAACTTGATCTTAGCCAAAACGCTGGGAAGAAACATACGGTCTACTTTAAAATAACCTGGTCCCTGTGGAGAGGAAGGGTTTGTAGTGTGGATAAAATACAAGTGCTCTCTCCTTCCCACATGTGGGTGCCAGGAATCGAACCCAGGTCCTCAGGCTTGGCAGCAAGTACCAGCAACTCAGAACCCATAGAAAAGCAGCCAGGAGGACGAGTCAAACTCGAGTCCTCATGCGTGTTCTGTCGGCACTTGTGTGCATATACCCACACACAGGCACACAGACACACATACGTCATCCTAAAATAACAAAATCTGGCTCCTAAACACAGCAGCAGTGGCTGTGCTGACATCCTCCCCGCACTTCCGCCCACCACCTTCCTAGCCACAGACTTTGACCAGGGTTACAGTACCAGGAAATGAATTCCCTCCTGTGGGGCAGACCT
>NC_022012.1:69078435-69087076 GCF_000317375.1 Microtus ochrogaster | reverse complement strand
CTCTCTTTCTCTCTCTCTGCCTGCCTGCCTGGCCCTGCCTATCCTTCCTCCTGCTATTGGCTAATGGCTATTGGCCATTCAATTCTTTATAAGACCATCAGGTGTTTTAGACAAAGAATCACAGCTTCACAGAGCTAAACAAATGTAGCATAAACAAAAGCAACACACCTTAAAATAATATTCCCCAACTAATAGAGCAATTGGTAACTCCCACCAACAGTCTTGTCCCCATTCCACTGGAGGGCACACCTTGCCTGGCAGGGCAGTGTTGTAGCATGCAGAAGCTAGTGCTAGGTAAGATCATTGATGCCTTTTCTCCGCCGTGGCCTGCATTGCCCCTCCCAGTACCATGAAAGCTAGGGAAGAACTTCCCTAGTCAACCTGAGATATTGATTTCTCTGTCGGTCAGCCCAAGTGTGTGGTATCTTCAGCAAGAGGGTCTTACCATCGCGTTGCAGTGGGTAGCCAAGCGCAATGGCAATAGGCCTGCATTGTTTGGGGTACCTCTGGGACCTCCCTGAACATAGGTGTCATGTGTCTAGCACTGAGATTTTCTTTCAGTGCTCACTGCTTCTGGGGGCAGCACTCTCCACCTATACAGGACAGGCTCCCAGCTTTAAGCTCCTACTGAAGAACTGAATGGCCATCAGAGGACAGCTTGCAGGAACTGGTGCTCACCTGCCACTGAATGGATCCCTGGAATCAAACTCAAACTTGGGTCACTGTAAAAGAGCCTTTACCCGCTGAGCCCTCTCCATCCTGTTTTAAATACTATGAGAGGGAGAGAAGAGAAAGGGGACGAGGGAAGGGAGGAAGAAGAAAGAAGAGCTTAGTGCTATTACAGGATGGTTTTGTATGCGTGAAAGCGGTAATGACAGGCCTTATGTGCAGCTTAGTAGTGTTGAAACAGGCTCAGCGTGCGCAGTGTGCCACAGTACAGTGACTTAGGTTTAGCACACCCACCCTTCTCCCTGCCTCCAAGTGACAGTGGGTGAGCAGAAGTGCGGCTGGCGTTAACTCCGTCTGATCTCTCAGCACCATGCAGGATGACATCTTCATTCTCCACGAGCAAGAGTATGACAGTTTGCTGGAGTCTGTCTTCAAAACGGAATTCTTGAGCCTCTTAGCAAAGCGATACGAGGAAAAAACCCAAAAGAAGCTACCTCTGAAATTCAGCAATACGTGAGTGGGGATCCAGAGTCCAGACTGAGAGGTGGGGAGGCCTGGAGGGTGGGCTGTGTGGTCTCGAAGCTTCTATCCCTTAGTAACCCCACTCTGTGCACATCACTATCTCCAGGAACACAGAGAGGCCTGCCCAAGACAGTCTCGGTGGTCATGGGCCTTCCTGGGGCCACATTCGTGTATCTGTGAAGTAATCAAATAGTCAAGGGGCATTTTTATCATTGACACAAAAGTTGCTCAAATAAGACAGGGGAAGGCGGGTGTTAGCAGAGTGAACAATAGAGTCAGGCTGGAAGCAGGAAAAAGGACTGGGATAGGGGTTCTGACGCCCCAGATTGTTGGTGGGGAATCTGGGGCTTGGCGTGTGGAAGTAATGCTTTATGTTTTGGTTCACCTTCACTGCTTTAGTGACATGTTCTCGCGGGCAAGACACTACATATTGTTGAGCTTCTAATCTCACTTTTGCTGAGGGAGAGTTGTTCAGCTTTTCTTAAATTCCCCCATCTATAGATTTGAAATAGGGTTCATCTCTTTACCCATAAAAGTGAGGCAATCATAAAACTGTAATGCCCAGATGAAGGAACCTGACAATAGACAGCTACTTAGAATCATTATTATTTCTTAAGTTAAAAGAGGAGAATATGCAATGTATAACATAGATGTATAGCCACAGTGTTTCTTCTGGTTTCTGAGGTTCAGGTTCCAGTTAATATATGCATATTTACTTATGCTCAGTAATGTAATATATGTATATATATATGTGTGTATATATGTATGTTATGTATGTGTGTATATAAAATTATGTATTACAGGATCCCCTGCATGGGGAATGCTGCTGGCCACCATGGGACTGGATCTTCCCATATCAATTAGCATTAAACAAAATAATCCCCTACTTGCCCACAGTTCAACCTGATCTAAACAGTCTTTTATTGAGACTCTCAGATGACTCTATAATGTGTCAAGTTGATCGCTAAAACTAACCTTCACACCCCCCCCATTTGGATTTTGGTGGTTTCCCCCTACTTGCGCTAATGATGGTGATGGAATAACAGAATATAAATGAACCATAGCCACAGTCTATGGTATAGACTTTCCTGCCATCTTGTATCTGACATCTCGGTCCTCCACACAGCAAACACAATGTTACAACACAGGGAAGCTGTCCCTTTCTCCTGTCCTGCAGGCAGTCACCCTTGATCATCTGAGAGTGACCCTCTGACATAAATGAAAACACTCACCAGCAGAGTTCTCACAGATGTTGACCTCCAAAAGCCTCTTCCTCCAGAATGGCAAACACCTTAGCTGTGCCACGCTTAGCTGTACCATCCCCTATGCAAGGATTAGACGGTTGGGGCTTGTCCCCGTACTGTGGTTATCACCTTCCGGGCAGCAGCTGGGTCATGGGCACCGTTTTCTCACTAGCTCCTTCTGCCTCCTAATTTCAATCACTGTGCTTCCCACAGCCTTGAACTGAAGTTAAAAAAGGAGAACTGGGGTCCCTGGAGTGCCGGTGGGTCCCGGCAAGTGCAGTTCCACCAAGGCTTCGGCGACCTGGCCGTCCTCAAGCCCAGCAACAAAGTGTTGCAGGTCAGCATTGGACCTGGGCTGTCCAAGAACTCTCGTAAGTGTCCCCTAGGCCCTGCCTCTACTGGTACCGTGCACCTGGCTCTTCTGTGCAGATCTGGGGACAAAGAGTCTATGTTTCTGCTGCTGATTGTGGTGGGATTCTCAAGAAATAGAACACTGCAAACTAAAGCAATGTCAAGGAGAATGGACAGGCAGAAGCATGCTAAGTGCTTGTGTTCTTGTGCACAGTATACCTGGCATTCGTGTCCTAGTTGTATTTAAAACAGTTTGTTTGGGCTGGTGTAAAGACAAGAACCTGAATTTGGGGCTTAATGAGATGGCTCGGTGGGTAAACACGCTTGCCACCAAGCCCGATGACTTGAGTTCAATTCCCGGTTGCTTGTTTATTCCAGGTCCCACCAGAAGGAACACCATCCAAAGCAGAGGGTATTCTGGTGGAACTAAGAACACCAATTACCCAATGAGAGCTGCCCCTGCTCCCCCAGGTAAGCCACACATGCTCCGTGGAGAGGAACCACTGAGTCTGGACCTGCAACTGACAAAGGATGTTCAGAGAGCTAGAGAAATGTTTCAGCCTGACTGGAGTTTCAAGCGTCAGCATCCACATAAAAAGGCTGGGCACTGTGGCATGACTTGGGATCCCAGTGCTGGGGAGACAGAGACAGGAAAATTCTTGTTTGCCCCCTTACCTAATCAGTGAGCCTTAGACACCAGTGAAAGACTCTGTCTCAGGAAATAAGATGGATGACTCGTGAAGAACAGCACATGAGGTCACCTCTGGCCGCCACACGCACATCTACACATGGACACACGCACTAAGGAAACACAGAGAGTGCTCAGGAAGAAACCCGTCAGCTAGTGAATACCCAGCCGCCATCCACAGGACCCTGAAGTTCAGGGGACAAAGTCAGCCAGCCCGCATTGCAGCAGAAGGAACAATCTGGGTTTCATTCCCCACCTCTGTCACTTCCTAGGGCAGAGAGAGAGCAGAATGAGTTCCTGTTCACCGCAAGCAGAATGCTGCTGGTTTTATGACGCCAGATGTTGCCTTGATGGGCCCAGGATTCCTCTGGGTTTTAACCCACCGACACCAGGCTCAGCCGCATACCGCAGCCATGTTTCATAATTAGCTAATGGCCTGGCGAATTAATAGAAGAACATCTATTCTTAGGGAAATAAAATCCAAGAGACGTCCCTAAAGTAAAATAATATCTGGAGAATTACAGAATGTTACCGAAGCTTTTTTTGGCCCTTGTTTCATATTTTTCAGCTTGTTGTTTTGTTTTTGTTTTTTAAGAAAGGGTCTTCTGGGCACAGTGCAGGACACATTTAACCCCAGCGTTTGGGAGGCAGAGGCAGATGGATCTCTGTGAGTTGGAAGCCAGCCTGATCTACAGAGTGAGTTCCAGGACAGCCAGGGCTATGCTATGTAGAGAAATTCTGTTCCAAAAATAAAAATAAAAAATAAAAACAGGGTCTTGCTATGTTCCTGCTGTTCTGGAACTCAATAAATAGACCAGGCTGGCCTCCAACTCACAGCGATCCATCTGCCTCTGCTTTGGAGCACTGGGATTAAAGATGTGAATTACCACACCCAGCTTTTTTGTTTTTAAAGAGGATTTTATGGCCCAAACTATCCCCAGATTTGCTGTGTTGCTGAGCATGGTCTTGAGTTTCTGACCTTCCTCCCGACTCTGCCTCCTAAGTGCTGGGGTTACTAGCATAGATAGCAGTAAATATCCAGTTTGTGTGATACTAGGGCTTGAAGCCAGGGCTTTGTGTGTGCTAGGCACACACTCTACCAACTGACCTACCTTGCCCGCCCCCATACTTTCCAGTATTTAAATAAAAACAAATCTCCATCACTCACAAAGCTCAGACTGTAAGAAACTTTCCCCAGAATAGGATATCAATCATTTTAGGGTAGGTCTGAACAGGTTATCTTGGGGCCGTATTCGAGCCAAGTCATAGCAGACAAGAGGATCCTATTTGCCTCAGAGCACAAGATAAGTAATTCCAAGCAATTCCTTGATCTTCTTCTCTGGGATCTCGGGCTTGGACTCTAAGCGTGAACTCTGCCCAGCAGTGAGAAGTGAGCTCTCCTAGCCTTTGGAGTCTCTGCCTCACCTTAGCCCAGATGTCTTTCCTCTTGTTCTTCTTTACCCCTTGAGGAGCATCCAAGCTCAGAAGACCCAGGGGAAGCAGGGTTTACGCATGCTGGCTTCCTGTTTAGTGCTGGCCTCCTGCCAGGACTACCTGGCTGCTTCTTTGCCTCCGCCCACAGTGCACCTGACCTTGAACATAGCCTCAACCTCTAAATAACAGTTTCC
Source organism: Microtus ochrogaster (assembly GCF_000317375.1). NCBI lineage: Eukaryota > Metazoa > Chordata > Mammalia > Rodentia > Cricetidae > Microtus > Microtus ochrogaster. The sequence goes on along the minus strand of NC_022012.1, from coordinate 69,081,974 downwards.
TCATCAGGCAAGTGAGGAACTAACCCAAGTCCATTAAAGCAACACTTCTCAAAAGGTCTATAAAAGTGATGACCAAGCTGGGCGGTGGTGGCTCACGCCTTTAATCCCAGCACTCGGGAGGCAGAAGCAGGCGGATCTCTGTGAGTTCGAGACCAGCCTGGTCTACAAGAGCTAGTTCCAGGACAGGCTCCAAAACCACATAGAAACCCTGCCTCGAAAAACAAAACAAAACAAAACAAAAACAAAAAAAAAGTGATGACCAGAACTTTCCATTTCTCAGGTTTGTTTCATTTACTGGAGGCGGGTATTGGGGCAGTGTGGCTGTGTGTGCAGGTCCATGTGCTTGTTGGTGGTATGCCTGCAGGTGAAAATGGAGAAGGGGTGCATATACATGTTGCACATATACGTGTAGAGGCCAGAGGTCAAATTCAAATATTGATTCTTGGGAACCATGCGTAACCTTACTGTCCTGATACTCACTCTGTAGACCAGGCTGGCCTCGGACTCACAGAGATCCACCTGCCTCTGCCTCCCGAGTGCTGGATTAAAGGCGTGCACCACCACCACCTGGCCATACAGAGTCTCTTGCTAGAGCCTGAGGTTTGCCAACTAGGCTGGACTGGGTGCCTACCCAGCTACAGGGATTCTCCTGTCTCCATTTCCCCAGTGCCGGGATTACAAACATGAACCACGAACCCTGGCTTTGTCTGGGTGGGTGCTGGGGATTGAACTCAGATCCTCATGCTTGCAAGGCAGCTGAACTCTCTCCTCAGCTCTCAGTCCCTTTGGATCTTCAAACGTTAAACAGCTCACCACAAACCATACTTTTGTAAAATGTAATAAAAATGAATTCGTAGAACAATGAAATCTGAAAAGCACGTATAATACAAGCCAAATTTTATTATTAATTCCAACAGGCATGAAATATATCTGTTGAGTGTGTTTTCTTGGTCTGTGATCTCAGTGGACAAGAGTCTCTGGCGACATGGGGACACACCCCTACTCTTCTGTGCCCTCCGAAACACCCCACTCTACCACATTCCTTTCCTCTCCTTAGCGCTCTTGGCAGCGAGTGGGGCCTCAGTGTCCTCCCCAATCCCAGATGCTGTGGGGAGCCCTTCAAATTCTTATTCACTGGGTCAGATGAGGAGAAAGTCTTATTTGTCTCAAGCGTCTAGTTTCCACCCAGCCTGGAGCTTGTGGGAGGAAATGGCAAGAGAGCGGCTGGATGAAAAGCCATACTTCTAAATTCTCTGCCCCAGAACACTGCCATTCAGAATAGGGACTTGCTCCATTGTTGCTGGGGAGGGGAAAGCTCACTTGTACCTTTAGAAGGATGCCAAGATAACAGAGAAATGAATAGCAGAGATGGAAGAAGGCAGGTAAACGTTGGACCAGTCTCCTTGCCCTTTAATGGTGAAGCTGACCTGAGCAATTACAATCTTTGCTGAAGACCAATGTGGTTTTCAGAGCCAGAATTGAATCCCTGAGCCCTGGCCGATCCATTGCTACTAGAGAATGCTGCAGTTTTCTGGCCTGCACAACTGAAGTGGGCCTCAAAGAAAATGATTCTCCATTCTGTCTGATGTGTCAGCAGGAAGAGAGAGAGAGAGAGAGAGAGAGAGAGAGAGAGAGAGAGAGAGAGCTACTTCATACATGGCAGGGAGTAATGATGGCCCCATGATCGAGGCCCTACCCCACCATGCATCCATGACTCACTGACAAATGCAGACTTTTGCGATCTTAACTCGAAATCACTGGTACACAGAACTTTCTTTGTCTACTTGATCTGGCTAGATAGATGGCTGCATTTCCCTTGCCTGTGTGAAGGGTTTCCCCGACTTCACACAAAAGTCAAGGACAAGGACACCCGAGACTCACTCCCTGAAAATGAATGCCCAACTATTTAGTCCACTGCCCTCCTGAGTCATGACCTCATAGACTCAAAAAATGCCCTGCCAACTGGCTGCAAATTCAGCTTGCTCTGACTGTGGACTTGAACCCAGATATCTAGAAGTTCTGTTGCCACACTCAAGCTCAGCTGAGACATTCCTAGGCAGGTGACATTGGTGCTATCAGGTTGTAGTCCCCAAATACAATCTGATTTGTCAGTTAAACCTCAATAAAGTTGGGAGGAAAATAGTCTATTAACTTCCTTACAATATATTACTGGGGGCTGGAGAGATGGCTCAGAGGTCAAGAGCATTGGCTGGTCTCCCAGAGATCCTGAGTTCAATTCCCAGCCACCACAGGGTGGCTCACAACCATCTATAGAGGGTTCTGATGCCCTATTCTGGCATGAAGTCATACATGCAGATAGAGCACCCGTATACATAAAACAAACAAATAAATCTTAAACACTGTATCACTGGTAGTAACATTTTCAGATGGGGAAACTGAGAAGCAGAGTGACTAAATCACTTGCCTTCAGCTAGTTAATGGGATAAGAAGGAAGGACCTTTTGGCAAAGCTTCCGAAACTGACATTGTTTCTTCTTTTTCCTCTCTAGGATGCCATCAAAATGGAGTCATCAGAAACCAGTTTGTGCCTCCTCATGCTTCTGGAAACCAGAGGTCCAATCAGAAAAGCCTGTACACCTCTATGGCCCGCCCGCCCCTGCCACGGCAACAGTCCACAGGCTCAGACCGATTGTCACAGACTCCAGAGAGCCTGGATTTCCTCAAAGTCCCAGACCAGGGTGCTGCTGGGTAAGATTTCCCGTGGCTTGTGGGAAAGTCAGAGAACTCTACTTCACCAATCCTGCAGAGGGTTCAGGGTCCTGTGGGCATCAATACTGATTCTGAAGTTCAGTTTTCTACCGAAGTCCTGTAATCTCGGACCCAGGACAGGGGGCCAAGTTAATAGCAGTGTAGCCCATTTCATCCCCTGGGAAGGGGCTTGCCTTGGAAATATCAAGTCACGTGCACTCAGTCACGAGAATCTGCTAATGAGTGATCTTTGTTTTCCTCTGCTGTAGTTGAGGGGTGACAGTTGTCTGTTTTCTTAGCTGTATCTGTGCCTGCAGTGGCATAAATGTAACAATTCATGGCTTCAGCAACATTTAGAATAGGATACCAAGGTCGGGGAAGAAATGGCTCAGCAGCTAAGAACACTTACTGTCTTTGCGGAGGACCTGGGTTCTGTTCCAAATACACACACATGTGGTGTAAGACTGTTGTACGACAAAACATTTCCTGGGGAGACGCAGCACACATGTCCACTCACCCCCAGACAGGGAACCTATGGCAGACCAAAGTCTGCACACCACCAAAGTCCAACTTGATGAAGCCATGAGTTTTTGGAGCTCCATCTGTAGACTAAGCTGGTGACAAACTCAGAGATCCACCTGCCTCTCTGCCTCCTGAGTGCTCCCTATCACGTCTTAACTTATCCCTTCATTTGGGCTACAGACAGGAGGCCATTCATAGAGTGCATGCTACCTTCTCTTATGTAAACAGCTATGTCCCACAGGTTCTCGTGACCCAGTTGAGTTGACTGGTTCAGCTTCCAGCTATGGTTCTCAAACCCTATTGTTAACC
>NC_022012.1:69074713-69078302 GCF_000317375.1 Microtus ochrogaster | reverse complement strand
GTGTGTGTGTGTGTGTGTGTGTGTGTGCAGCGCACATGTGTGGGCTTCAGGTGGCATCCACTTTCTTACCCCATTATTATGTGAGATGCAGTCTCTCGCTGAGCCTATAGCTCACCGATTGTCTAGTCAGCCGCGGCAATCCTTCACTCTCTACCTCCCCAGAGCTGGGATTACATGCACTGCCACAGCCAACTTTAGGCATGGGTGCTGGTTCTCTGAACCCAGGTCCTCATGCTCATGTCATAAGCCAAGTACCAACTGAGATGGTCTCCCAAGTACATTTCTACCAAGTTCCCAGACAGTGTGGTGCCATTCACCAAACATGGTGCACAGAAATCCAAAGGGCAGCTGGTGCCCAATTGATAAGGTTCACAGAATGGTGGGCTGGGAAGGTACTGTTATGGTAATGGGCTTTTCACCCGATTCAGATGCTATTCATATGCCCGAGCATCATAGCCCCGAGACTGTTCCTGGGCCCCATTTTGTGTTCTAAAGTAGGCAGGGAATTATAAGCAGCCACCCTCCAAGTCTCCTCACTCTGTCTGCTGGCTTCCTACTTGCTTTGGTTTTGGCAAGCAGCACCATCTTTTCAGCCTGCCTTGCAAGTTGCAGACTTGCATATGGGCCAGCCGGGAGCATCTGTCAGCCAAAAGTAGGCGATGTAGGAACAGTGGGTCTTCACCAAGGCTGCTCCCTTCCAGCCCTGTTGAAGTCTTATCACGCCCTCCCGTGCCTCCGGGCCCCTGGATACACATGCTGCATCTTGGAGACTGGCTGGGAGGAAGGAAGCTTCACCACTGTCCAACAGGCGATGTGATTTTCCTGCCTGACACATGTATACTCTGCCCTTGGCACACTAAGTCCGACAGCCACAAGAATTCCAGCCCGTCTTCTCATTACACACCTACACATGCTTTGCAGACAGTCCCTAAAACATAGGAGTTTAGCTGAACGTGGTGGCTCCTGCCTTTAATTCCAGCACTTAGGAGGATGGGGCAAAGGATTGCTATAGTTTGAGTTCCAGGCCAACTTCAGCTAATGACCAGGACCTGTCTCTAAAGAAAGAAAGAAAAACACAGGAGGCAGGAAAGGGGGATGGTACGAGGAGAGATGGTTCAGTGGTTAAGAACACTGACTGCTTTCACAGATGACCTGTGTTCAGTTCCCAGCACTCACAACCCCCTTAGCTCTTCTAGGGTGATTAGGCGCCCTCTTTTTGCTTCCAGGGCACTGCATTTGGGTGGCGTACATACATAAGACACACATGCAAACAAGGGGATAGAAATTAGGAACCTAGCATTTATTTTCTACAACACAAACTTTGAAAATTCATTTTCTAATGTGGCAGAGAACTTGGCTGTGGCATTTCAGGAGGCTCATGATTACCTAAATTTAACAGTTTCTCTTTGCCAAAAGACAAGCTGTGCTGGAGCCAAAGAGAACCCCAAACATGTACTTTCTCCACAAGGAGGAGGATTCCGATTGAGATCAAAGTACCAAAGGCTTGCCTTGAATTTACCAGCCTAGACCTGAACCACCACAGTCTCCTTTCTGGTCCTCCACATCCTGGGCTTCTCTTCCCTCAGGGTTCTTTTTCTGCACAGACGCATTCTGCACAATCTTCACTTCTTTGTACCATGGCTGATATCAAATGGTGTCATTAGCCCTCAAGCTTGTTCAGGGAAACATTAGTTAATTGCCACTTAGCCAGTCGGTTTGGGAGAGAGCAAGGAGTTCACTTAAATTAGTTATCATTCCAATGAAGTCTGTTGTCTGTCTGTCTGTCTTTTCCTCCTTTGTTGTTTTCCTTTTTCTGTAGTGTTGGGGATGGAACCCAGGCCGCTACACATGCTAAACAAATGCTTTACCCCTGAGCGTCATCCTCAGCCCCTCAAGCTTCTCCACCTTTGTTCTCTAGCATTCCTGCACATGAATGCCACCACGGTTGTCATCATTCTTCAGATGACACTAAGTGTTAGTGATGCTTTCAGGGTAAAGATCTGCCCCGAGATTGTCTTTCATTTGTTTGTTTTGTCCCCCCCCCACACACACACACCCGTCATGGCGGTGCACACCTTTAATCCAACACTCAGGAAGGTGGATCTCTGTTTCAAGCCAGCCTGGTCTACAGAGTGAGTTCTAGGCCAGTCAGAGCTAAACAGTGAGACCCAGTCTCAAAAGATCTGCCCTGATCTCAAGAGAAGAAGGCAGACTCTGCAACAATCACAGAGCCTTTCCCCACCTTCACCCTGATTCCTAGCGACTCTTGACCTGGCTTCATGTGCTGAGCAGCTTTTCCTGTGGTCACTATAATGTGATCTGCGGACAGTCCACTGTGGAAGATTTGAAGCCGAGACTGGACATGTCTGTTGTTGTTTTTAATCCTGTGTTCTGTTTCGTGAGAGAATGGCTACAGGAGCTTCCAAAGATGCTCCAGAGGTTAAGCAAACTAGAAGTCAGGGAAACAGAATAGGAGGGCAGGTGCTGGGTGGCAGGGCTTCCCACCATACAGGAAAGGCGAGATCGCTAGGAAGCTGTACGTGCTGCCTGGGAGTCTCCTGTCAGGCAGTACTCTCCTAAAGAGTCATATTTCCAAAAGGTTTAAAATGTCCAGCAAGCATCCAATAGCAATATTCTCAACCTACAGTCTACAGGAGCAGCCGGAACCTGGCTCAAGCTGACTCCAGGTCTTAGGAATTCCTGGCACCCGCTCTCATACTTCCAGTAACGTCTATGGTTTCAGCCTCTGGAGCAGAACGTGATTTCTAAAGCCAATACAATAAGACTCTATTCTTTTCCTTCTTGGAAATCCAAGACCCACATTTCACATCTGCAGAACAAAAGCAGTGATATTCAAAAGCATTTAGCCCAGCCCTCCCTAGCAAACCCACCTTGGGAATGGTGGGAACGGCTCAGAAAGTTCACAGAAAGTGGCCTAGCGCAGTTGGAAGGATGGGACAGGAGTCTGGGTCATACGTTCCTTTTGTTTTCAACCATCAAACATACTGAGCCATGCTTGTCGGGCAGCTCGTGCCTGCCGCTTAGCTTGTGTGCCTTGGTATTTTCATGTGTATAATGGGAAGAATAAGATGCCAATAACTGAGAACTGGTGAGATGACTCGGCTGGTCATGGTATTTGTCACCAAGCTGGGGACCTGTGTTTGGTCCTTAGGACCCACATGGTAGGAGAGAATAGACCCCCTCTGAAATATGTCCTCTGACCTCCACTCACAAGTCCTGGCAAGCATTACACACACCCTGGCAAATTAATTGATTAATTAAACTTGAAAAAATGGATAATAAATGAAAAGCCCCCCTTTCTGGGTTTTCTTAAAGATGATAGGATTAAATATATAGCAAAGCACAATGCAGCTTGAGCTGGGGGAGCTGTTTTTCTGTGGTTCTAGGAATCAAGCCCAGAAACTCACACATTCTAAGCAAGATCTCGACCACATTCTTTTGTATTTGTTCCTATGGAGTTAAGCAAGGAACGCTCCCTAGTACACTGTGGACTGACTGTACAATTATGGTACAGAGCAGAGCCAGGGCACACTGGTACAAGGATGCTACAGCTGCCACTAGGCACTGC